>NW_026068171.1:1245188-1248635 GCF_014885135.2 Alexandromys fortis
TTATTTATTTATTTATTTATTTATTTATTTATTTGTTGTACTTTTTTTTTTTCAGGACAGGGTTTCTCTGTAGCTTTAAAGCCTGTCCTGGAACTAGTTCTTGTAGGCCAGGCTGGCCTCAAACTCACAGAGATCCACCTGCCTCCGCTTCACAAGTGCTGGGATTAAAGGCATACAACACCACCACCCAGCCAATAAAAAAAAAAGTTAATATCCTGTACTACCAAGTTCCATAGCTACATCCATGTGAATATTTGTTATGTTTCATCATATAATGACAGACTATTAGATGTCTACTGTCCCAAGTACTCTAAGTATAGAAATGAACGAGATGTGATTCCTGCCCTCAAGGAGCTCACAATCTACTAAGAAAGAAACAACCACTGGCATACTACAGTATGATCTCATCTGGAATAGAGGTAGATGGGTCCTACAGAAGTGAAAATACTAACCTTGCCTGTGTGTGCACTCATGCAAATATGGAGTGTTTATTAGAAAGGCTTCCCAGAGACACTCATGTTTTAATTGAACTTTGAGGGTTCTAGTAACACTCAGTGAGGCAAAAGGGGTGCTTTTGCACAACCCAAATCCACTCTCCTGAACAGTACCAATTCCCCAAATCCACTCTCCTGAACAGTACCAATTCCCCAAAGCCACTCTCCTGAACAGTACCAATTCCCCAAATCCACTCTCCTGAACAGTACCAGTTCCCCTACATTGCCACCTTAATGTATGCAATAGCAGGCTCTGGCAATGTTATGCTCATCATAAAATACAAAGAACAAGCAAGTGGAAACACTAATAGAATAATATTTACATGTACCCATTACTACTAATCCTAACAAAAAAATATCTCTCAAGTTTGTTTTCTCCTCTCCCACGTCACTACTTATGAGCTCCCAGAAGGAAACACCCTACTGATCAAGCCTCCCTCCAGTGCATCCTTTCCACTGTTATCTTACAAATGGGAAAATCTGCTCATGGTTCTCTTTTCCTAAAAATGACTTTTTTCCCTATTGCCTACAACTTCATTTCTTACACCCAATAGTAAGAGGTTATAACCTGGCCATATTTAATATATTCATACTATTACTTAGTATTTGTCTTTAAACCAACTTAAGACTAGTGTATTTTGTATTTTTATTAAATCCTACGTAACCTTAGGTTTGATGAATAATAGTTTGTTTGTTTTTTTTTTTTTATCAGATACACCCAACTATGCAACTAATGAAACTTGAACTGTGAGTGGAAGCACAATGTAACTACCGCTGGTCCATGCTCGGTATTTTGAGTCAGTGGGCCTGTGGGAACACATTCATATTTCTTAGTATTGCAGTTGACTCTCCAAAAAGCACTCTCAAAATTCTGCAGCATACTTTGCTTGCACCTTCCTTGTCTCAGTCTCAGGACCCTGCTAGGATGAACTGCTCACATTAGAAAAAGCCACGCCCACTCTACCATAAACACATCTCTTACAGACTGATTCCTATATCTCCAATGGCTCCTCTCTACCTTTCTTTGCCTGCCAAATTCATTACCCTTCAAGAATTATTTATCATGGCACCTCCTCACAAAATTCCCAGCTCGCTCTCTCTTTCTCTGGTTAGCCACTCTTTCCTCTATCCTACCACAATGCTGCACCTGTTTCTGTTCTCCCACAATTTTTTACTCTATGGTATCTCAGAATTGTGGTCCCCTGGACCCAGTGAGGGTTCAGGACCTTGTATTTTCTTGCATCTTCTACACTTAATGTGTGCTCAGGTCACAAAGGACATCTAGTATCCTGGCTCCCCTTTGAAAAAGCTGAAATAAAATAAAATGCAAAGAACTGTCTAGAGTTGAATGGCTTAGAGGTAGGACATAGCTTTCGTACAGAATCATCTAATTTAGAAAATGATATATTGACTATAATTTTGGCAGACATAATCAACTATGGTTATAACAGCAGTTAAGCAAATTTGGTATTGGCAACTATTTTACAGCAAAAACACTGATACAGAAATGCAAAATGACTCATTTGGGTTTCTTCCAGGATGGCCAATTGTACCTTACAGTAATCTTCCCTTGCCACAACTGGAAAATCAAGAACAAAAATGCACATCAGGACTTGGAAGCCACGGGGGGGAAAGAGCATGGGTTTTCAAGTCAGAAGTCTGGACACTGAAACTCTCTACCTCAATTACCTCCAATCTATGGGCTTAAAATTTGCATTTTAGTTTCTTCTTCTAGAGAAAAAAATGGAAAAAAATGTACACACTTTATAAGACACTCAGATAATGTAATAAAGGGCTTATGGTGACGCCTGGGATATTATGTGAGCTCAATAAAGAGTCATTACTATTATCTAATCAGAAGATTGCAATCCGGATAATCTGCTGTACAAGAACAGCAGACTCATCTCTTAAGAAAATGTTTATGGCACTTTGCTTTCTAATTGACAAGTACAGGCTGTGGCTAAGAATAGTCATAAACAAAACATCTGCAAGACAAAAGTTTCTCCTTTTAGTTACATTGAAGTCACACCTGGAACATACCACCACACTTCTTTGTGTTCTCCGAGAATTGACCTCAAATCAGGTTCCCCTAGGATGAAAAGGAAAATCACCCAGTCTTAATTTTTCAATCTTAATTTTATTCAATACAGAATAAAATTCAAACTCTGTACATCCTTCACCCTCTCATGTTACTACAACCCCAAAAACTATCTCCTGATATATCCCTGCTGATAGCTCCTATATAATCACATGTGCCCCTGTCATACAGTCCCCCCTTTTCTATGCCTTCTTCTTAGTTGCCAACCCCCATATTAGAAAGCATCTTTCCACCTTTGCTCATTTCAAATTTCCTTTATTCCATGGGAGCCCAAATTACAGGTGACCTCCTCCACAAAGCTTACTAGGACTGATCTAAAAGAAGGGTAAATGTCAAGACTCCAACAAGTTCTGAGTTAGGCTCTAACTTTCACAAATCAGCCTCTCCCTCCTATCTATATGCCTTTCCACTAAGCCCTGAGCACTTTTTGCACGCATTTGTAATATGTAATAATTAATGCAGTGTTTCACAGCCTACTGTGTTTGTAGACAATGAGCCCATGAAATGTTTAGCAACACTGGTGCTAACTAGTCTTCGTTGGAAGCTTTTAAAATGCTCCACGTTTTTTAATAGGTCCAATTGCCCTTCTACTCTCACGAGAACACTGGACTGAAACTTAATTATACATTCATCAAAAGTAAGGTTCTTTCCTTTTGCTCCCTATCCCTTCTGGAAATTGAACACATTTTCTACTCCAATGACTGGTTGAAGAGGACCAGTAAGAGAGATAGGTCGATTTTTTAAAAATCTCATCATCGGGAAGCTGAAACGGACAGAAAATCAAGCTTTAGGTATAGCAAGGAATTTCCACGCGCGCTAGGGGGAGAGAGAGGGAGGGACGGAGGGACGGAGGGA
>NW_026068171.1:1249894-1259522 GCF_014885135.2 Alexandromys fortis
CTTTTTTTAAGCTTAAATTTTTAACTTCTGGGCATTGGAGGTTCACACCCCAGGACTTGGGAGGCAGAAGCAGACAGATGACTGTGAGTTAAAGACCAACCTGATCTAGAGAGTGGTTCCAGGACAGCTAGGGCTGTCTCAAAAAATAAAAATTAAAGCTAAGCTGTGGTGATGCACACCTTTAATCCCAGCACTTGGAGACAGAGGCAGACAGATCTCTGTGAGTTCAAGGCCACCTTGGTCTTCAAGAACTAGTTCCAGGACAGGCTCCAAAGCTACACTGAGAAACCCCGTCTCGAAAAACCAAATTAATTAATTAAAATTAAAAACCCGTCAAAGTTTGCCATTTATTAGAGTCATTTTTTTAAAAAACTGTGTACTTCTCAGACACTGAGAGCAACAAATAACTAGCCCAGAGAACCTAGACAAGAAAGAAGACCCTAAGAGAGAAATAGAAGGATCCACCTAGGGAGGAGAAACAGGTAAGAACTCCTGAGTAAATTTGGAGCATGTGGGACAGGGTAGAAGGTGAAAGGGGAGGGGGGAGAAGGGAAATGTATAACTAAATTAAAACAATAAAGTATAAAAAACTGCATACTTCTAATTGGGAATTATATTTTCCCTTAGAACTTGTCATAACTAAATATGAAAATGTGATATGGGATAGCCCAGAAGAAACCAATCTCTTAAACAAATAGGCAGTGAACCTGCATTCTGGCGGCGAAGCTCAGTGGGCGTGCCATGTACTGATATAAAGCTATAGGTTCTAACACACACAGTAGGTTCTAACACACACAATACATCTGCAATAGTAAGTAATTTATCTATCTTTAAGAAAATATCATTTAAGTAAAACTATGTGACAAGAGGGCAATAAATAAATGAGTGGATAAACAAAGGTAGACCCAACTTCATAAAACACACACTAGATCTAAAAGCACAGATTAATGCCAATACTTCCATGGTGGGTGACTTCAATACCCATCTCTCACCAACAGACAGTTCATCAAGACAAAAACTAAATAGAGAAACTCGAGTTTAAATGATATCAGAAATCAAGTAGACCAAACAGATTCCTACAGAATATTACACTCAGAGACTAAAGATTACATATTCTTTCCAGCAGCCCGTGGATATTATTCCAAAATTAACATTTTAGATGTTGTTAACAAGTCTTAAAAAAGGAAAATCGAAATAACATACTGTATTTTATTGAACCACAGTGTAATAAGGTTAGCTATCAATAGCAATAAAAATCACACAAACTCCAAGAATGCATTAGAAAAATTATCCATTATGATCAAGTAGGCTTAATCCCAGAGATGCAGGGCTGGTTCAACATACGCAAATCTGTCAATGTAATCCACCATATAAATAGACTGAAAGAAAAAAAACCATATGATCATTTCATTAGATGCTGAAAAAGCATTCGACAAAATTCAACACCCCTTTATGATAAAGGTCTTGGAGAGATTAGGGATACAAGGGTCATACCTAAATATAATAAAAGCTATTTACAGCAAGCCGAAAGCTAACATTAAATTGAACAAAGAAAAACTCAAAGCCATCCCACTAAAATCAGGAACACGACAAGGATGTCCACTCTCTCCATACCTCTTCAATATAGTGCTTGAAGTTATAGCAATAGCAATAAGACAACATAAGGGGATCAAGGGGATTCGAATTGGCAAGGAAAAAGTTAAGCTTTCGTTATTTGCAGATGATATGATAGTATACATAAGCGACCCCAAAAACTCTACCAAACTCATGGAAAGTAAATACACTATTGAATGATAATTAGGTCAAGAAAAAAAACTCAAGAAGAAAAATTGAAAATTATTAAAATTGAAAATGAAAATACAATATATTAAAATCTATAGCACACAATGAAAGGAAGCCTAAGAAGAAATTTTATAGTGCTAAGGGCCTATATTTAAAGCAAAAGAAAACTGAAAGCCAGGTGTGGTGGTGCACACCTTCCCCAGCACTCAGATTACAGAGGCAGGTTGGCTTCTAGGAATTCAAAGCATGCCTGGTTTACATAGTGAGTCCCAAGCCAGTCAAGAGCACATATTGTGACCTGTTTCAAAACAAAGAAACTTCTAGGGATTGCAAATTAATCAACTGAAAGAGAAATAAGACCCCAAATTAATAAAATTAGAGGTGAAGGGGGAGACATTTCAACGGACAATGAGGAAATTCAGAGAATCATGAGGACATTAAAAATTCATATTCCACGAAAAAGAAACATCTAAAAGAAATGGATGAACTTCTAGATAGATATGACCTACCAAACTTAAGCCATGATAAAATAATATAAAGAGGGCCATAGTAGCAAACAAGATATAAGCAGTAATAATAAAATTTCCAGATAAAAAATGTCCAAGACCAGATGGGTTCAACATAGAATGTTACCTGACCATCAAAGAAAAACTAATGTCAATACTCCTCACATCATTCCATAAAATAGAAGAGAAAGAACACTACTAAATTATTTTTATAAAATCACTATTAACAGTATACTAAAACCAGATAAATATCCCTTACCAAAAAAAGAAAGGGAAGGAAGGAAGGAAGGAAGGAAGGAAGGAAAAAGAAAGGGAAGGAAGGAAGGAAGGAAGGAAGGAAGGAAGGAAGGAAGGAAGGAAGGAAGGAAGGAAGGAAAAGTAAATCCAGGCCAATCTCCCTAATGAACATAGATGAAAAAAACAATAAAGTACTTACAAACCAAATTCAAGAACACACCAAAATGTTCATCCATTACCACCCAGCTGGCCTCGTCCCAAAGACATAGGTGTGTTCATCACATGTAAATCAATAAATGTAACCTATGACATAAATAGACTCAAGGGCGGAAACCACATAATTGATTCATTAGAAACAAAAAAGACCTTTGATAAAACCAACATCCGATAAAATTCCTGGAGAATCTACCAAATATATATCAACATAATAAAGGTAATAATAACAAACCTGCAGTCAACATCATTCTAATCAGAGAAAACTGGAAGCATTTCCACAAATGTAATACAACAGACAAGGATGTTCATGCACCCCCTATTCTTGGAATCTTAGTTTGAGCAATAAGAATAAGACAAGAGAGGTGGATAAAGGGGATACAAATAGGACAGTATATTAGTTAGGGCTCTGTAAAGGAGCAAGATCAATAGATATACATACACACACATACACACACATATATATACATATAATATGATTTACATATGGACATATATAAATAGAGATATGGTAGATACATCTACAATATGTATAGGTATAAGTATATAGTGTGTATATATATACTTTCATATATGTACATATGCACATAAATACTACTAGGCCTAAGTATATATATACATATATAATATGTATATATTATACATATATGTAAGCAGAAGTTTCTCTCCTACCCGCCAAGCATTCAGAGGCTTAATATTTCTTATAAGTGCTCAGCCGATAGCTCGACCTTGTTACTAGCTCTTACACTTTAAGTTAACCCATATTTCTTTTTTGCTCTCTGCCACATGACAATACCTTTATTAGCATGGCATGCTAATCTCCTGCTTCCTCAGTGTCTGGCTGGTGAGTCCTAACTCCATCATTCTCCTTCCCATCATCCTTATTGGTCACCATACCTATACTTCCTGCTTGACTATTCATATGTCGAAAGCTGATAGACTTTGGCTCATTGTTAGGATACTCTTTGACCTATTGGTGTATAGCAGTGAAAATTTATGAAATAGTGGCCCATTTCTGAAATACTGCCAAATAATGCTGAATGGATTCAGAGATCAGTTAATATGGAAATTTTCAAAATTTTACAGAAAGAGCCAGTATAAACCTCATCAGGTCAGAGTTAGATTTAGGTTTATAATGTGAAATGTGTTTGACATAAATTTTGCCTCAGTATAAGTTGTTGTTGAACTACAGCTATATTTATAGATTAGTGTGGATCCATGGTAGTGAACCATAAAGCAAATATTACTATTCAACTCGATACCAATATTAGGCTCCAAAGTTATGATCATATTTCAGCCCATGAACCAAGATGCATTTTTGATTAACGTTAAACCTCATTCTGAGGTGAACAGTACTCCAGAATGGTCTGGGTTACACCTCATTGTAAAGGCCATGATTCTTAGATTGTCACCAGGACTCAGTCTGTAGAACAGCTCTGTACAGACCACCAAGGACCGCTCATAAGACCTCAACTCCTTGTACTGTCACTCTGGGAAAATCACACCTTTCCATTTGGACTTTTAGATGACAAATTACACCAAAACCAAAGGAGTGTCCTGGAGTTCTTAAATCACAGCTAATGTTTTATCTATGGACTACACGAGTTTGTGACCAGGATATCAACTATAAATATGAACAGGATTGGAAGTACATATTTGGTTATGTTCAAATTATGATTTCTGAATTTAGTCAGTGTTAAGGTTTTACACCCATCAGGAATAGTGTTTCAGTGGCTAGTATTGGTCTTCTTCATTCAGTGGACAAAATATGACTTCATAACTATGACTTTCATTTCAATTTTGTCTTATAGTTAGTCTCTTTTTCTGTTGCTCTGATAAAAACAATTCAAGGGAGAAAGGATATTTATTGTGGCTCACTGTTCAGTTGAAGTCAAGGCAACAAGAGTTTAAAGCTCCTGATCAAATCACTAATAATCAGGAAGCAGAAATGGATGAAACTGTGCATACTGCTCAGTCCTCTTTCTCCGCCTATGTGTTATCCAGGAACCCAAGTAGGAAATAGTGGGCAAGTCTTCCCATTTCTACTAAAAAAATTAAGACAATGTCACACAGGCATGCCTAGGAACTCATTCTGTCAAGTTGACAATTCTAACAGTCACAGGCCTCTAGACTGTGGAGGTAGTGCCTCCACTTTGACACTATCTATAGTTTTGTTTACTGAGTGCTAAAGGTCATGCTATCTATTTAAACTTTCACCAGGATTCTGGAGTTAGCAATACTCAGGGTAAGGTGTATGTGTTGAAGACTTTAAGAGCTAAAGGAGTCAGCAGTTTGTTTGTTTGTTTGTTTCAGCACAGTGACGTTTCATGTCAGTCTACGGGTAAGGCTGGAATAAGAATTTAAAAGCCATAGGGTACAGCTTGAATTCAAGTTGAGAAACTTTGCTATAGTGAGGTTTTGGGAATCAACCTACTGGCTTGGTTAGAGTTCACAGTATTCATGCCCCATTGTCAGTTACAAACTTAAGCTCTCATCAGTGTAGCAGGAATGCAGGTATCAGTATTAGATCATCAGTTTGTGCTGATGGTTCTCATGAGTGATTCTATTCCCAATTTAGGGACAGGTTTGTAGCCAGACAGATTGCTCAATCTTTAACTAGTGCTAGAACTTAGTCTGTGGCCACAAATAGGATGACTTTTGTTTATGGACTTAAAACTCTACAATGAATATTAGCAGTCACTCTTGGCCATTTTAGTAATGTGAAGCAGGTTTTGATTTAGCCTACTAGTGTTAGCAATCATTCTATAGCCACAAATGGAGCTTGATTTTTAGGTCTCCAACTATGGGCAGGGTTTAAAGGCTTAATCTCAGGTCAGTGCTCTGAATGTGGCCAGTGATAGAGCTTAGTCCTTGACATAGTGAATTTAGTCTGTAGTCAGGTACAGAATAGGATCTGTTGGTAGGTTTCAGGCTCAGATTATGAGACATGTTTGTCTATCTTGGTCAGGTTTGTACTTAAGTCATGTTTAAAGTTTTGGTTCAATCCCATCCCAGTTCTGACAAGCAATTTAGATTCTGCTACGCTTTTTTCTATGGCTAGGGTCAAGGTTAAAGCTATGGCTTGTTAAAGTTCAGATCGACTCTGGGAAACTAATATTTATCCAGAAATAGGGTTCTTTCCATCTTAAAGAGGCAAGATTGCTCATTAGCTATTTTAATGAACGTGGGGTGGGGTGGGATGGGAGTGAGAGTTAGATTTACTTTCAGGTTGAAAGATCAGGTTGGAAAGTAAGATTATAAATTCAGTCTATGATAAGAGTTACATATTCAGCCTGTGGTCAAAGTTTGGAATCCAGCCTATGAGCAGTTTGAGACTTTAATGTTTAGGAGACAAATCAGTGGCCAGGGATAGGGCTCAGACTACCCTAAGTCAATTGTTTCATGGTCAGATTTACTAGCTCCTTTATAACTAGGTTTGAGTTTTCTCTTTGAATAAGGTTAACTCTGAGTCTGCAGCCATATTCAAGCCTTGCGTGAGTCAGAATATATCGTCAGATTTTATAGAAGATTGAGTTACACTTCTTGGCCATCATCACAGCAGTCTTAGGCCAAGTTTAGAGTTTGGTTTCTGTACATGTTTTCCTCACTGTCTGAGTCCAAGTTTAGTAGTCAGTCATTCTCTTGCCAAGGTTGGAGTTATGTTCTGGTTAGTGCTAAGTCTGTGGAAATTGTAGCTGGTTTAGTTTCCAGGATCAGATCTCAGGTTGTGACTGAGTTAGAAAGTCAGTGTGTGCTCAGGGTAGCTCTCACTCAGTATCATGCTGAGCCCTCATTTTGTGTGTATGTGTGTGTGTGTGTGTGTGTGTGTGTGTGTGTGTGTGTGTGTGTGTGTAATGTTGACTATACTCCAAAGTTAGGTCAATCTGTAACTTAAGTAGTCATTAAGCCTGGGGGCAAGTTTAGGGGCTATGTCTGATACTACATTGGATTCAGATTTGATGACAATAGTTAGATTACAATTAGGTGAGGGTTAGAAATTTTGTCTTCAGCAGTTACAGATGTAAGTGGGTCACATTTTGGTAGTTTGTATGTGACTAGGTCTAAGAACTCAATTTTCTCAGGGTTAAAAATTTGGAGTGTGGCAAAAAAGAGATTCATTTTATGGTTAGAGTTAAGGTATATATCTTTGGATAGCTTGAGAGATTTTTCGAAACTTAAATTAAATCTCTACATCTAGAATCAGAAGTCTATCTACATCTAGAACCCAAGCAAAGATCTTGGATTCTGTATAGGGTTGGTGGCCAGAGTTAAACAGGGCCTCTATTTGAGGCTGCCTGGGTGGCCTATGATCCAGCTTAGGAAACTTGCTACTTTATCTGTACTGCTATATTAATTGCATTTCAATAAGGTTGTCATGGAAATGTTTTAAGAAGCACATTTCTACAACTTAAACAGTAGGATGATTCCTTCTTCCTTCCTTTACTTCCTTCCTTACCTTTTTTTTTCTTTTCTTTCAAAGTCTCAATCTGTCCAGGCTGCTCTGAAGAATGCAATGTAGCCCAAGCTGACCTGGAATTTGCAACCCACCTACCTTAGCTTCCCAAGTGCTCGCATTCATTACTGAGAGGCAGACATATGAATCTGGACCACGAATGTCTTGGGTGTCTCAGAAAAGTATGCTAAGGTAGTAGTAAGTCACACATAGAACACTGAAGGGAAATCATAGAACTGATGGGTTGAGGATATCCACCCTGGGAAAGAAGATGGAAGCTTCTTGAAGGACAGAACTCTCTACACATTGTCTAGGTAGGAGTAAGGTAAAATGGAAAAAGAATTATAATGGATGGAAACAGCTGTTTGTTAAGTGCTCTTTTCATGTTCTTTGTGCCAGTAATGAACATTTCCTGAGCATCCTTTCTAGCTTCTTTCCCTTCTCTCTCCATGCTATATTGATCTGTATCCTATCACAGGGAAATATGCTCCACCAGTGCTCTTGCTGTTACTATTCATCAAGATCTGGGTTTAGTTGCGGATATAATTGCTGTGATGAAACATCATGACCAAAAATGACTTGGGGGAAAAAGATTTATGTGGCTTAAGTTTCCAAATCACTGCTTGTCACTGAAGGAAGTAAGGACAAGAACTCAAATAGGAAAGGAACCTGGAGGCAGGACCTGATGCAGAGGCCATGAAGGAGTGCTACTTACTGACTGGCTCAGTCTGTTTCCCTATGGAACCCAGGACCACCTGTCCAGGATGACCCCAACCACCATGGGTTGAGCTTTTTCTTTCTTTCTACTTTTTTTTACTCTTTTTTACTTTTTTAGGAGGGAGGCTCCACCACTTAGTTTCTAAATAATCACACAGATACTAACTCTTTCTTATAAATCCTGGTGTAGTAATAGGAGCAGCGGGGCTGCGTCCCCAGCACCCGGCTGACTGCACGGCTAGCTTATACCCGAAATAATTACATGGAAACTGTATTCTTTTAAACACTGCCTGGCCCGTTATCTGTAGCCTCTTATTGGCTAGCTCTTACATATTAATCTAACCCATTTCTAATATTCTGTGTAGCCCACGAGGGGGCTTACCAGGGAAGATCTTAACCTGCGTCTGTCTGGAGTGGGAGAATCATGGCGACTCCCTGACTCAGCTTCTTTCTCCCAGCATTCTGTTCTGTTTACTCCACCCACCTAAGGGTTGGCCTATCAAGGGGCCTAGGCAGTTTCTTTATTAATAAGAAATCACTCCCACATCATCCTGGCCTTCGTCTGGCTTATTTTTAGCCAGTTTTTCTTAACTTAAATTATTCCATCTACCTTTTGCCTTTGAGCTTTTACATTTCTCTATTTCCATATATTTTTTTTTCTTCTTATTCCATGTCTGACTGTGTTGCTGGGTGGCTGGCTGCTGACATCCTCCTCTTCTTTTTCTTGCTCCTCCCTCTTCTCTTTTTCTCATCCTATTTATTCCCTCTGCCTGGAAACCGCATCTCTTGGTAATGTGGGTGCCATTTTCTTGAAACTGCTTCCTGTTGTTTGTGGGTGAAGGCATCTTTAGGGGTCCTTGAGAAAATAGAGATAATGGCCAAGTCCTGGGAAGACCAGCAGTAACCTTTGTTGATAGATATCAAGTATTAAGTTTCAGGAGGTCTTCCCCCATCAAACCTGATCCATATCAACTCTGAAGGAATCCATAACCTCTTGTTTCATGTGAAAACAAAAGCAAAACCTCTTCTCCAAAGCAATGCATTTTTTAGTTTCCATTTTACAAATATATTTTTATTTCCATTTTAAAGTTAAGGCATTCCTAAAGCATAGAGTCTGGCTTAATTTAGTAGTCCAGTTCACAATCCCATGTCTGTTAGAGGTTGTCATTTGCTCTATCAGCATTCAAAAATTCAAAATCAACACAATACTATACAACACTCAGACTCCCTGTCTATTTTCCATTGCTGCATGGATTTTTCTTTTATATTACTTTTTATTGTCTTTAAAGACTTTACTATTATTTCTTAAATATTCATTTCTTTCTATGACTACCTATATCCTTTTTCCTTTCTCAAGCATATGCACATTGTAAAACACACTAGAACATGTTTAGAGGTTTTTTTTCCCTATCTCGATCTATCTTTACTGTGTATCTCTAGTCTTTTTGTCTGTGTGAGGAGAAACTGCTAAGTGGCATGTGTAGAACATTGTGCAGCTTTGGCAGCTGCCTCTGCTCACTTTGCAGTCATGAGATCCAAGCCTAAAGCTCGTGGCCTGAGTGGAGGTGTGTTTGACCAGGACTGCATTCAACCCCCAACTCTGGAATGGTAGTGTCCCGCACTGTGGCAAGCATTTTTTTTTACTTAATTTATTTATTTATTTTTATTCTTTTTTTATTTTTTATTTATTTTTTTAATTTTATTTTATTTTTTATTTTTT
>NW_026068171.1:1260088-1272896 GCF_014885135.2 Alexandromys fortis
TATCACCACGATGTTGTGGCCTACTAGCAAAGTTCCAGCATGTCTGACTCTGGCAGCGGCTCCATAGTGTCTCCTGACTCCACCTTATTCCTCCCAACATTCTGTTTAATCCCCCTGCCCCACTTAGCTCTGTTCCCCTAGAGCTCTGGAATGGGCCCAAAGCAGTTCCTTTATTCATTAACCAATCAAAACAACACATAGACAGAAGGACCTTTCACACCATTTCCCCTTTTCTGTTTAAATAAAAAGGAAGGCTTTAGCTTTAACATAGTAAAATTACATGTAACAAAACAGGTATCAAGCAAGAATTACAGTTACAATATGTCTATTTACTTTATCTTTTATCATAACTAAGGAAAACCATAACTATAACTATCTATCTATTCTTCAACTCCATCAAAGACTTCAGAAGGATATAATATTACCTAAGTAAACAGGAAGTACATTGTAAGCAACTTACAAAACTCTAGAAATGACAGAGACATCTTGCTGCCTGGACAGTCACTCAAAGTTCTTCTGTATCATTGGAGTATCTATCTTCAGCCCCCAGGCCCATAGTATTCAGCAAACTTTTCCATGAAGCAGGAAATTTCATTGACAGTTCAGCCTATATTGGCAATTTGCCAGTCACTTTCTTCTGTGTCCTGCAGATTGTCTACTAGAGTCTTTTATGAAGCAATGAACCCCAACGAACCATCACACCTTTAGGCAAGTTCAGCAGTCATTTCTCTGTGGGTTCTGCATGTCCAGTCAAGCAGTTCAAGCAAGAGTAGTTTCTTGTCCAAATGGCTAAGGAGACTCTTCGATGCCCATCTTCTTCTTGAAGTAATTGGTGCTGCCAGGAGCAGATGTGTCTCATTGTCATGAAAAGTCCTAAGTTCTTAAATCATTTTAAATGTCATATTCTGAAGGTCTTTGAAAGATTTGAAGACTATCTAACTAACTGAATATATCTCTGTACATCTAGAAAATCTAACTAACATGACTACAATCTTGACTATTATAAATGATTATCTATTAAGCTATATTTCTTAATTATACATTACATTTGTTAAATGAGATACACAATCATAATACCTTAATCAAGATAAAAATATACACGTAACAAAATTGACCTTAAGTTTTTAGTCAAAAAGCCAAGATCCATACCAACGCAATTTATTCATATTTATATCATATCCCTCTTTAAATGTAAGTAAACAATTAAAGACAGCATTTGGGAATATGGGCATAGATTCGTCCATATTATTTCCTGCTGTTTGGGAGATGCTGTGTTGTAAGAAGAGCAATGTGTCCCACCACCTGCCTAGCTTAGCCGTGAAATAATTACACAGAAACTGTATTCATTTAAATACTGCCTGGCCCATTAGCTCTAACCTCTTATTGGCTAACTCTCACATCTTGATTAACCCATTTCTATTAATCTGTGTTCACCATGAGGTCATGGCTTACCAGCATGAGTCTAACCAACGTCTGTCTTGGGCAGGAGAAGCATGGCATCTGCCACACTTCCCTTATTCCCAGCCTCCTGTTCTGTCTACTCTGCCCATCTAAGAGCTGCCCTATAAAAAGGCCAAGGCAGCTTCTTTATTTGACCAATGAAATCAATACAAATATAGAAGGACCTCCTACACCAGTGCTGTTAATCAGGTCTTTCATGGTGTATCCTGTGTGCTAGGTACATCTCAGACAGCAGTTGGATGAAGCAATATTTTGAGAGTGTTCCCGGCAACCTTTCAGGAGGTGTGGTCTATCAAACCATACCAGTCTGAAAGCAATCCACAGGTTTTCATCCTCTGTGGAAACAAAAGAAGAACCTCTTTTCTAAAGCAACTTATCCTTATTCTGAAGTCAAGATACCTTTATAATATACATCCTGGCTTAGCTTAGCAGCCCATACAATAAAATGGCTCTCTGTACTTACCTCCTTCACAGTCAAAAAATTCAAAGAAAACACAATAATATACATAAACCAGGCTCTCTGTGAATTTTCCATCTTTACGTGGCTTATTTTTCTTTACTCCTATCTATGACCATCTGTACTCTGTCTCTTTAAAGACTTTACCCTTTTTTAAAGCATTAACTTTATTTTATGACTCTATACCCTTTTCTTCTCTCTTCCAAGTCTATGTACATAATCCAAGATTATGATCCATTGATTTGTCTTTATTGCATATCTGTAATTATTTTCTGACCAGAAGAAATGCTTCTTAAAATACTAAGCACTTAAGAATCTAAGCTGTGACGTTACTAGGCTACATACAGTACTGGTACTGCCTGCTTGCCCCACCCAATCCAGCATGGAAGAGCTGCTTGCACCTCTGAGCCATGCACACTGCCATACTTCCAGGCACAAAGCTGGTCCATGTTGCCATCAAGCAAGTTGCAGCATGCTGCTCACAAACCCCACTCAAATGCTCCATCTCCCAAAAGAGCCAGAGGTCACTCCACTGGCAGCATAGCCCTGAAAGCTGACATTTTAAAACGGCCATGGGTTTTTTTCCTGCTAGGGCTAAATCATGAAAATCTCTCTTAAAGGAGCTGCAGTACACCACCAGCAAACAGCAAAAAGCTGTGTTAAACTCTGTATTTTTATGTCTAGAATTCCTTTTTAAACTCTCTCCGGTATTAAGTGGGTTTAGTTGGCCATGTGGGTGCCAACCTGTAATTCTCTACTGTCTTGAAAAGCTTTTTTAAATGATAAGCAGCTTGGTTGCAGCTGCTCTGGAGGCTGGCTCTGCCTCTCTCTCCACTTTTAAAATGGGGGAATCACCACCAATGCTAGCACTGGGGCAAGGCAGAAGCTACACTCAGCACTCAAACCCCAAGAATAAGTGTACAGCACATAAACCCTTTTTATCTGAATAACAGCCAAATCTGCTATGCAGAGCACTGCAAGCTTGGAAACATCTCTGTGTATGGCAGTAGGAATCGACATGCTCTCCTGCTTGTGCATGCCTAGTAGATCTGATCCCACCACCTGCCCAGGCAGGGAACGATGAGCCATGGGCATGGTCTCAGCTACTTTCTTCCTGACCTCGAGTGAACACACAAACACCAGGGCCCACAAATGCCATTGAAATGCTTCATATCTGTTCAACTCTTCATTAGCTCAATCAGGTATTTTAGACAGGCAAAGTAACACAGCTTCACAGTGTTAAACAAATGCAACATAAAAGATTACAACACACCTTTGCATCATTAAGCAAATGTTCCACAGCATAAACAAATGTAATACATCTTCAATTAATATTCCACAACACCGGGCCCTCTCCCATCAATCTCTGATTAAGAAAATACCTTATACCCAATGGAGGCATATTTCCAATCAAGGAAATCATCTCTCCGATGATTTCAACTTGTATCAAGTTGACATAGACTAGCCAGTATAGCACAAATGCTTGTTTTCTTTTTTGTTTGATTGTTTTCACTTTTTTGAAAGGGTTTTCGTGTTGCAGCCAGGCTAGTTTTGAAATTATAATCCTCTTGTCCCAGACTCCCAAGTGCCAGGGATACATGTTCATAATCCCACTCTACTAGCTCCTACTTTCACACACATTCTCCCATTGTAGCTTCATGACATTTACTTGAGTGGTATTATCTCTGTCATAGAGATAAGAAAACTTGTTAATCTAGCTAAGAAGCTTGAAGGGGTTGATACAGAACCAGATTGAAAATCCAGTGCTATTCAGTCGCCAAGCCTCTATGTCTTCGTGTGATATTATTTTCTCTGTATCATATATATGAGATTTATATCTTACTTTGACTTTATTATGTCACATTTTATGTTTACAACTTTGAAAAGATGGCTTGTATTATTATTATCTTCTTTATACAATTGGGGAAACATGTTCAGGGAGATAATTTTTTAAAAAATATTTTATTATTCTTTGGGAATTTCACATCATGCTCCCGGTCACCCTCATTTCCCTGTCCGTCCATGTCTGCCCCCTACCTTTTTGACCTCCCCTGCTGTGGGACTTGTTCCCTGTAAAGATGGTCTTGTACCCTGTAAAGGTTTGTTAGTTGTATTGATTTAATAAAATGCTGATTGGCCAGTACCCAGGCAGGAAGTATAGGCAGGGTGACTAGGAAGGAAATATAGGTGGAGCAACCAGAATAGAAGAATTCTGGGAAGAGGAAAGGCTCCGTCTGCAGTTGTTATGCAGAGAAAGAAAAAGCAAGATGAGATTGCCTCACTGATAAAAGATACCAAGCCATGTGACTAGCACAGACAATAATTATTTGCTAATTTAAGATGTAAGAATTAGTTAATAAGCAAGCCTGAGCTATTAGGCCAACCAGTTTATAATTAATATAGACTTCTGTGTGTTTGGGACTGAACAGCTGTGCGACCTGGTGGGACAGAGATCTCTGTCAACACCCCCCTCAAATTAAAATAAAAACAACTCAAGTCCCATTTGTGTTATCTATAACTGAAGCCTAGTTATCTATAACTTTTCGAATGGAGCATGATTGAATTCTCAGTGGTCTGCCTCTTAAATAGAAATGAGTCCTTCCACTCCTGCACCCATGCCAGAAACCACCAATTGTGGAGAGCTAACTTCAGCATCCCCATCACAGTTTTTAAGAGCTATTTTTGATCATTTCTTGTTTAGGCTGTTACGTTTTGGGGGGTTGAAGTTGAAGTGGGGATAGGTATTGTCACAGAAGCTTTTCATGTCCCTCTTTCTCAACTGGGCATCTGTAGTCATCAATATCTTCCTTAATAAAATATCTTGGGATAACTCTAACCAAGGAAGTGAAAGATCTATTTGACAAGAAATTTAAGTCTTTGAAGAAAGAAATTGAAGAGGATACCAGAAAATGAAAGGATCTCCCTTGCTCTTGGATTGGGAGGATCAACATAATAAAAATGGCAGTTCTACCAAAAGCAATCTATAGATTCAATGTAATCCCCAACAAAATTCTTCACAGACCTTGAGAGAACAATACTCAACTTTATATGAAAAAACAAAAATCCAGGATAACCAAAACAATCCCGTACAATAAAGGTACTTCCGGTGGCATTACCATCCCTGACTTCAGACTCTATTACAGAGCTACAGTAATGAAAACAGCTTGGTATTGGCACAAAAACAGAGATGTTGACCAATGGAATTCAGTAGAAGATCCGGATTTTAACCCACAAAACTATGAACACCTGATTATTGACAAAGGAGCTAAAAGTATACAATGGAAGAACGCATCTTCAACAAATAGTGCTGGCAGAATTGGATGTCAACCTGTAGAAGAATGAAAATAGATCCATATCTATCACCATGCACAAAACTCAAGTCCAAATGGATGAAAGACATCAATCAGTATAAATCTGAACACACTGAACCTGATAGAGAAGAAAGTGGGAAGTAGCCTGCAATACATGGACACAGGAGACCACTTCCTATGTATAACCCCAGTAGCACAGACAATAAGGGCAACATTGAATAAATGGGACCTCCTAAAACTGAGACACTTTTGTAAAGCAAAGGACATTGTCATTAAGACAAAAAGGCTTACTGACTGGGAAAAGATCTTCACCAACCCCGCAACAGACAAAAGTCTGATCTCCAAAATATATAAAGAACTCAAGAAACTAGATTTTAAAATGCTAATTAACCCAATTAAAAATGGGGCACTGATCTGAACAGAGAATTCTCAACAAAAGAAGTTCAAATGCCCAAAAGACACTTAAGGTCATGCTCAACCTCATTAGCGATCAGGGAAATGCAAACAAAACAATTTTGAGATACCATCCTACACCTGTCAGAATGGCTAGAATCAAAAACATCAATGATAGCCTATGCTGGAGAGGATGTGGAGTAAGAGGAACACTCATCCATTGCTGGTGGGAATGCAAACTTGTGCAACCACTCTGGAAACCAGTGTGGTGGTTTCTCAGGAAATTCGGGATCAACCTACCCCTGGACCCAGCAATACCACTCTTGGGAATATATCCAAGAGATGCTCTATCATACTACAAAAGCATTTGTTCAACTATGTTCATAGCAGCATTATTTGTAATAGCCAGAACCTGGAAACAATCTAGATGCCCCTCAACGGAAGAATGGATAAAGAAACTGTGGAATATGTACGCATTAGAGTACTACTCAGTGGTAAAAACAATGACTTCTTAAATTTTGCATGCAAATGGATGGAAATAGAAAACACTATCCTGCGTGAAGAAACCCAGATCCAAAAAGATGAATATGGTATGTACTCACTCATAAGTGGATTTTAGGCATAAAATAAAGGACATTGAGCCTATAATATGAGATCCCAGTGAAGCTAAATAAGGTGATACCAAAGAAAAACATAAAGTTATCCTCCTGATATTGGAAAGAGACAAGATTGCCAGGCAAAATTGGAAACGTGGGGGTGGGGATGGGGTGAGGTAAGGGGAAATGGGGAGAAAAAAGTGACAAGGGGAGGATGGGGAGAGCTTGGGGGGATGGGATGGTTGGGATGGAGGCAGCATGGATATGGGAGGAGGGAAGTATGCATCTTAATTAAGGGAGCCATTTTAGGGTTGGCGAGAGACTTGACTCTAGAGGTGTTCCCAGGTGTCCACGGAGATGTCCCCAGCTAGATCCTTGGGCAGTTGAGGAGAGGGAGCCTGAAATGGCCCTATCCTATAGCCATACTGATGAATATCTTGCATATCACCATAGAAACTTCATCTGGAGGTGGATGAAGCTAGAGACGGAGACCCACAATGGAACACAGGATTCAGCTCCTAAGGTCCAAATGAGGAGCAGAAGGAAGGAGAACATAAGCAAGGAAGTTAGGACTGCAAGGGGTTAGACAGTGGAGCTGATCAAATTGGAGCTCACCAAGGCCAGCTGAATGAAGGAACATGTGATCAAACAGGACTCCCTGAATGTGGCTGACAAGGAGGGCTGACTGAGATGCCAAGGACAATGGCACTGGGTTTTGATCCTACTACATGTAATGACTTTGTGGGACCCTAGTCTGTTTGGATGCTCACCTTCCTAGTCCTGGATGGAGGGGGGAGGACCTTGGACTTCCCACAGGGCAGGGAACCCCAGCTGGACTGGAGAGGGAGGGGATGGGGGATGGGGGGCGCGGGAGGAAAATGTGAGGAGCGGAGGAGGAGGAAAATTTTAACTAAATAATAAAAATAAATAAAAAAGCATCTTTCTTGCTCTTTACAGTTGGGAAGAACATGGATCAAGGGCGTCTCCATTTTCTGGCTACAGCATGGACCATGAGCATGGCCACCAGATGCAGTAGGACCACAAACCCAGATAAGGCCCTCAAAGGCAGCTGGGACCATGGACACCAACCTGGTCCCGGGTGGCACTGCAGGACACTCACATCAATGTGGCCCTTGGAGGCAGCACGAATGGACAGCAACATGGCTTCAGGCAACAGGACAGACCATAGACATTCACAGAGAGTTGGCATCATAATCTTCCTTGTGGTGTGTGTAGTTGGGAAGATATCGGTGTGGTGGGGATTTGAGTATGTGGAGAGGAAGATAATGAATAGGGCAGTCCGACTGAAGCACATAGTATGCTGATACACACAGACAGGAAGCGAGAGGTGTGCAGGGTGCGCCAGCCAGATTGTACAAGCAGTCATGGACAGTAGAGAACATCATCGACAGCATCACAAGGACAGTGGAATTGGAGAGTTGCCTCCCACTCTCACCAAAGAATTGTGCCGGACACATGCTCTGAGTGTGTGATAGTAACCAATAAAATAGAAGTAGTGGGGGACTCTTAATGCATGGGGGGAGGTGCTACAAAGACCCCTAATTGCAGTTTCAGCCCATAATCTCAGTTGTGAGGTGGATTTAATGAGTCTGGAAAGGTAAAGATGGAAAGACTTACGGAAAACAGGAGTGAGGGCAGGTTTGGAAGTACTCAGCCTGCTTCAAGCCTGCATGCTGTCTTTATATCTTCCACAAAATATGGCCCACAGCTGGTATTGGAGATTAGAGGACAGTGGATCCTATTTTGCCGGAAACGTGCTGATTTTTTGGTCTACTAGACAACATGCTAATTGGCTAGAACCATTGCCCTCATCCTTGCAAAACCTAAAGTGTCTCAAAGAAACAAACATGCTAACTCCATGTCTGGTAGCATTGCTGTTAGCAAATGAAGGACAACGTTTGCTACACGCCAGGCACTGTTACAAGTACTTTACAAACAATACCGATTTTCTTTATAATAATCTTACATGGCTGGACCTACAAGGGTCCCCACTGGATAGCTGGAGAAATGGTAACATGTGAAACATTGTCTGTAGAATCTGTTTCCTCGGGATTCTCTCAGCCTACCTGGAGCCTTTCTAATGATGGGTCCCACATGCGGATAGTATTGAGTTTTTAAAAAGAGCTTCCTGTACGTCAGCTTAAACACTCTCTCTAATATTTTGAGGATTTAAGAGTCAGGCAATGTCGTGTGATACTTTATTCTTTGGACCTTTTGAGGGGCCCACCACCCAGTTCCCCAAATAAATCACATACACAGAGGCTTATTCTTAGGTATGCCTGGCCTTAACTTGTCTTGTTCCTTGCCAGTTTTGCTTAACAAATTATTCTGACTGCCTTTTGCCTCTGGGCTTTTATCTTTTCCTATTTCTGTATACCTTTCTTTATTTCTTTCTTCATGGTTTGCTCCGTAGCTGGTCCCCGATGTTCCCCTCTTCCTCGGGTCTCCTTCTATTTATATTCTCTGCCTGCCAGCCCCGCCTATCCTTTCTCCTGCCTCAATATTGGCCGTTCAGCGCCTTATTGGGCCATCAGGTGTTTTAGACAGGCAAAGAATCACAGCTTCACAGAGTTAAACAAATGCACCAGCAACAAAAGCAACACCCCTTTACATCATTAAGCAAATGTTCCACAGCATAAACAAAAGTAATACACCTTAAAATAATATTCTCCAACAAGGGACCACCCTACCGAGGTGGCCAACCAGGGCTAGCTGATTGTCTTTCTCAAACACTTCTTTTTATTATTTTTATTTTTATTTATTTATTTATTAAAGATTTCTGTCTCTTCCCCACCTCCGCCTCCCCTTTCCCTCCTCCTCCCCCAATCAAGTCCCCCTCCCTCGTCAGCCCAAAGAGCAATCAGGGCTCTCGGTCCCGTGGGAAGTCCAAGGAAAACCCTCCTCCGTCCAGGTCTCGTAAGGTGAGCATCCAAACAGCCTAGGAAAAGCCTGGGTCAAACACTTCTTAAAGGAAACACTTCCTCTCCCACCCCACCCCCATCCATTGCAGGCAGCCAGCAGTGAGTGAGTGGCTTAGGGAAAGAGGGCAGATGGTCAGAAGTGCAGGCAGGATAGCCGGATCCTGGGGAGAGTACTTTAAGAGATCTAAGGGGAATTTAGGCAGCCTTTGAAAGCATTCAAGGGGAAGGGTGCTTGCTCTAAATGAAAGGCCTCTCTGGGCCCAAGAAAATGAAAAAGGAAGCAAAATAAATGAACAGTCCAGGCAGGGCAGAAACTTAATTTGTGGGCTAAGACGGTCCACAGAGTGAAACACAAGTTCAGGCGAACCTTAAACAAAAGTCCTAAAATATCCTTCGGGAAGAAAGTACTATTTACTCCTCCAGGAAGCCCACCTCCAAATTCATACCATTCCGCAAAGTTTCACCGGGAGCTGATGGGCTTGTGACATTCTCTGGCGTCACCTAGTGGAGAAAAGTGGCAGTGCGTCCGGATATAGAGAAGCCGGTAGTTTGCAGGGGAAGGTGGAATATGAAGTTGGCCCAGGATGGGTAAGCAGTCGGGGGTCAGGCACTCAGAGGGTAAGTGAGTGTTAGGATTAACTAGGGGCCCCAAAAGGCAGGTGTATAAGGAAAACGACCCAAGGAATGTGGAATGTTCCTGGTCTATAAGCTCATATTTGCTGCTTGCACCATGCCAATATTGTGCTAAGAACTTTATATGCAGTTGTTCCCATTTGAGTCTACCAACCAACCGCTTAGCACACAATCTCCGCTTTTCAAGTATGTAAAATGAGACCCAGTATGGCTAAATAACTTCTGGAGTTATTTGGTAGCAGGCTGTTAGAAGTTTTAATCACTAAGCTATAGATTGTAGCTGCTGTCCATCACACTTGTGATGACATGATGAACTTTAAGACAGTAAGAAGGTACCTTGGGTACTTTGAGTCCAGGAGGCTATGGAGAGGTAGAAAAGGGAGGGAGAAGTGTCACCATACCATTGAATTGGACATCTCTACCTTCAAGCCTAGGACCAAAGGAAAAGGTGATCCAGCGTAGAGGCACCTAGTTCTTTAGCCAGGAGGTACATTTGAATCAGCTACTCTCCCTACGGCTTGTGTGACAAGGGCATCGCCATCCCACAGCACAGAACCAGAACCAGCGCATACAGTGTTATCGTGTCTTCTCAAACTATATTTACATCCTCTCAAGTCCTTAGGTGGGAGAGTACGTTGGTATACACCTTAGAACACCGTGTTCCTTAGGAAACCAAAGACCAACTGGAGAAATAGGGGCAAGCTTGGGTGAAGGGAACGGGGATAAAGCACTCAGTCAGTATTGAGCACCTGGTGTACTCCAGCTAGCTCTCACGCTGAGTGCTCAACCCCAGGGAGTCATATGGAGCTGTCCTAGATTCGGAGGCATGAATGGAGGCAAGTAGGTTAGGCCGCTGATCGTTCTCTTTACTAACAAAGCTGATCAGTAGAGGGTCTCTCTGTGGCCACAAAAACCCGTGATTCTTTTCAAATGATGAAAGGTTTCCTTATTATGGAAAATGTTCAGTTAAATGAGAGTGAAGATAATAACATAATGAAATTTCTTTATACTCATCAATTTGTAATTATTATTCACACAGAGTCAATCTTGTTTCATATGTCCGCTCTTCTACCCTGTTCCACCAAGCTGAATTATTTTAAGCAAATTCAGAAAGCATTTATAAAAACTACAGGATTTTAACAGAATGATGCTTTTCACCACTTCTACAAAATTGATTGCAATAATTTTATATTCCTACATATACAGTTTCTATGAAAACACTATCATTTCAAATAATTCCTCTTTTCTTATTCCTTGATATGTATCTTATATATGGAAAATGCATACATTTCATATATAGCCCTTGACAGATTTGTTGCATGGGTATACATCTGTATAACCATTTTTTTTTCTAGTGTGGTCATATATTTTGTTTTTCTATGTTCTGGATACATAGCAGATTATATGTCTTCTAGTTTATGGCTAGACCTTTTGGTCTTCATGTTTAAAGGCTATAATATTTCTAGTGAAGGCAAAAAAAGTCATAAAAATTCACATATTAATGGGATACTGGGTAACATTTTGCATATGTACCCAGTATGCAATGGTTAAACCAGGCTAAACCTATTTATCTCCTTAAATGTTTGTCCACTATTCATGGTGAGAATACGTGTAGTGTCTGCACTACAGGACCATTTGCAAGCCAGGAAAGGGGCTGGAGATTTAAACACATGCACACAGAGACAGAGACACAGGGACATAGGTCATCCTTGAAACAAGAATGTCAACTTTATTGTGTTCCAGGGAAGCTTATAGAGGGATCCTTAAGTGATAGCCACACCCCAGCTCTTGGTATTTTCTGCTGTGAAACCCACTCTCCTGCCATCAGGAACCCATGAGAGTCTCATGCTCAGAGCAGCTGCAGGCACAGGAAAACAAGCTGTTTACTCCGTTCACTCCAGCAGGCAAAGGGTCTGAGGCCGGCAAAGAAAGTCAAGGGGCCAAGGGTCTGTAGCTCCCAACAAATCCTCAACATCCTTCATTCTGTTTTGCCATCTTTATTCACAATTGTCACCTGTAGCCACTATTGTCCAGTAGTACACCAGAACTTCTTACTCCTAACTAACTTCTTGTTCATTCATCACCTCTGCCTATCATTTCCTGACTGCATTCTCCATTTTTAGGCCCCGCGATACTTGTCTCTCTGTGTCTGGCTAATGTCACTTAGCATAATGATTCCATACTTGTATCCATGCTGTTATGCTTCCCCCCTTCAGCTTTGGGACCTATAACACCATATAAGTTACTTTCAAGTTTACAAATCATGATTTCTGCATTTTTTATTCTCGCATTTTGCTAAACTTCAGCCTGTTGAGAGACAGGTTTTTTTTTTTATAATGTTGTTAAGCTTTTATAACAAATTGGTGTTTTTATTTTTATTTGAATTAAAAAGTATTCTTAGCTGAAATGAAACTGAATTCTTATTTATTTTTATTTTATGTGTACTGGTATTTGGTCTGTTTTTAATGTTTGTGTACCATGTGTATACAGTGCCCATAGGGTCCAGAAGAGGGCAGTACGTCCACTGGAATTGGAATTACAGACATGTGTGAGCCACTATGAGCTGAAAATTGAACCCAGGTCCTCTGGAATAACAACTGCTCTTAAATACTGAGCCATATGTCTGGCCGATCTTTAACTTTTTCTTGGTACTTTATGTGTTCTTCTTAAGAAATATGTTTTCTTGAATAAAATAAAAACATTATTCTATTTTTCCTAGAACTAACTGATGTTTGTTTATAATGCAAGGGAAATGTTAGAGCCATTTTTTTTCCATATGAGGGTTCACTTCGCCTAGCACTATCTGTCCACCCCTGAGTGGTAGTGGTGTCTGTAATAAACAAGTTACTGTATGAGTAGACATGTTTCTTAGGCTCTATTCTAATATCCATTTTAACATTATCAATTTCTTTTTTCTTGACTAATGTGAATAAGATGGGAAATAATTTACATATTTACAATTTTGAGTCTTCTCATGCATTCATCTGGAATATCTTTTTTTTTTTTTTTTTTCTT
>NW_026068171.1:1273612-1286363 GCF_014885135.2 Alexandromys fortis
TTTCTCTGCTCCTGTATCCACCCTTCCTTTATCCCAACCATCCCCTTCCCCCAAGCTCCCCCAATCCTTCCCTTCTCACGATTTTCACCCCATTTACCCTTAGCCCCATGCCACCTCACCCCCAAGTTCCCAGTTTTTGCCTGGCAATCTTGTCTACTTCCCATATCCAGGCGGATGACTATATGTTTTTCTTTGTGTTCACCTTCTAATCTAGCTTCTCTAGGATCACAAATTACATACTCAATGTCCTTTATTTATGGCTAGAAACCAATTATGAGTGAGTACATCCCATGTTCATCTTTTTGGGTCTGGGATACCTCACTCAGGATAGTGTTTTCTATTTCCATCCATTTGCATGCAAAATTCAGGATGTCATTGTTTTTTTACCACGGAGTAGTACTCTAATATGCATATATTCCACACTTTCTTCATTCATTCTTCCATTGAAGGGCATCTAGGTTGTTTCACAATATAGAAACAGAAAAGTCATTACCAAATTCCTTTAATGAAGCTACAGTTACCCTGATAACAAAACCACACAAAGACCCAACCAAGAAAGAGAATTACAAGCCAATCTCACTCATGAACATCGATGCGAAAATCCTCAATAAAATACTGGCAAACCGAATCCAAGAACACATTAGAACAATTATCCATTATGATCAAGTAGGCTTCATCCCAGGGATGCAGGGCTGGTTGAACATACGAAAATCTACCAATGTAATCCATCATATAAATAAACTGAAAGAAAAAAAAACATGATCATTTCATTAGATGCTGAAAAAGCATTTGACAAAATTCAACATCCCTTTATGATAAAGGTCTTGGAGAGATTAGGGATACAAGGGTCATACCTAAATATAATAAAAGCTATATACAGCAAGCCGACAGCTAACATCAAATTAAATGGAGAGAAACTCAAAGCCATCCCACTAAACTCAGGAACACGACAAGGCTGTCCACTCTCTCCATACCTCTTCAATATAGTGCTTGAAGTTGTAGCAATAGCAATAAGACAACATAAGGGGATCAAAGGGATTCAAATTGGAAAGGAAGAAGTCAACTGGAATATCTTTTACATTCATTTAGTTCTGCTTGAGTTTCTCTTGACCATGTTTTATAGTTTTCACTGTATAGATCCTATAAAATAGTTCTATAATATTTTTTCATGTTTCCATATATATTCAGATAATATTGTAAATGGAATTGTTTCTAAGATCACTTCTACATTTTCATTGCTATTATATAGAATTACGAATGATAGTTTCATATTGGCATTTTATATGTTGACCTTGTTATATTCACATAAGTAGATTGACTAGTTTTTCTTTAGATTGCTTCAAATTTTCTATGACCACAATTATAATGTGCACAAATAACATCTTCCTTTCTAATATATATTCCTTTCATTTCATGTTGTTGTCACTGTCTGACTGACATCCAGTACAATACTCAACAAAACACTGCTAGTAAACATCATTGCTTTTTCCTGATAATAGGAAGAAAGTATTCCTTCTTCAATTAAACACACACACACACACACACACACACACACACTCGCTCTTCTCTCTCTCTGTGTCCTTCATGAAGTCAAAGTAGTTGCCTTCTCCGAATTGCTCAGGTAAGTTTTACAAGTTTCATCAAGCATTTTTCTGCAAAAGTTTAGGTAGTTTTTTTATACAGATTTTTCTCTTTTAATCCATTATGGCAAATGACAATGCCTCTCAAATGTTAAAATACTCTTGTATTCATGGGATAAAACCCATGTGGTGGTCTGAATGAGAGTGCCTTGTGTTTGGTTGTTGTCTCGGCTACTGCTCCAATGTCATAACTATCTGCCTGCTGTCATGATCCCCACCATGATAGTCATGGACTCTAACCCCCTGGAACTGTGAGTCCCACATTAAATACTTTCTTTTAAGAATTGATTTGGTCATGGTGCTTTGTTACAGCAATTGAAAAGAAACTAAGACACCCTACTTGTGTGTGTGTGTATGCATGTTATTAACTCCATATATATTATTAACCCTTCAACTTCTCCAAGACTTCCCCACATCCCACTCCCAGGTTCACATCCTTTTTCTTATCTTGATAACCCACTGATTTCAATTAGCGCTTTGCACATGTGCTTGTACTTGGGTGTAGGACCATCAACTGGAGCATGGAAGACCACTCCCTGGTCTACAGTACCAAGGCTTTTCTTTTGGGCCACCAACCAGCTCCCAAATCATGACATAGAGACTTATTATTACTTTGAATTCTTTGCTATATTGCTAGAAGAAAAATCATAAGACTTTTCTTAGGATAATGATTTAATATTTTATTACATTATCTTTTTGTTATTGCTGCTTTTTTGACATAGGGCCCTATTTCATCCAAAATGACCTCAAACTCACTATTTTCCTACCTCAGCCTATCAAATTCTGGAATTAACTTGCATGTATCTCTATGTCTGTGGTTCTCAACCTGTGGGTTTTGACCCTCTGAAGGTGTTGCATATCTGATATCCTGAATATCAGATATTTACATTATAATTAATAACAAGAGCAAAATTACAGTTATGAAGTAGCAATGAAATATTTTATGGTTGGGGTCACCACATTAGGAAGGTTGAGAACTTCTTGTATAATATCTTCATCTGCTTATAATATTAGGATAATACTGACTTCATAATGTGAATTGAGAAATGTTATTTCCTCTTCTGGCTTTGAAGAGAGTATGTTTTAAAATGATATTTCCTTCATCATATGAATACACATAGAGATCAACATAAATTAAATTTATGCACAAAACCATTTGGGGCTGAAAGTTTTTTGTGGAAAGCATTTTAATAACAGAATTACTTAATAGAAAAGACTAAAAATATTTCCCATTTCTTCTAATACCATTATTAGTAACGTTTTTCAAAGAATTATTCCAAATTATCTAAATTATATTTATTAGTTTTTCATAGTTTTCTCCATTTCAGTGCAATTCAATCACATTTTAAAAATTCTGGATAACAGTCCATTGTAGCAGGCTTTTTCTTCTGGACCACCAACCAACTCCCAAATCATCCTCCAGTCGGTGCAGTTGGGGCTGTGCCTCTGGAGCTCTCTGATGCTACTCTTCCTTCAGTTGGTGCAGGTGAGGGTGTGCCTCTAGGGTCCTCTGATGCAGCTGGGGATGGTGGTGGAGTGGCCTGGCCAAAGGAGACTTGCTTGCTGACTGGCTGCTGCTAGTTCCCAAATCATGGCACAGAGACTTATTATAAGTTTTGAATGCTTGGAGTAGCTTAGGCACATTTCTGGCTATTCTTTAAACTTAAATTAACCGGTTTCTCATTATCTACCCTTTGCCTTGGGTCTTATTACTGTTCTTACTTCTGTATATCTTACTTTCACTGCTTCTTTTTGTCTGGCTAGCTGGCATCTGCCTGGCTTTTTGTCCTGAATATGTCCCTTATGCTCTCCTCCTTCCTCCTGAGCCTAGATTTCTCATCCTATTTATTCTCTGCCCGCCAACCCAGCCTATCCTTTCTCCTGCCTAGCTATTGGGCATTCAGCTCTTTATTGGACCAATAAGATGCCTTAGTCAGGCAAGGTGAAACAGATGCAAGTCAGGCCAAGGTGAAATGATACAACATATCTTTATTTTTATTTATTTTTTTGATATTTATTGATCTCTACATTTTTCTCTGCTCCCCTACCTGCCTCTACCCTCCCTCCTTCAACCCTCTCCCAAGGTCCCCATGCTCCCAATTTACTCAGGAGATCTTGTCTTTTTCTACTTCCCATGTAGATTAGATCCATGTATGTCTCTCTTAGGGTCCTCATTGTTGTCTAGGTTCTCTGGGATTGTGATTTGTGGACTGGTTTTCTTTGCTTTATGTTTAATAACCACATATGCATGAGTACATGTAATAATTGTCTTTCTGTGTCTGGGTTACTGTAGTGAGGAGCAGCGGGCTGTGTTCCCGCCACCGGGCTCCTGCATGGCTAGCTTTACCCGAAATAATTACACGGAAACTGTATTCTTTTAAACACTGCTTAGCCCATTAGTTCTAGCCTCTTATTGGCTAATTCTCACATCTTGCTTTAACCCATTTCTAATAATCTGTGTACCACCACAAGGTGGTAGCTTACTGGTAAGATCTTAACCTGCATCTGTGTCGGGTGGGAGAATCATGGCAACTGCCTGACTTGGCTTCTTTCTCCCAGCATTCTGTTCTGTCTACTCCGCCTATCTAAGCTGCTGTCCTATAAAAAGGGCCAAGGCAGTTTCTTTATTAACCAATAGACAAATGACCCTCCTCTATCAGGTTACCTCACTCAAAATAATGTTTTCTAGCTCCATCAATTTTCCTGCAAAATTCACAATGTCGTTATTTGTTTTCTACTGTGCAGTACTCCATTGTGTAAATGTACCACATTATCTTTATCCATTCTTCAGTCGAGGGGCATTTAGGTTGTTTCCAGGTTCTGACTAAGTCAAACAATGTTTCTATGAACATAGTTGAGCACATGTCCTTATGGCACAGTCATAAAAAACACTGATAACAACTTATGCTGGAGAGGTTGTGAGGTAAAGGGAACACTTCTGCATTCCTGGTGGGAATGCAAGCTGGGTTAGCCCCTTTGGATGTCAGTGTGGCGATTTATCAGAAAATTAGAAACAACCTTTCTCAAGACCCAGTAATACCACTTTTGGTTATATATGCAACACATTGTTATATTATTAAACACACATCCTCAAATAGTTAAACAAATACAGCAAAAATAAAAACAACACACCTTTACGTAGGTAAAGTAATATTCTTCAGCATGAATAAAACGTAATACATATTTGCCTGGTTAAACAAATATTCTATAACAGTCTACCATGTGACTTTAATGTTTGTCCCATTACTGTTAATATGTTAATGGAATTTTCTTTTTTTCCAGTTTGAGATTCTTATGAGTAGAGCAACAGAAATAATTCTTAAATGTGTAATTTTATACATGCATTAATTTCTTTAAAAATGTATTTATTCTTTCACCATTTCATACAGACAAAATGTTAGTTGACTATAAATAGTCACTACATTATTATATTATATCCCCTTTCCCCCACACTGAACTCCCCCCTTTTACCCAAGTTCCCCTCAAATTTCCATTGTGTCTGTGTGTCCTGCCACATTCAATTAGTGTTGCCTGCATGAACATAGGTGGGTGGTTATTTATTTGTATGAGAGCAATGTACCTCATTTTTTTTCTTGGAAATCTATTAGAAGTGTAATTACTGCATCATGGTGTAGGGTTATTTTAGAACATTTTACCAAATGCTTCCCCGAAGTGGATGCAGTAACTTTCATTCACATCAACAATATATTTAAGTTCCACCTCTTCTACTTCCATGTTGACATTTGCTATTGTGATTTCTCTTTGTTGGATCTTTTTTTTTTTTATGAGACAGAGTTTTTCTATGTAACAGTCCTGGCTGGTCTGAAATGCAGTCTATAGACCAGACTGGCATCGAACTCAGATTTTGCCTGCCTCTGCCTCCTGAGTGCTAGGATTAAATGCGTGTATCACCACTGCCCAGAAATTAGGTCAATTTTTAATGTTTTTATTTATTTTTGAGAATTTCAAAAATTTTGGTAATATTGTTTTCCCTCCTTCAATGCTTCACACATTCTTCTCTCCTCCCCACCCACCTAACCTCAGGGTCTTTTGTGATTTTTAAAAAATGAAATCACAACTACAAAAAGAAGCACAAACAAACAAACATGTAGTCTGACTTATGTTTGTCAACCACTCCTGAACCTGGGGCCTGCTCTGAAATTTGGTTGATATATCCAGTGTCACTTCACTGATGAAAATAAATTTTTCCTTGTGTGAAAGCTATCAATTGCAAATAGCTTCTTGGCTAGTAGTGGGATGTTGTGCTCACATCTCCTTAGCCCCACAGGAAATTTGTCTGGTGATGTAGGAGGGTCATGTGTCTATGTGTTACTTTAATTGGTTAATAAAGAAACTGCCTTGGCCTTTGATAGGCCAGCCCTTAGGTGGGTGGAGTAGACAGAACTGAATTCTGGGAGGAAGAAGGCAATGAGGCAGTCGCCATGATTCTCTGACCCGAGATGGACCTAGGCTAGAATCTTTCCCGGTAAGCCACCACCTCATGGTGCTACATACATAAATAGAAATGGGTTAAGCAAGATATGAGAGTTATCCAAGAAGAGGCTAGATATAATGGGCCAGGCAGTGTTTAACTTGGGAGGTTTATGGGCCTTTAATCCCAGGAAGTAATAAGGTACAGCAGAGACAGGGTCTGGCAGCTGTTCTTGGTTCTTTGATCTTCCATGTTTTTACCCAATATCTGACTCCTGGTTTTTATTGGTAAGACTAATTAGGATCACATTTCACAAAAATATTATTATTTTAAAGCGTAGGTATGCTCTTAATGATGTCCAGCTGGTTGTATTTATTCAAATCAATAAAACACATAACATGTAGAAAATAAATTAAACATTTGTCATATGACTGGGAATCACACACCTGGACATACCGTAAAAGTAAACTTATTTTAACACAGAAACAACTGCATAAAAACTCATAAAAACTTTATTAGTAATGGCTGAAAATTGGAAAGAACTCAGATATCAGCCAATAAGTGAATTGGCAAGCTATTGTATATATATATATATATATATATATATATATATATATAACAAAACAATAAAATAGTAAAGAACAAACTGTTGGTATACACAATAAACTTCATAGAGACCTCCAAAGAATCATACTAAACCAGTCAAAATTACATGCCACATCATTTCATTCACATATATATGTATATATACAAAAATTAAGGATTAGGAAGGATTAAACATGGGGTGGTGGGAGGAGAAGAGATGGTGAATATAAAAGCACAACATGAGCAATCATGATGATACAAATGTTGTGTACCTTGACTGTGTCTATGTGACTGTACTAATTAGTCTGTTTTCAATAGTTGTTTTATTTTTTTTTAAAAAACTTTAATACTTCATTAACATTGAAGAAAGCTGGGAAAAGGGCACACAGGATTCTTAATGATTACTTCTAACACAGACATATGAAAGTATATATTTTTTGTTTTGTTTTATTTTTCGAGACAGGGTTTCTCTGTAGCTTTGGAGCCTGTCCTGAACTATCTCTTGTAGACCAGGCTGGCCTCAAACTCATAGAGATTTGTCTGCCTCCCGAGTGCTGGGATTAAAGATGTGTGTTATCTCAAAACTGAAAATTGAATCACAATGCTCATGGGAGCACAGGAGGAAGCTTCATGCAAACTTCTGGGAAACCGTGACAAGCAAAAGAGAAAAGGACATTTTAGAGACAGTTGAAGAGTAAAAGGGTGTACTGGGGAGAGATTTAAGCAACCCATGGAAACAGAGGCAGTAGAGCACTGGACTGAACTCCCAAAGTCCAGTTGAAGAGTGGGAGGAGTGAGAATATGAGTAAAGAGGTCAAGACTATGATGGGTTCACCCACTGAAACAGTTTACCCGAGTTAATGTGAGCTCACCAACTCCAGCAGGACTGGGAAGGTACCAGCATAGATCCAAACTAGGCCCTCTGAATGTGGGTGACAGCTGTATGGCTGGGATAGATTTATCCCTATTGCTTGTACTGGAATTTTGGGAAGCCATTCCTTTTGGATGGCTACCTTGCTCAGACTAGATATAGTAGGGAGGGCTTTGGACCGTCCTTCCTCAAAGCAATATGCCTTATCCTCTCTGAGGTGTAGATCGAGGGTGGGAAGGGGTTAGGTGGAAGGAATTGGAGGAGGGGAGGGAGTGGTCACTGGGATTGGTATGCAAAATAAAAATATATAGTTTGTTTTCTTTAAAAAAAAAGAAATTAAAAAATAAAGAGAAAAACCAAAAGCAAACTAAACCAAACCAAATAACTCTCTCTCTCTCTCAAACACACACACACACACACACTCACACCAGAGCACAGAAAAAAGCCATGAAGTTTGCTTTGTGTTATTCAACTGCTCCTGAGAATGAGGCCTGAGCACAAGTGTGGTTGATACACAGTGTCAGTCCATTAGATAAAATAGCTTCTTGGTTTATGGGTGTGTCATTGTGTCCACTTATCCTTCTTGACTTGGGATTCTGTCTGGTTTGAACCTGTGCAGGCCCTACACATTCTGTCCATCTCTGTGATTTTACATGATATCCCTGTTGTCTTGAAGACAGTATTCACTTGGAGTTGCATATTACCTCTGGCTTTTACAAATCATTGTGGCTTCTCTTCTCCATAGATCCCTGAGCCTTGGGTGGCTCACTGGTTAAGAAAAGTTGATAGTCTTTCAGAGGACCCAGGTTTGTATTCCAGAATCCATGTGGTGGCTCATAGCTCCAGTTCCAGGGGATCCGATGCCCCCTTCTTGCCTGTAAGTGCATCAGGAAAACATGTGCATAAAAGAACATAAGTAATATTTGTATAGCATGTATATTCAGGCATAACATGTAAATTAAAAAAATAAAATAAAGTGAATGTTGAGACATAGTCTTGTTATGTAGCTCAGGTTATCATTAAACATACCATCTACCATTCTCTAGTTCAGTTTCCTAAGAATTGGGATTACAGATATTTACATGCCAAATTTCTTGAATAAAATTGTTTTCATTGTACTTTTAAATAGCTTTATTTTATTATTGCATAGTGAATTCATGGATAAAAAATAACAAACACTAAGTCTGAAATTTTGGATAATAGAAGATTAAGCAGGAAGAGAATAGCAGGGCACTACAGAAGGCACTGGCATCAAGGTATTCACTGGTACAAAATGAAAAATTAGCTTAAATACAAAGATGGGCTCCCAGTAAATAGGCACTGTAAATACAAAACAGGCAGAGCGTGATTGTGATGTATCAATTTGTATAACCTGCAGTCCTATTGTTCTTTCAAACACTAATCTAGATGTTGTTGGTAAAAAAATCTTTCACATGCAATTAACCTTTTAACCCACGAGCTTCAAGTAATGGAGATTACTATGGATAAATACAGTGAGCCTAACTAAAATCACTTATGAATGTAAATTGAGCTTAAAATTTCTCTAAGAAACAAGGAGCTAATTTGAACATCCACATCAGTCTCTACCTGCCTGTCATTGCTATTCTTATGAATCACTTAAGATTTCCAGCCTATACATCACAATCCCAGAGAACCTAGACAACAATGAGGACCTTACGAGAGACACACAAGGATCTAATCTACAAGGGAGTATAAAAAGACAAGATCTCCTGAGTAAATTGGGAGCATGAGGACCTTGAGAGAGGGTAGAGGGGACAGGAGAGAAAGAAAGGGGAGCAGAGAAAAATATAGAGCTCAATAAAATCAACAAAAAAGCAAAAAAAAAAAAAAAAGAATTCCAGGATTGTTTATCTAGCCTTTACAGCTGCATAAGCCATGTCTTGTAACAAATGTATATACATACTCCCATGGACCAATTCTTTTCCTTCTTTGGTTTAACATGGCTGAACACACATTAAGTGAAAAATAAAATTATATGACAAACTTGAAAATAAACAGATCACCTAAATCAATAACATGAGTAGGTTAACTTAACATTTAAAAATGGTTGAAGGAAAGTACAAGACGAATGTAAAGTATCTTGTAGTACCAGAAAGTAAGGAAGATCAACAAAAGACTTCATGTCAAAGAACCACAGAGGCTAATAAAAAAACAACTTCCAATTGTCCAGAGGTGGAAACTTCTGAGAAAAAGAATTACTAGATTATTGTTTAAAATGCAAAGTGAATACATTTGTGTCTTTATTTGTATCACTAAACATTTAAGTAAATGAGTAGAAGAGAATATAGAAGAGTATATTTCATCTTTATAAAATAGTTCTATGTTATTTAATTTTTAGGGATTCATTTTTCCAGGAGATAGATCTTAGTTATTGCTACCTCTATCCCTGTGAGTGTGGATAAGTCTTAGTGAATTGCATCTAAATGGGGACAAATCAACTTTAAAGTGCAGAAGCCTTCACAGAGCATTATACCCCACAGCAGGATTCCTTCTGTCAATTCACCATCACACGTTTCGAATGCCTTTATGATATGAGAAGTCCTTTTGTATATGTGTTACTTTTATTGGTTAATGAATAAAGAAGTTTCTTTGACCTGTGATAGGGAAGAATAGAAATAGATGGGAAAACTAAACTGAATGCTGGGAGAAAGTAGGTGGAGTCAGTAAGAAGCCATGTAGCTGCCACATGAGACAGACGCCCCCACTGGAGCCCACTGGAACTTTGCCAGTAGACCATGACCTCATGGTGATGCACAAATTAATGGAAATGGGCTAGTTTATGGTATAAGCGCTAGATATAAATACACTTAAACTATTGGCCAAACAGTATTGCAAATAATTTAGTTTCTGTGTGATTATTTCTGGTAAGGGCAGCCTGGAATGAATGAGTGGCCTCAGCCTACAGATTGGCATGCCAACATCGGACTGACTAAATCCATTTAAAACCTAAGAAAGCTTGGGAAGGAATCTTAGGCACACACACACACACATACAAAAACAAAACAAAAAAACCAAACAAACAACAAAAAAACAGACTTTAGCTTCTTGGTATTCACATTTTTTTCCCCAGATGGGCTTGCAGCCATCAGGGGTGCCATGGATCCTTTAAGGGAAGTGCAGTAAAATCTGTGTGGCTTCTTTAAAAATGGTGGTTCCCTGGTTCACCAGCACAAATGGCTCTGACTCTTTCAGAAGGTCTGGCTATGGAACATTCAAATGGTGTTCGTGAGCAGAGTGCTACAACTTGCTTAATGACAACATAGACTGGCTGTGTACCTGAAAATGGGGCAATGTGCATGGCTCTCAGAGACAGAAAACATGCCTACAACATGTTTTATTGTGCAAAGCCAACACCCTGGACCATGGAGTTGGTCCTAGCCAAGCCCACTTAACATTTAAAAAACAGTACTCTTGGAAAAAAAATAATTACAGATATGCAATAAAGAGATTCAGACAGAAATAAACCTCTAAATGGGTCACAATGTGTTTAAAAATATATGTAGGCTTGGGAGAGAGGAGAAAAGAATATAGAGAGTTATAAAAAGAAGTAAATTATTAAAAAAAAACAAAATAAAAGAGACAGAGTATAGACTGTCAAAGATGAAAGGAATAAAGAAAAATAAGCCACATAAATATGGACTATACACAGAGAGTATGGATTATTATGTTATTATGTTTTCTTTGAGGTTTTTGACTGTGAATGAGCTAAACACAGAGAGACATTTTGTTGTACGGGCTGTTAAGAGAAACCAATATATAGGTTTTAAGGGTATGTTGACTTCAAAATTTGGGTCTAAGGATATGTTACTTTGTAAAAGAGGTACCTCTTTTGTTTCCACAGAGGATGAGAACCTGTGCATTCCTTCCAGACTAATGTGATTTGATGGACTAAGATTCCTTGAAAAGTTGCCATGAATACCCCTAAAAAATTACTTCACCCAACAAAAAGCAGAAAGCAATTTGGAAAGAATAACACCCAAATTCGAAAATATTGTTTATAATTGTTTGTTTTCATTTAAAGGGAGATATGCTATAGAGATTTACATTGTTATGGTTCTTGGTTTATTGATACAAATTTAAGGTTAATCTTGTTATATATATATATGTTATATATATTTCTACTCTTGATTAAAGTATTGTGTTTGTGCTTCTCATTTTAAAATGTAATGTATAAATTAATAAATACAGGTTAATAGATAATTATCTATAATGGTGAAACTTGTAGTCATGTTAATTAGGTTTTCTAGATATAATTATCTGTACCAGTCAAATTTGTAGTCATGTTAATTAGGTTTTCTATATATAGAGAGATATATTTCAGTTAGATAAGTATTTTTTAAATCTTTCAGAGACCTTCAGAATATGGCATTTAAAATGTTTTAAGAACTTGGGACTTTTCAGGACAATAAGACAATCTGCTCCTGGCAGAATCAGTCTGCTTCAAGAGGAAGATGGGCATGGAAGAGGGTCCTTGTGGAGTTTGCTAGCCATTTGGGCAAGAAATTGCTCTTGCCTGGACTGCTTTAAGGTATGCTATATGAATGGGACATACAGGACCCACAGAAAAATAACTGCTGAACTTGCCAAAAAGTAAGATGATACTTACGGGTTTCTGCTTCATGAAAGAACTGCCAGACATTTTGCAGAACACAGAAGAAAGCAACTGACAATCTTTGCCATTACAAGGCAAAATAGAACTTCAAATTTCCTGCTTCGTGGAAAAATCTGCTGGGTAATATGGGTCTGAAGACAGATGCTCCAATGATACAGAAGAACTTTGGGTGAGTGTCCAGGCAGTGAGATGTCTCTGTCAATTCTAGAGCTTTGGAAGTTGCTTACAATGCACTTCCTATTAACTTAGGTAATATTATAGCCTTCTGGAGTCTTTGATGGAGTTGAAGAATAGATAATTATAATTATAGTTTTCCTTACTTATGATAAAAGATAAAGTAAATGTAAATATTGTTAACTAATTCTTGCTTGATAATTGTTTTATTATATGTAATTTTACTATGTTAAAGAGAAAACCTTGGGCTGGAGAGATGGCTCGGAGGTTAAGAGCATTGCCTGCTCTACCAAAGGTCCTGAGTTTAATTTCCAGCAACCACATGGTGGCTCACAACCATCTGTAATGAGATCTGGTGCCCTCTTCTGGCCTGCAGGCATAGACACAGACAGAATATTGTCACATAATAAATAAAT
>NW_026068171.1:1286949-1294235 GCF_014885135.2 Alexandromys fortis
CATTTCATATATATATATATATAATATATATAATATATATATATGTGTGTGTGTTTAAACTTAAAAAAGCTAATTCATATGAAGAACTAGATTTTTACAGACTAGATCTGTGATTGGCATGGTGACTCACAACTGTAATCCCAGTACCTGGGGATCTGGGGCAGGGTATTACTATGAGTTTTATTCCAGTCTGGAATATGACACAATCTCTACCTCAAAATACTGTCTTGGAGTTGGGGAGATAGCACTGGCTTTCCATACAAACATGTGGACCAGAATTTCATCCCCAGAACCCATAGTAAAAATATAGATATGGTGACACATGCTTGCAATTCAGGGGCTGAGGAGGCAGATCCTCAGCCAGTCTAGTTAGTCAGCCTAGTTCACAGGTCATTCATAGACCTTGTTTTAACAAACAAGGTGGATGTTTCCTGAGGTATGTCATCTGATGTTGACCTCTGACCTTCATATACATGTGAAAATATGTACACACACATCTACATACATATAGACCAACACATAGTCAAACACAAATTGTTTTTCGGGAATCATCATTTATATTTCAAAATAATATGTCAAAATGTATTGCAGAATTATCATGGCCTAGAAATACATGATGTTTTCATTATATCAATTGAAAATGTGTTTGCCAGCATGGGGCTGACTCAAGTCTGCCCCAGGTGTATATATTATGGCTCCTCTGTGTATATATTATAGCTTTCAGTTTAGTATTTTTATGGAACTCCTGAGTGTATGAATGAATCATTCTCTGATTCTGTGCCTGCTCTCGGGTACTTTTCCTTCTGTTGGTTTACCTTGTCCAACTTTGATGCAAAGGTTTTTCTTTTATCTTATTATATATTATTGTGTTGTGTTTGGTTGTTATCTCTTAGAAGCCTGTTCTTTTCTAATTAGAGATCGAAAGAGAGTAGATCTAGATGAAAGCAGAGGTGGGGACAACCTGGGAGGACTAGAGGGAAGGGAAACTATAATCAGAATATATAATATTGTATGATAATTCTATTTTCAATAAAGGGGTAAGAAAGAGTTAATAAAACATATTTTAATTATCAAAATGGTAATGTGGTTGCCAAAAGTACACATTTTGGCAATGCAATAAATGATTTTTCAGAAAAGTAACTTAAAAGGCTCATAACTGAAAGAAGAGAGCGAAGCAGGCATGGTGATGCACACTTTTAATTCCTGTGTTTATGAAACAGAGGCAGAAAGGTTGAGTTTGAAGTTACACTTTATTACATAGCAATACCATTAAAACTAAACTGTCATTATTTATTATTGTATCAATATATACATCTTACAACATTTTTTACTTTGTAAGTTTATAGTATTATTTATGAATCTTTAACATCTTCATTATTAATATGTTTTATGTGCAGTACAACATTCTAAAAAATAATGTTGCTATTTTAGTATGTTTTCTCTATTTCTGTACAGAAACTGTTTTATTTGTGCTTGGCCTCACATTACGCATCAAACTTTGATTTGGCAAGAGCATTATAAGAATTATAAATTTCAAACCAACATTCATTATGAACACAACACAAAGTAATCTGTAATAAAATATTACTAACTGAATCCAGGAAGTATACTACAAAAATATATCATATACAAAAGTGTTTATCTCAAGAACTTAATGACTTCAAGGCTGGTCTGGACACTATCGTAAGATTCTGTCTTCATAACCTATGAATAGCAACCGAATAACTGGCCTATGGGTGGCTTGCAGGCAATGTAAAGGGTTCATAAAATTGTTCAATAATACCAGCCCTTGAGTTAAAGTAATAACTATAGGTTTCTACATACAACAATACATGTATTGCTAAAAATATTGTCAGTGCCAAAATTTCCTGAGATTGTAGAGAAACCGTATCTCATATATTGCTGGTGAAACATGGTTGAAATCACTTTTCTTTTCTTTTTTATTTCTTACAACTTTAGACATATGTTAGCACTCCCCAGGGAAAAAGAACCAATAGAACATATTTGTAAATAAGTAGGGGGATGATTCCTTATGAGAATTAGTTCATGTGCTGTAGGAGGTTCAGAAGTCCTACAGTATGCCGTCTGCAGGGTGGATAACCAGCAGAGTTGCTGATGTAATTCCCTCTCAGACTGGAAGCCGGAGACTCATAGAAATGGGCAGAGAAAAATGGTCTGCTGATGAAGTTTCAATATCCTAAAGATCTAAGATCCAAGAGCTCCCGTGAAGAGTAAGAGATGACAAATGTCTTAAGAGGAGAGAGGAAAGAATTAACCCTCTACATTTTCCTTTTATTTATGTACTTAGCAGATTTGTATGGGGCTCAGTCCAACTAATGTTGATGCCTTGCTCAAACTATTGACTCAAATGCTGGTCTAATTCATAGATGTCCCCATAAATAACTAGAAGCAATGTCTAGACAAATATACGGTCAACTTGTAATCTAGTCAAATTGGCATATAAAATTGACCATCACAAATACCTAATGAATCATTTACCAATCCACTCCTAGTTAATTAATACATGGAGGCATAAAACCTCAAGACATCCTCAGAGCAATCATTAAATCATTGTTCAGAATAACTGAACATGTATAACAATTTAAATATCTATCAAAAGTATAATTCAGCCAAGCATGGTGGTTCATGTCTGTGACACTGTCTCAAAAAAGATGTCACGCATAAGAAACCTATGACATATTTACATAATTGAGTATGGTTCAGGATTTTGATTTCATCTGGCTAAAAGTAGACTATAACTGTTGTAGAAGTTGAGGGAAACTCATTGATGACTGTAGCAGGCTATGAAATTTTCTTAATATGTACTGTCTTGCTATGTAGCCCAGTCTAGCCTTAAATGTTTGATCCTCCTGTATCATATTCCTGAGTGCTGGCATCACAGGTATGCATCACCACAATTATCTTATTCTGTTTTTATAGTGGTTTTGATGATAATTGTGGCAATTCGTTAAAATTCATCAAAACTGTGTAATGTTACTTTCTAAACCATAACTACATTTAAAAGATGTTTTGACTAAAATTTATGGAACACTGTCAAAGCAGTATTTATGGGAAACTGTCTATCATCTATCTATCATCTATCTATCTATCTATCTATCTATCTATCTATCTATCTATCTATCTCTAAAACATATATATGAGTACATATATATGTGATATATATCAAATAACCCTATATAGGTTTGCAAAAGAGGAATAAATAAATAAATAAGAATATGTTCATTCATAAAGCAAGAAAATGAATATAGATAAATCACCAGCATGACTTACCAAGTAAATAAAGAGAAAATTGTCTATTTCATGAATAAAAGAATAGGTAATCAATATATGCACTCTCTATATTAGAAAATATAATGGGATATTACAAAGAACTTTTTCCAATAACTTCAAATTTTTATAGAAAGCAGGAAAATAATTTAAAAATATAATTTACGTAAACCAACACTATAAAATTAGCATACTAGTGAAGAATCCTATTCAGTATTAAGGAAATATAAAAGCTTTATTAAGACTCTTGCCACAAGACTAGGAACGGGAAAGCAGCAGAGAACTGTCAACATGATGAAAATATGTTTGGCCAAGGTTCAATCCTATATTTTGAAGCCAAATCTCAGAAAAAGTATATAAAGACAAAAGCCCATATTTTAATAACTGGAACAATTATATCTAGAAGAATAAGCCTTTATACTGAATAATTGCTTGCCATTTGCAAAGATTAAAAAAATCTATTTGAAATAACAACCACAGTTTATTAATATCTTTATAATGTGATAGAAACCATGTTAAATGGTATGGATATTTCATTCAGTTTTCAAAATGATCTTAAGTATTTTTAACCCTGAGGTGGCTATTCTTGGTTGTCAACTTGACAACGTCTGGAATCCACTAAAATCCAAGACTCTGAGCATTGCTGCGAGGGATTTTCTTAATCAGATTATTTGAAGCCACAAAACCCACCCTAAATCTGAACCACATCTTCTGGTGCAGTCTATATAAAAGGACATGGAAGAAGGAAGCTTTCATTTTTTACCTGTTTGCCTTCACTCTCATTGGCAAATTCATCCACCCCATTGATGAGCCATTTTCCCACTGGTATTAGAACTTGCTTTTATGGAGTTCTAACATAAACTGAAGACCACCAGTGCTTTAGGAATCATCCAGGATTTCTGTGCCAGATATGTATTGCTGAGACATCAGCCTCCTGAACTGAGCAGTTATGGGTTCCTGACCTTTGGAACTCGAGACAATCATTTTTTGGACTACCTGGACCACATTCTATAAGTAAGCCTAATAAATCTCCATATACAGATTATGTTTCTTTAGAGAACCCTGATTAATGCAAATTCTACTTGATAGAACAATAACCATGAGTAGAATTAAAAAAGCTTTGCTTAAAAATTTACAGCAGAAATTATAAATACAGGATAATTACAAACTAACACCTGTTTAAGAAATAAATTGAAGAATCCTAAAATGTTTCAACCAATCAAATCTAGCAACATAGAGAATACCATGCTAGATTTGATTGGCTGTTTCTGTATTTGTGAATTCAATGTTAAATGTAACTTTATAGACCATAAAATTGATTGTAAATTTCATGATCACACGCCACATTTTAATCAGTTCAGGTGAACTGTAGAAAATTTGCTCCCCTTTTGTCCCTAGGTCCTCCTTAATTCATTACATAATTGTCTTTGTATTATTGCTGATGTGTTAATGTGCCTTCATTGTGATGCTTTCATATGTGTATATTATGTAATTTGGTAATATTTAACCCCCAATATCTTCTGTTGTCCCTCCATCCCTCTTGCTGGTTCATTTCCTTACTCTGGTATGCAAATGTTATAACTTTATGCATATTTAAAGTTCTATCATGCAGCTATAAAATTTCCATCACATGTTACACATATCTAAAAATTAAAAGGAATAAGAAAATTTTCTTATATTTATCCACACTTTCCCATTTGTGTTTTTTTTTTTTGTTGATTTTCCAAGATATTTCTCATTTGTCATTTCCTTTTCCATTTAAAGAACTTTTTAAGATTGTTCTTTAAGGGTAGTTTTGATACCTTCAATTTGAAGTTCAAGGGTCTGGAGAGAAGGCAGTGTGATCAAGAGTGCGCACTGCTTTTGTAGAGGGCCCAAGTTTGGTTTCCAGCACTGACACTGGGCAGCACACAACTACCTATTATTCCAGTTCCAGGAAATTACACACCTTTTAGGCTCCACAGGCACCTGCATGGACACATGCATATACCCACACAAAGATATACAGGTAACTAAAAAGAAAATAAATCTTAAAAAATATTAAATTTAAAGACCAATTCTCAATTTTCCTTCAAGTGAAAATATTTTGATTCTCTCTTTAAAGCTGAAGCATGCTTCCTATGGATATAGCATCCCAAGACAACAGTTCTTTTGTTTCAGGGCTAAAGAATGTTTTGCCCGTCTCTTCTGGCTTTCATGTGGGAGTCCAAGTACACACATGGTTGTGTGGACAGTGATGGAGCATGGGATGAGATCACTGCTGAGCGCAGAAGATGAAAGCCTCAGCCTCCTCTGGTGCTGCCAGGATGGTTGAGTTTGGAGAGCTTCATGATAACCTGGCAAGGGTGGATAAATCTTTTTTAAATTTTTTTTTTAGAATTTCATACACTTACAACATCTCCACCCTCCATCTTCCTCTCTAAGTCCACCCATGCTCTCAACTCTCTCTCAAATTTATTATTATTGTTTTACACAACACACACACACTATTTACTGAGTCCATTTAATGTTGTTCTTATGTTCATGTGTTTATTGCTGAGTACTTGACATTAGACCTGGAGAACACTGTTTCTCACTCTCATAAGAGTCATTATTACCTGTAGTAATTTATTTAGGGGTGGAGCCTTGCAAAATTTTCTGATTCATATTGTCATGTGGAGTGGTGATATCATTATGAAGGTCTTGTTTAGTCAACCATATTGTTAAGATCTAGTGGGTGCAGCATCCCTGTCATGTTTAACAGATATCATCTAGTAACAAATTTCCTGTCCTTCGAGCTAAGGCTATAGATTATGAGTGAGGCCTGACTGGAAAAGTTTTAAATACTCAAAACTTTGTTTTCTAATAAAAATAATAAAATTATTTGCTTACTTTATCCTAAAACATTTATTGTGGTATTATGACTGACAAATTATATTCTGTGAAACACATATGTTGAAATACCAATTTCCATCAAGATGGCTTTGGTAGAAAATTAGATCATTCCAGTGAAGTTGTGAAAATGAGATAAGCTCCCTGGGCAGTGGTGGCACATGCCTTTAATCCCAGCACTTGGGAGGCAGAAGCAGCTAGATCTCTGTGAGTTCGAGGCCAGCCTGTTCTACAGAGCTAGTTCCAGGATATCCATGGCTGTTACACAGAGAAACCCTGTCTTTAAAAAACCACAAAAAAAAGAAAGGAAAGAAGGAAAGAAGGAAAAAAGGATGGAAGAAAAACCAGATGATCTCACTTATAATAAGTCAGATAAATGGATAGCTAGAGCTCCTTCTGCTGTGGATACCACAGCAAATAGTTGTTAGTCTACAACACATAAGTGACCCTTCACCAAAACCTAGGTCATGTTAACATCCTGATCGCCATCTGTCTCCATAACTGATGTTAATAATAATGTTCCCAGAATAAAACTGTTGGTAATAAATGTCTGGTCTTTATAATTACCTAGTTTCTGATACTTTCTTATAGCTATCTGACTAAGACATAGAGTTTCATAATATTATCAATATTACTACAAGGAATATGGTTACTGAAAATATCTCAAAATATATTTACAACTGCTTTTGTCCCTGAAGTATGTACATTAAGGGATTTATAAACAAATTACGTTTTGAAATCACTTGAAATGATTCTCTGTGGATGAAGACTGCTCTTTCTTTCCCAGCTGCGAAGACCCAAATAATCACACAGAAACTACATTAATTATAACATTGTTTGACCAATGTCACAGGCATATTTCTAGCTAACTCTTATATCTTAAATTAACCCATTTCTACTATGTTATATATTATCACAAGGCTTGTAGTTTGTTAACGCTTGCTTTTTGGGCAGCTACTTGGCATCTGCCTCCTTTGGCAGCTACATGGCTTCTTCCTGACTCTGCCTACTCTATCTATATCAATATCAATATCTATATCTATATCTATATCTATATCTATATCTATATCTATATCTAATCTTGGTTCAGATTTCCCACCTGACTTTATTCTGCCCTGCCATAGGCC
>NW_026068171.1:1296241-1297318 GCF_014885135.2 Alexandromys fortis
GTTTTTCCATATAAAGTTGATTAATGTCCTCTCAAGATCTGTGAAGAATTTCGATGGGATTTTAATGGGGATTGCATTGAATCTATAAATTGCCCTTGGTAGAGTTGCCATTTTTATTATGTTGATCCTCCCAATCCAAGAGCAAGGGAGATCCTTCCATTTTCTGGTATCCTCCTCAATTTCTTTCTTCAAGGACTAAAAGTTCTTGTCAAATAGATCCTTCACATCATTGGTTAGAGTTTTCCCAAGACATTTTATGCTGTTTGTGGCCATTCTGAAAGGTGATGTTTCTCTGATTTCCCTCTCTGCTTCCTTATTCTTTGTGTATAAAAGGGCAACTGATTTTTTTGGAATTGATCTTGTATCCTGTCATGCTACTAAAGGTGTTTATCAGCTGTAAGAGTTCTTTGCTGGAGTTTTTGGGGTCGCTCATGTACACTATCATATCATCTGCAAATAACGAAAGTTTAACTTCTTCCTTTCCAATTAGAATCCCTTTGATCCCCTTATGTTGTCTTATTGCTATTGCTACAACTTCAAGCACTATATTTAAAAGGTATGGAGAGAGTGGACAACCTTGTCATGTTCCTGATTTTAGTGGGATGGCTTTGAGTTTCTCTCCGTTTAGTTTGATGATAGCTGTCGGCTTGTTGTAAATGGCTTTTATTATATTTAGGTATGAGCCATGTATCCCTAATTTATCCAAGACCTTTATCATAAAGGGATGTTGAATTTTGTCAAATGCTTTTTCAGCATCTAATGAAATGATCATATGGTTTTTTTTCTTTCAGTTTCTTTATGTGATGGATTACATTGACAAATTTTCGTATGTTGAGCCAGCCCTGCATCCCTGGGATGAAGCCTACTTGATCATAATGGATAATTTTTCTAATGTGTTCTTGGATTTGGTTTGCCATTATTTTATTGAGGATTTTCACGTCGACGGTCATGAGTGAGACTGGCCTGTAATTCTCTTTCTTGGTTGCATCTTTGTGTGGTTTTGGTATCAGGGTAACTGTAGCTGCATTAAAAGAATTTGGCACTGACTTTTCTGTTTCTATATTGGGAAATACCTTA
>NW_026068171.1:1300035-1304435 GCF_014885135.2 Alexandromys fortis
AAATGGAGCCAGGAGAGGCCTGGTGTCTTGGTCCAGTCTTTGCAGGCTTGGGTGGGGGGTCGTGCGTAAGAAAGACAGCCCTGCAGAAGGAGCTGGGGGAGGGGGTTTTTGCTCTCTTTAGGGACACTCCGCCCCTGGATAGCACACACTCACCTGTCCAGATGGAACTCCTCAGCACCTAAACAGGGCTGCCTGGTAGCCCAATGATCCGGGGACAAAAGGAAGAATGTGGCAGGCAGCGTGGGGTCGAGGAGAGCACCGTTCCTCTATTCTTAAGCTAATCTCTCCTTCTTTTTATAAGTAGCCTTTTTTTATTTTTTGTTTATCTTTTCAGAATTCATATTAAATAGAAAAATAATTCCACACTCATATTCTTATTTTCCCTTACACCCTATATAAAGAGAGAATATTGTAAACACTATTCTGAGCTTTGTTTTTAAACACAACAGTAGATCCTGGGATCAAATTAAAAGCAGTACACAAAATGATTTCTAATCCCTTTCTATAGAACTTTGCTACTTAGTTCTTCACTGTGTGACTAAAAGGAAGGGGAGCAGAGAAAAATGTAGAGCTCAATAAAAAGCAATGAAAAAAGTTGATGCTTCAATATGTCCCTGAAGATAGTTCTTTCTTTTCTTCTTCCTTCCTTCCTTCCTTCCTTCCTTCCTTCCTTCCTTCCTTCCTTCCTTTCTTTTTCAGTTTTTTGAGACTGGGTTTCTCTCTAGTTTAAGAGCTGTCCTGGAACTAGCTCTTGTAGACCCGGGTGACCTTGAACTCACAAAGATCCAGTTGCTTCTGCCTTTTGAGTGCTGGGATTAAAGGTGTGAGCTTTGAAAGAAACAATGTCATGCAGCAGGCCTGGGAATGTGGCAAGCAGAAAATTAAGGAAAACTATCTATTTCAAATTATGGGCACGTGCTTGCACCACAAGAAAATTTCACAAATGGTGAATTCATCATTTCAGGACTGATCCATTTGTGGCAGGGGTTGAATACTCAAACCTAAATTGAAAGGAATTAATACGATGGGGGAAATCACAACTATTTGAAGAGAGTAATGTTTTGGTACATTAGGAGGAAAAATCTTTGCTTTGACATAATAATTGCTAGTTACAGAATTGGAAAATTGGGGAGGATTGAATGGAAAACTGTTATATTAAATTATATTAAAAACTACAGCAGAGTCTAATTCCATATATCATATAGAAATTAATAATAATAATAATAAGTTTTTAAAATTTTAGAAGATGTTTGTTCACATAGCTGTGAAGGACAAGAACAACGCAAGTGTTAGAGGAAATTTGATGTTGTCCTTACTTGCTTATTCTGTCACCAGTTTCCCATCTATCATCTCATTTCATCTTCATAATTATTCATTTCAGTGGGCAGGAAAGATATTAGTTTGTTTGTTAGAGATATGAGAATGTTCCAGGATATGAAATGACTTATCTAAGATCACTCAGATATCAAGTGCAGTAAGCACAGTTGTCATTCCTAGTCCAGTAGTCTACATTATAGCACAATAAGTAAAACAACAATAAAGCAAGGCTTATTTAAGCCTTTCAGTTAAATTTTGAGCCATACTTACTGCATATGCTCATTTTCAAATTGGAAATCCACTAAAGAAGGCCTAGGGATAGAGCAAAGAGTAATGATTAATAGTGAGGTAAACCAACAATGTCATATAACGGCTATATTAATACTCTGTTGGTTCAGAAGAAATCACTTTAAAATATTTATTAGTATAAATGACTTCTGGAAGTCAGGAATTCTGGAGCAGATTAGCTTAATAATTCTGGGTAAAGATTTTTCATGAGGTTGAAGTGAAGCAATGAGGGGTAGCAAATCTACTGCCAAATCCAGTCATTTGATTTTAGATTCTCTCTCTCTCTCTCTCTCTCTCTCTCTCTCTCTCTCTCTCTCTCTGTGATCATCTCATAGCTTTCTTCATAAGGCAATATGATATGACTGCCCTTTCCCAAGGGTGATTACCCAGGATGAAAGATGAAGTCTTTCTTTTTATTTTTTAATTTTACTTTTTTTTAAAAGAAAACAATCTTTTTTCATTATACATACCAATCTTAGTTTCCTCTCCTTCCCCTCCTCCCATTCCCTTCACTTACCACTCCACCTGCATCCACTCCTCAGAGAGGGTAAGGCACATTGCTTTGGGAAAGTCCAAGGCCATCCCTACTATATCTAGGCTGAGCAATGTAACATGTTGGCCTGCTTGTTGGGGTTTCTGTCCTGCCTAGTGCCCACAACCGTTTAGCCCCAAAGAATCACACAGAAGTCTACATTAGATATAAACTGATTGGTCCATTAGCTCAGGCTTCATATTAGCTCTTATAACGTATACCAGCCCATTATTCTTATCTATGTTAGCCACATGGCTTGGTACCTTTTTCAGTGGGGTAGGTCACATCTTGCTTCTTCCGTGGTCTGGGCAGGACTGCGGGAAAGAACGTCCTTCTTCCCAGAATACTCCTGTTCTCCTTGCCCCACCTCCCGCCTATATCTCCTGCCTGGCTACTGGCCAATCAGCGTTTATTTAAAATAATTGACAGAATACAGAATTGTCCCACACCAGGGCAATGTATATATCCAAAGAGAATAGGTTTCAAAAGAGCCAGTACAAGCAGTAGGGATAAATCCTGGGGCCGCTGGCAGTGGCCCGGCAGTCTGCCTCAGCCATAAAACTGTCACACACATTCAAAGGGACTAGTTTGGACCTATGTTGTTTCTTTCCCTGTGCAGCTGGAATTGGTGAGCTCCCATTAGCTCAGGTAAACTGTTTCAGTGGGTGTACCCATCATGGCCTTGACCTCTTTGCTCATATTCTCACTCCTCTCACTCTTCAACTGGACTTCGGGATCTCAGTCCAGAGCTTTGATGCTGGTCTCTGTCTCTGTTTTCATTGGTTGCTGGATGAAGGTTCCACGGTGATATTTAAGATATTTATCAGTCTGATTACAGGGCAAGGCCAGTTCGAGCATCCTCTCTTGTATTGCTTAGGATCTTAGCTGGGATCATCCTTGTGGATTCCTGGGAATTTCTTTAGAGCCAGGTTTCTTGCTAGCGCCATAATGGCTCCCTCAATCAAAATATATCTTTCCTTGCTCTCACCTCTGTCCTTCCCCCCATCTCAACTATTCTGTTCCCTCAAGTGTTCCTCCCCCTCTTGTTTTCCCCTCCTCTTCCCCTTTCATCCTATTACAAGGACATTTGTTGAACTATGTTTATAGCAGCATTATTTGTATATCCAGAACCTAGAAACAACCTAAATGCCCCTTGACAGAGGAATGGATAAAGGTTGTATAGCACATATACACTGGACTAATACCTAGCAGTAAAAACAATGACATCTTGAAATTTGTATGCAGATGGATGAAAGTAGAAAAAAAAAAAACATCCTGAGTGAGGTAACCCAGACCCAGAAAGATGAACATGGTATATACTCACTCATAAGTGGATACTAGCTGTAAAACAAAGAATATTGAGCCTATAGTTCATGATCCTAGTGAAGCTGGGTAACAAAGTCAACCCGAAGAAGAACATACATAGATCCACCTGGAAGGGGGAAATAGACAGAATTGCTTAACAAGATTGGGAGTATGGGGGTGGGGAAAAGTAGGAAGATGATATCTTTTATACCTTGTCTCAGATGGGGCAATGCCATGACTTCAGTCCTCTCTCACGGACTAAACAGTATGTAAGTATCATATGGCAGGGATGACTAGAGGGATCACTACCATAAGGTAGGGATCACTACCATAAGGTAGGGATCACAACCTTATATCCTGGCACCACAAGAGCTAGCACCGACAGAAAGCCTAATTATGTTCCACATTCCATGCTGAGGACTTCACAGATACCAACTCACAGACCTTTGAGGCAGACAATGTTATTGTTCCTACTTTATAGACAAGGAAGCTGAAGCTAAGGCTGGTTTAAATAACTTGTCAAAGTCACTGTAGTGGTACCTTCAAATAGAAAAAGAACTCCACATTCCTAGTCTTACCTTTCCCCCAGCCCAGGTACAAGAGAGCATACTGTAAACGCTATTCTGAACTTTGCTTTTTGAACCCAACAGTAGATCCTGGAATCCGATTAATAGCAGTACACAAAATGATTTCTAATTTGCATAATTATTATATGTATAATAGGATAATATAAGGCTCATGTGTATTCTTAGTCTCCAGTTGAACTGTTTGAAAAGATTTAGGAGTCATAGCCTTGTTTAATTTGGTCCTTGTTGGAGGAGGTATGTCACTGGAGGTTGGCTTTGAGGTTTTTTTTTTTTAAATTTATTAAAGATTTCTGTCTCTTCCCCACCTCCGCCTCCCCTTTCCCTCCCCCTCCCCCAAAGCCAATACGTGCAGTAGGCTCAAAAACCCATTG
>NW_026068171.1:1304782-1306621 GCF_014885135.2 Alexandromys fortis
CTCTACTATGTTCATAGCAGCATTGTTTGTAATAGCCAGAACCTGGAAACAACCTAGATGCCCTTCAATTGAAGAATGGATGAAGAAAGTATTGAATATATACATATTAGAGTATTACTCAGCAGTAAAAAACAAGGACTTCTTGAAGTTTGCAGGCAAATGGATGGAAATAGAAAACACTATCCCGAGTGAGGTCAGCCAGACCCAAAAAGAGGAACATGGGATGTACTCACTCATATTTGGTTTCTAGCCATAAATAAAGGACATTGAGCCTATAATTCGGGTTATTAGAGAAGCTAAATAAGGAGAACCCAAAGAAAAACATATTGGCTTTGAGGTTTTTAAAAGCTCAAACCAGACCTATTCTCTCTTTCTCTGCCTGTTTCCTAAAGATTATGATGTAGTGCTCTCAGCTACTGCTTCATCGTCAGGCCTGATTGCTTCCTGCCATGGTGATCATGGATTAACCCTCTAAAACTGTAAGCAAGCACTTATAGAAACAGGATTTAAATCAAGGGCATTTTGCACTATCCAATTAAGTTATATTGTCTCTATGTTTGGGTATTGGTAAGTGTCATGAAAAAAATAAAATGAGATGGAATGAGCACAACGTACAATATTTTGTTTGGTTTTATTTTAAATTGAATTGTCATTTCTGTTGACTGAGGTTTCTGTTCTTCATGGTTCCTATAGTCATTAAGTCCCAAGGAAATCACACAGAGGTCTACATTAATTATAAAGGGATTGGCCTAGTATCTCAGGCTTCTTATGAACTCTTTCTTACATTTTATATTAGGCCATCATTCTTGTCTGTGTTAGCCATGTAGCTTGGTACCTTTTTTGGTGAGGAAGTCACATCTTGCTTGCTCTGTGTCTAACTCCCTTTGTGTCTGGTTGATGAATGCAGACTGACTCCTCTTCCCAGAATTTTCATTGCCCCACCTCTACTTCCTGCATGGTCACTCCACCTATACTTCCTGCCTGGCTATTGGCTAATCAGCATTTATTTAAAATACAAGTGACAGGGTACAGATCATTGTCCCACAACACTCCCCCTCCTTTTAAAAACAAAAACTCTAAATCAAATCTCCTTTGTTTAGCTTTTCTACTGATCATTATCCATAACAACTTGTAACCAACAATCTAAACAAAGGCAAAAATCTCTAATCCATTTTTGGGAATGTGTGCATAGTTTTTCAGTCTACTTCCTGCTGATTGGGGTGTTGATAATCTTATGGGGACCTAAAGAAAATTTAGAATTATGATCAAGTCCTGACTGGAGTATTCTGTGAGCCTTGATCATCTCAGGCAGAAGTCTTTAAATTGTTCTGGATGTAGAACTCAGACATCTGGGCCATTCCTCCTATCAGAGATTTCTCAGGGGGCCTTCCTTGGTCAAATCTGATTTATCTTAACCCAGAATGAACCCACAGCCTCTCACTTCCTGTGGAAACAAAAATAAAACCTCTTCTTAAAAGTAACATATCTTTTGACTTAAATTTTGAAGTCAAAGCATTTTTACAATATATAGGTTGTATTAATCCAGAAGCATTTGTAATCAAATGTCTTTTAGCAACTCTTGTTCCTTCCTCAGTCATCAAACCATTTAAAGACAACACAATAACATACATTATCCATACTCTTTGTGTATATTCATGTTTACATGGCTTTATTTTAAACTGTATTTCTTTTATTTTTATTTTTAATTTTTGTCTTTTTGAGACAGTGTGTATTTTTGGCTGTCTTGGAATTCACCCTGTAAACTAGGCTGTCCTTGAACTCACAGAGATCTGCCTGCCTCTATCTCCCAAGTGCTGGGATTAAAGGTGTGTGTCATCA
>NW_026068172.1:0-29506 GCF_014885135.2 Alexandromys fortis
AACCGGACTCTCTGATCATGGCGAACAATGAGGACTGATGAGAAACCAAGGTCAATGGCAAGGGGTTTTGATCCTACTTCATGTTCCGGCTTGGTGGGAGCCTAGCCAGTTTGGATGTGCACCTTCCTAGACATGGACGGAGGGGGCAAGGACCTTGGACTTTCCACAAGGCAGGGAAGCATGACTGCTCTTTGGATTGGAGAGGGAGGGGGAGAGGAAGACAGGGGGGAGGGGGAGAAGAGTGGGGGGAGGGTGATGGAAATGGGAGGCTGGGAGGAGGCAGAAACTTTTTTTTCCTATTCTCAATAAAAAAAGAAGAAAACAAAAAAATGGAATGGGTACAGGGCCTTGGCATGGGTACAGGATATGGAAATGGAAGGGTTTCAGGATGTTTGAATGGGTACAGGAAGATAAAATCGGTACAGGATGTTGGCATGGGTACAGGAAATGGAAGGGTTTCAGGAAGTTTGAATGGATAAAGGAAAATGAATTGGGAACAGGATGTTGGCATGGGTACAGGGCATGGAAGCGTTTAGGGATGTTGGAATAGGTACAGGAAAATGGAATGGATACAGGACCTTGGCATGGCAGGATATGGAAGGGTTTCCGGATGTTGGAATGGGTACAGGAAGATGGAATCGGTACAGGATGTTGGCATGGGTACAGGATGTGGATGGGTTTCAGGAATTTGGAAATGGTACAGGATGTTGGCATGGGTACAGGACATGGAAGGGTTTAGGGATGTTGGAATAGGTACAGGAAAATGGAATGGGGACAGGGCCTTTTCATGGTTACAGGATATGGAAGGGTTTCAGGATGGTGGAATGGGTACAGGAAGATGGAATCTGTAAAGGATGTTGGCATGGGTACAGGATATTGATGGGTTTAGGGATGTTGGAATAGGTACAGTAAAATGGAATGGGTACAGGGCCTTGGCTTGGGTACAGGATATGGAAAGGGTTAGGCTTTTGGATTGGGTATAGGAATATGGAATGAATAGGATCTTGGGATGGGTACTGGAAGAGGAAGGGATTCAGGATTTTGGGATGGGTAAAGGAAAATGGAATGGATACAGGATGTTGGCAAGGGTACAGGAAATGGAAGGGGGTAGGATTTTGGAATGGGTGTAGGAAAATGAAAAGGGAATAGGATCTTGGCATGGGTACAGAACATGGAAGGGTTTCAGGGTGTTGGAATCATTACAGGAAAATGGAGTGGATACAGTGCCTTGGCATAGTTACAGCCAAGAAAATGGGTTAGGATTTTGCAATGGGTACAGAAAAATGAAATGGGTACAGGATCTTGGTATGGGTACGGGAATCGGAAGGGATTCAGGATGTTGTAATGGGTAAGGAAAATGGAATGGGTTCAGTATGTTGGCATGGGTACAGGAAATGGAACGGTGTCAGGAAGTTGGAATGGGTAAAGGAAAAACATAAGAGGATGTTGGCATGGGTACAGGAAATGGAAGGGTTTCAAGATGTTGGAATAGGTACACGAAAATGGAATGGGTACAGGGTCTTGGCATCAGTACAGGAAATAAGAGGGGTTAGAATTTTGGAATGGGTATAGGAAAATGGAATAGGTGCTGAATTTTGTCATGGGCACAAGATATGGAGGTGTTTCAGGATTTTGGAATGGATACAGGAAAGTGGAATGGGTACAGGATGTAGGCATTTCTAGAGGAAATGGATGGGTTTCAGGACGTTGGAATGGGTAGAGGAAAATTTAAGGGGTACAGTATCTTGGCATGGGTCCAAAAAATGGAACAGTTTAATGAAGTTGGATTGGGTACAGGAAATTGAAAAGGGAACAGGATCTTTACATGGGTATAGGAAATAGAAGAGTTTCAGGATGTTGGAATAGGTACAGGAAAATGTAATGGGAACAGGGCCTTGACATAGGTACAGAAAATGGAAGGGGTTAGGATTTTGGAATGGGTACAGGAAAATGGAATGTGTACAGGATATTGGCATGAGTACAGGATATGGAAGTGTTTCAGGAAGTTGGAATGGGTACAGGAAATGGAATTGCTACAGGATGTTGGCAGGGCTACAGGAAATGAAAGGGTTTCAGGATGTTGAAATGGGTAGAGGAAAATGGAATGGATACAGGATCTTGGCATCAACACGGCAAGAGGAAGGGATTCAGGGTGTTGGAAAGAGTACAGGAAAATAAGATGTTTACTGTATGTTGACATGGGTACAGGAAATAAAAGGGGTTAAAATTTTGGAATGGGTACAGGAAAATGGAATAGGTACAGTTTTTTGACATGGGTTCAGGAAATGGAAGGGATTTCAGGATGTTGGAATAGGTACAGCAAAATGGAATATGTACAGGGCCTTGGCATGGGTATAGGAAATGGAATGCTTCAGGAAGTTTGAATTGGTACAGGAAAATTAATTGGGACCAGGATATTGCCATGGATACAGGAAATGTAAGCGTTTCAGGATGTTGGAATAGGTACAGGAAAATGGAATGGGTACAGGAATATGGTTGGCATAGGTACAGGAAATGGAATGGTTTCAGGATGTTGGAATGGGTACAGGAAATGGAATGGCTTCAAGATTTTGGAATGGGTAAAGCAAATTGGAATGGGTTGAGGATGTTGCCATGGCTACAGGAAATGGATGGGTTACAGGGTGTTTGAATGGGTCCAAAAAATGGGATGGTACAGGAAAATTGAAAGAGTACTTGAGAATGGAATGGGTACAGGAAAATGGAATAGGTACAGGATGTTGACATGTGTACAAGAAATGGAAGGGTTATAGTATGTTCCATAGTTATGGGAATATTGGATAGGGGCAGGAAAATTAAAAGACTACTGGACAATGGAATGGATACAACAGAAAAGGAAGGGTACAGGATGTTGTAATTGGTACCAAAAATAGTATGTGTACAGGATGTTGGCATGGGTACAGGAAATGGAAGCTTTTCAGGATGTTGAAATGTGTACAGAAAATGAAATGGGTATAGAATGTTGGCCTGGGTACAGGAAATGGAAGTGTTTCAGGATGTTGGAATGGGTACAGGATATTGGAATGGGTAGAAGATGTTGCAATGGCTACAGGAAATGAATGGGTTACAGGATATTTGAATGGGTAAAGGAAAATAGGATGGTACAGGAAAATTGAAAGAGTACCTGACAATGTAATGGGTACAGGATATTGGAATGGTACAGAATGTTGGAATGTGTACAGGAAATGGAAGGGTACTTGATGTTGGAATGGGTACACTAAATGAAGATTTGCAGGATGTTGGAATATGTACAGGAAAATGGAATAGGTACAGGATGTTGGAATGCGTACTGGAAATGGAAGAGTTTCATGATTATGGAATGGGTACAGAAAAATGGAATGAATAAGGGGTGTTGAAATCAGTATAGGAATTGTAAGGAGTACAGGATGTTGGAATAGGTACAGGAAATGGAAGAAGTACAGGAAAATTGAATGGGTACATGAAAATGGAATGGGTACAGGAATATGGAATGTGTACAGGAAAATGAAATGGATACAGGAAGTTAGAATTGTTGTAGGTACTTTCAGCAGTATAGGATGTTGGAATTGGTACAGGAAAATGTAATGCATCAGAATAATAGCATTGGTACAGGAAATTGAAGGGGTACAGAAGTTGGAATGGGTACATGCTAATGGAATTGGTACAGGTGATGGAGGAAGTTCATCTGTCTATCTGTTGCTTTCATTGGTTAATAAAGAAACTGCTTGGCCTGATAGGTCAGAACGTAGGTGAGTGGAGTAGACAGAACAGAATGCTGGAAAGAAGGGAAGTGAGGCAGACGCTATAGCTCTCCTCTCCAAGATGAAAGCAGGTTAAGATCCTTCCCGGTAAACCACCACCTCATGGTGCTACATAGATTATTAGAAATGGGTTAATCAAGATGTGAGAATTAGTTGATAAGAGGCTACAGATAATCAGCCAGGCAGTGTTTAAAAGAATACAGTTTGTGTGTTGTTAATTCGGGTGTAAAGCTAACCATGAGGGAGCCAGGCAGGATGAAAAGCAGGCCTACTTGCCCCTTACTACAAATGGCACCTAGACATGGATAATTGAATCCACAGAAAGCCTGTGAAAGCTTGGAGAAAAATAAAGTAAAACATGTTTTCTTTGTGGCAGCAATTTCTTGGGTCTTCTCAGTTTGCTAGGGGCAAGCAAGCGCTCTCATCTACAAGAGGCTTCCCGACTCAGCTTTAGCTGCAAAACCTTGCAGCTCTTTTAAGAGGTCCTGCCACAAAACACTTAAATGGTGTTGATGAAAAGATGAACGCATACTTTTTGGTTTTCAGCCATAGCAGGAAAAAAAAATCTGTGCCAATTTAAAATGCCGACTTTCTGGGCCATTCTGCCAGTGCAAACTCTGACTCTTTCAGGCAAGCAGTCTGACAGTGTAGTCTGTGAGCAGAATGCTGCAGCTTGCTTGCTATAAGGGACCTTGAAACGCCATAGAGTTGTGGCAATAAAAATGGCTCCAGCAGTACCTCCACCATGAGGCTGGAAAGCTAAAGAATGGGCTGTATCCAGCCATCAAAGCATGGCTTTAATCCTCTCCTTAAGGACTCATGATGAAGAAAATCTAAATGGTTTACAGTGTGTTTAAAAATATATGCAGGCTTGAAAAAAGTTAAAGTTCTTAAGGTAAAGAAAAAAAGAGAGTAGTTGGGTGTGGTGGTACACACCTTCAATCCCAACACTTGGGAGGCAGAGGTAGATTGATCTCTGTGACTTCAAGGTGTGGCAGCACACGCCTTTAATTCCAGTGCATGGGAGGCAGAGACAGACAGAGCTCTGTGATTTCAAGGTGTGGTAGCATACACTTTTAATCCCAATGCCTGGGAGGCAGAGATGGAAGGATCTCTGTGAGTTCATAGACAGCCTGATCTACAGAGTTATTCCAGGACAAAGATATACAGAGAACCTGTCTCAAAAAGTAAAAGTAAAAATAAAAGAAATAGAAGTTAAAATAAAGTTGCACAAAGATGGAAAATCTTGATACTGTATGCTATTATGCTCTCTTTGAATTGTTTGAATGCTGAGGAAGGAGCAACAGCTACTAAAAAGATATTTGTTTATAAATGCTGCTGAACTAATCCAAGACAGATATTTTGAAAATACCTTGACTTCAAAATTTGGATCTAGGGTTATGTTGCTTTGAAAAAGTCCTTCTTTTGTTTTCATAGAGGATGAGACCCTGTGGATTGCTTCTATCCCAATATGGTATGATAGACCACGTCCTCCTGAAAGGCTGCTGTGAACATCCTCAAGAATTTACTTTGTTCAACTGCCAACTGAGATGAATCTAGCACACAGGTTATACCATTAAAGGCCTAAATAACAGCATCCCCATTCAGCATGAAGCAGTTTGGGGAGAAAAAACTGGGCCCATATTCTCAAATATTGTTTATAAATGTTCTTTTACATTTAAAGGGGGATATTATATAGATATGAATAATTTACATTGATATGGATTTTGCTTTAGTGATTTAAATTTAAGGTCAATTTTATTATATGTATATGTATTTCTGATCTTGATTAAGGTATTGTGATTGTGTAGTTCATTTAAAAATGTAATGTATAATTAGGAAATATAGGTTGTTAATGAATAATCATCGATAATAGTCAAGCTTGTAGTCATGTTAGATTTTCTAGACATGTAGAGATATATTTCAGTTAAATAGGTATTCTTCATATCTTTCAAAGACTACAGAACATGGCGCTTTAATGTTTTCATAACTTAGGGGTTTTCATGACAATGAGACACATCTGCTCCTGGCAGCACCAATCTACTTCAAGAGGAAGATGGCCATCGAAGAGGCTCCTTATGGAATTTGCTAGCCATTTGGTCAAGAAACTGCTCTTGCCTGGACTGTTGCATAAACTGGACACAAAGAACCTGCAGAGAGAGGACTGCTGAACTTGCCAAAAGGTGAGATGGTCTTTTGGGGTTCCTGATTCATGAAAGAGTCTGCGAGACATTCTGCAGGACACAGCAGATAGTTACTGAACTGCCTTTAAAATTTCCTGCTTCATGGAAATGTCTGCTGGATACTATGGGCCTGTAGGCTCAAGATGGATGCTCCAGTGGTACAGAGGAACTTTGAGTGACTGTCCAGGCAGTGAGATGTCTCTGTCATTTCTAGAGTTTTGGATTTCTTGTTAGCTTAGGAAATATTATATCCTTCTGGAGTCTTTGATGGAGTTGAAGAATGGTTAGTTATAGTTATAGTTTTCCATTATTATGATAAATATAAAATATATATAAATATTGTAACTGTCATTCTTGCTTGACAACTGTTTTGCTATATGTAATTTTACTATGTTAAAGTGAAAGCCTTTTTCTTTTGTTTAAATAGAAAAAGGGGAAATGATGGAGGAGGGTCATCTGTCTATGTGTTACTTTCATTGGTTAATAAAGAAACTGCCTTGGCCCTTTGGTAGGACAGAAAATTAGGTGGGCAGAGTAAACAGAACAGAATGCAGGGAGGAAGAAGGCAGTGAAGTCAGACATGCTGAATCTTTCCTGATAAAGCACCACTTTGTGGTGCTACACAGATTATTAGAAATGGGTTAAGCAAGATGTGAGAATTAGCCAAGAAGAGGCTAGAGCTAATGGGCCAGGCAATATTTAAATGAATACAATTTGTATGTTGTTATCTTGGGGCATAAGCTAGCCAGGCAGCCGGGAGCCGGGCGGCAGGAATGCAATCCACCGTTCCTTCTACATACAGGAAAATGGAATGGGTACGGGAAGTTGGAATGGGTATAGGAAGTTTGAATGGGTACAGGCTAATGGAATTGTTTCAAGAAATGGAATGAGTACAGAAAAATGGAATGGGTCAGGAAATGGAAGGGGTACAAAAATTTTGAATGGGTAACTGTAAATGTAATGGGTACAGTAAATAGAATGGGTACAGGAAGTTGCAACAGGTAAAGGATTTGGAAATTGTTTCAGGATGTGGATGATGGTACAGGATGTTGGATTGTTACAGGATGTGGGAATGGGTACAGTAATTGGTTGTGGGATCTGGTTGTTTTATTGTTTGTAGTTCCCCCTTTAGTTGGTATAAATAGTTCCCTGCATTGAGGATGTGTTTGTTGAATGTCTACCTCCCCACTTACTCTTAGAAGCAGACTTTCCTCCAGCTCGTGTTCCTCCCGATATGGCATGCCCTCTACACCTGACCACTTTCTTCCCTTCCGAGTTTTAGTCAGGCAGTGATCTTGGGCTCACCCCATTCATAGCCTGTCCTTTTCTTCTCCCCGTCTGTCTTCCCCCACACTCAGAAGCCATAAGTGCCTCTTTTTCCCTGCCCCTTCCTTCCTCAGTGACACACTGTCCAGGTCCACTCTCCTTGGCAGCCACTCTCTGGTCACTGACATTCCCTCATTCTCCCACAATTCTGTCCCTCCCACATCGAAACCAGCCCCTTCCTAGCTGCTCTCCTCAGGTCCACTTGGTCATCCAGAAAAGACATAGAAACCTGTCTTAATTCCTCAACTGCCTCACAAAGGTCCTCTTGAAATACACCAACCTAGGTCCTGAGACCCCAGATGGAGAACAGCTCCTTGTGACCCTACTTCTCTCAAAGTCTACCAGATATCAAGGCTAAAATTAAACATCTAGAGAGAGGACCCCTGACTCCACAAGCAGAAGCTTTAGCAGTGGCCTTTAAAGTGTATCGTGAAAGAGATTAAAAAAAAAAAAAACCATGACCAAACACACCTGATGATGGCTAAAGCCTCTCATGTAGCCAAAACAGTGCAGATTTCCTGTCCTCCAAAAGTGTCCTTGTTACAAATGTTGTCAGGAGGATCACTGGGTGCAAGCCTGTCCAAACCCTTGTAAGCCCCCTGGACCATCAAAAAGGACATTGGGGTGTTGAGTGTTCCCATGCCATGTGGGACACAGGGATATCAAACCCAAACTGCCCTTCAATCAGTCTCCTTGGTCTGGCTGTGGATGAGCAACAGGGCCTATGCTGTCATTTCCAACTGCGAGCCTCAGGTGGACGTCATCACAGCACCAGGGAGACAGGTCTCTTTATATCCAGATTTCAGTCCTGAAGTTCTGGGGACCCACCTTACCCTCTTCTTCTATTGTCAGAGTAGGGGGACCACCTTACCAGGCTCACCAAACCCTACCACTTAGCTGCATCTTTAGGGGTATTCCCCCACCCACTCTTCCCTAGTGGTACTAACCTGCCCCCTCTTGTTGGGAAGGGGCCTCCTAACCAAAATGGGATCCTCTTTCCTTTTCTCCCTCTATTCACTTAACCCCAGGCTCAGCAGCCATTCCCCGCTCCTCCGATCTACACATTCTGATATTCCTTTTCTCTCAAGCAGCTCCCCAGATGTGTGACACCCAAACCCTTTTATAGCTAAACATAACCCTCTTTTTTATCATCCAACTACAAACCCTATCAAATATATAACTAAGGTCCAATACCCACTCTCTCTCCAAAGCCTCAGGGAACTTAAGCCTATCCTAGACAGAAAACCCTCAGTCCAGCCACTCACACACAGCCCCTACTACAAAGGTGAAATTCTATTATTTTAGGGATGACAGGCTTCTTAGGTTCTTCTATTCCTTCTTTCTCTCTTCTTGCCTATCCCTATAGAAAGCATCCCTCAAACCCTCACATGAACCTTTTCTGACCCCTGTTAGTGCGCGATTGTCTAAGGTTTAACAGGCCCTCCTCCTCCAGCTTCAGCTCCCCATCTCACGGTTAATCACCCCTCTCTCTGTGTTCCCTCCGGTCACTTGTCCACAGCGCTCAGATGGCAGCTCCTCCCATATGAAGGAGGACGTAAAGCAGGACACGCTATGGTTTTAGAAACCAGAGTGGTTGAAGTACAGGCCCTTTCAGTGCAAACCATAAACCAGCAGGCTGAAGTAATCACTCTTACCTGCGCCTGTCAACTAGCAAAGGGGCAGTCCCTAAAACTGTATACAGACTACCAGCCTGCCTCTAGTCTCAGAAGAAAACTGAGCCCCACCCTGCTGGGTCATGCCTTCCCTCTCCTCCTCCTCCGTACTCACCCCTGTCATTAGTGAGCTCTATGTATGGAGATTTGAGATTCAGGAAATGAATACCCAGCATTTCAACCAGACCACTCAGGTAGTAGTGTCTGGAGACTGCTGGAGACCTAATGCATATTCAAGAAAACACTCTGCTTTTCATGAAGACTGGGGGATTTTTACATCCTAATTAAGGAACCATGACATCCCAGACGTAAAATGGGAGCCATTTGTAAACCTTATTATAATATTTATCACAGCTGCCCACCAAGCACATTCAAAACACAGAGGATGCACTTCCCGCTTTCTCGACCCCTAGGTATGGACACAGCAGAAGAGGTCCAAAGCCCCTTGAAGGTTCTCACGGCCTTGCTATGACTTTATTGATGATAATGACCTCAGCTCCCTGTCACACCTTCTCTTGTTCCAGACCCTAACTACTGCATATCAGCTACTGAGTAACCTGTCAGCCTGGCCTCTTTGGAGAATGCTGGTTGTGTGTCCCTCCAGGGTCAAACTCTCACTCACCCTTAGTGGCCTCACCCATCATCCAATTAGATTCTCTCACCTCAACACTTGTTAACTACTCGAAGTCAAATGTCACTAGTACCCCTTATCTCTCTTTGTTATCGCAGACTGCTTCAACTCCTCAGGAACACACCTTGTGGGCATCTTTGCTTCTGCAGTCGGTACGACTACCCAGCCCCTGTGTCCGAGCACTGGCAATACCTAGATTCTCTGTGGTGCTCACTTATCGCTGCTTACCTGCTAGGTGGACTTGTGCCCTGGTGTCACTGTTTTCTAAATCAAGGGTGATCCCTAGTAAAGAACCCTTGCCAATTTCCATCGCCAAGTTCATGGCTGCATGGTGTGGCAAACGAGCAACCCAAGTCATACCCTTTCTAGCAGCCCTGGGCATAACTGCAGCTGCAGCCGCTGGAACAGCAGGACCGACTGCTTCCCTGGCCATTTACCCTGGTTTTCCTCCGAATTCATCCCGCGTTGCCAACGGGCAGCTAAGACTATCCTTACCCTTCAAGGAAAAATAGATTTGCTGGACACTGTAGTACTATAAAATTGCAGAGTACTGAACTTACTCACAGCAGAGAGAGGTGGTCTTTCTCTCTTTCTTGGGAAAAGAATGTTGTTTCTATGACAACCAATCAGGTGTAGTGAAAGATAAGACCCAGCAACTACAAATGGATCTTCAAAACCAGAAACAGCTTGATCTATCCAGCCAACGGGTCACCGCTAGTCAGATATGCATCTGGAAGTTAGCCTTCTTAGCTCCTCTCCTTTCTCTTAGTCCTACTAATTGTGAGCTACCTCATAAACCTCCTCTTTAGATTTCTTCAACAACAGATCCAACAGACTTTAACCAATTACTATTACAGAACTACCTAGCTACAGAGCCAGAGACCGGCTGTGCCTGGTGACATCCTGAGGACCAAGATCAAGATTATCCCAAGAACCCCAATGCCCCATTCAGCAGGAAGTAGTCTAATGAAAATGTCATCCCTTATCCCTCCGGCAGTTGTTTAGTAACAAACACAAAGGGGAGAATGTACGGAAAAGGGGGCAGCCAAAGAAACCCACCCTGGCCCTGAAATCAGAGCCAGTGAGAGAAATAAGCCCTGGCCCTAAATCTAGAGTCAAAAGGCTAAAAAGGACCAGTGAAAGAAACCCAGTTTGACCCTGAAATCAGCGCCATCTCTAGGGAAGCAGAGCAGAGCTTAGCTGCAGCGGCTCTCTGGGAAAGGAGCAGGATTGTTATATCCTGTGGGGAGACCATTCCCCACCACGCCCCAACTCTAGGTAGCCTAGCTTCCCAGCAAGTCAGGACACCTTTCCCTCCAGAGCTGAGCTGCCTTGTTGCGGCTCTAAGTACAACCTAAGTTTGGATATCTACCCAGCGCCAGAGCTCCAACGCTCACCCTCGCTGGCACTGGGTCTGGGAACAAGTTGTTGGAATGGGTACAGGTTTGGGTATGGGTAGAGGTTGTTGGAATCGGGCCCAGGCTTTGGGAAATGTGTGCAGGTTTGGATATGAGTAGAGGAGCTGGAATGAGCACACTTGGAGGAAATGGGCCGAGGTTGTGGGACAGGTAGAAGTTGTTGAAATGGGTATAGGATGTTGGAACGAGCAAAAGTGTGATGGGAATTCGGTCACAGGTCCATTATCCAGTCTGAGAGACAAGGTTTACATAAATGATTGACAAGACTGGGAAGAAGGGGGAATGGGGAGCGCGAGCCCTTTAAGCTGGGAAGCAAGAGATGGAAGTGTGTTTTCGCAGTTTGGATTTGCCTCAGTTTTTTTTACCCCCCTTTTATGCTTTTCATATTTTGCACAGGATTTGTTTATTAATAAATGGCAAAAGAAATCGTTTTCATCTTACACTCAGTGTGGGGCATCCGTTTCTGCCATGCCACCCGCTGTGGTAGAGGAGCCCCCTGGAGCGCACTTTACTTTTTCCCCATCCCCCTCCTGAGATGCTTTCCTTCATTTGGGGAGCTTTCTGAACCCCTCTCTGGGCTGCCAATTCAGGCAGCTGGGCTCTCCTTGAGACCTGCTAGGGGCTGGGAAGTTTGCAGCGGTGGTTATAAAACCACAGGCGGCAAGCAGTAAAAGCCATATCCCACGACTTGTAGGCATCTCCAGCAAGGCCCGGGTAACACAGCTCTCCTCTCAGGCCAGTTCTACCTGGCGCTCTCAAGCACCAAGGTAGAGACTAGCCTAGTTGATTGCCCGAACCTCCACAAAGTGGTTGCCCATGCTCCCAAAGTACTGAGTCAGCTCAGCTTCTGTACCTGGATCTGCCACGGCTGCCTTGGTGCTGTGCTTGCTGCTCCACCTGCTGGTCAAACATCATCACTACATCCGCGCGGCTCATCGGAGGTATCAGAACTGGTAAGACACTTGGGAACTTCTAAATGGTAAACTAGGCTATTTAATTAATTAAAATAAATAAATATTAAAATGAATAAATCTCAAATAAAATTTTAGAAAAGTAAAAATGGGAAAGGATAATTTAAAAACCTTTCTATATAAAGACCCTGTTCACTGCCTCTACAGATGGAATGTAGGTAGAAAAAAATCAACAAAGAAATAACAACTTAGCTGGGATTAATGTAATGACGGCCGTAATTATTATCAGTCTGATATCTCACATTTTATCCTTAAAATGGTTTGATAACTGTGCCGAATATGAGAAACTGACTGAGACTATACGAGCCCTAGAAAAACTAAAACTTACTACTCATAAGACACTAGCCTTAGAGAAGGTTACTGCTGAAGATATGCAAGTCCTACAAAAAACACTAAAGAAGGTAATCCAATTTTGACTAATAAGTCAAATGGGGAGAGTGGAGTTTACCAGGCATCCCTCAGGAGAGAAACGAGGCTGCCAGCTCTCTACCACCTCCGCACAGCCATGACCTAACCTCGAATGTTCTACCCCGGGCATACTGTAGGCGCTTAATGAGTGTTGGCTGACTTGACCTGGCGAGGATCCAGCAGGGTGACTGCACTTTCCTGAAGCTCACGGAGGGAGAAGCCACGTGATAAGGCTGGAGTCTCCGGAGACGGTGTCCTGAGGCGGTCACTGCACTGTCGTGGGAGCCGGAGCTGCAGCAGCCAGAGCTGGTTCGGGTGATGAGCGGACAAGTCACTCTGTCTGAGGCATTGAGGAACTTCGACGGGGTCTACAGAGAACAAAACATGTGGGGGTCTGGTGGGCAGAACCCCGCCTGGCCACGCCCCCAGGCCAGCAGGATGAAGCGGGAGCCCTGTCCCCAGTTCACACTGAGTCACTCTGGTCAGAATCCTCGCCTCCTCACGTCTCCTTGCTCCTCTATGCGCACCTAACCGGAAAGGGACTGGGGCCACCCACCCAACACAAAACCTCTAACTCAGGACTGGCTCGGGGATAAAGGTGTTGGCTGCTGAGCCTATCCGCATGACTTCAGTCCCCAGGAAGAACTAATGGCTGCAAGATGGCCTCTGTCCCCCACGTGCTCAAGACGCAGGACTTTATTTTTATTTTTTGTTTTCTTTTTTGTTTTTCGAGACAGGGTTTCTCTGTTGTAGCCCTGGCTGTCCTGGAACTCACTCTGTAGACCAGACTGGCCTCGAACTCAGAGATCTGCCTGAGTGCTGGGATTAAAGGCGCCACCACCCCTGGCTAGAAATGACTTTTCAAAAGGAACCCCATCAGAGGGGTTCACAAGGCCCACCCCCAGCTGAGGGGTTATTCACGGATACCCGCTTGTCTGTGTGAGGTGGACATCAGTGGATGGCTGTGGGGAATTGAATAGGAATGGCCACCATGAGGAGGTGTGGCTCTGTTGGAGGAAGGGGAGTGTGTCACTGTGGAGGCAGGATCGGGGGTCTCATATGCTCATGCTATACCCAGTTTAGCACACCGTTTCCTTCGAGATGTAGGACTCTCGGCTCTTTCTTTAACACCATTTCTGTCTGCATGTAAATGTTTTCCTTTATAAGAGTTGTTGTGGTCATGGTGTCTCTTCCCAGCAAAGAGACCCTGCCTGAAACAGTTGCCTGTGCCCCACTGGGCAGCACCATACCCACGTGCATGTGAGGGACAGTACACTCAGTGAGCTACTGAAAAGGGGGAGGAGGCTGGAGGCTCAGCAGGTAAGAGCACTGGCTGCTCTTCCAGAGGACCAGGGTTCGGTAACCAGCACACACATGGTAGCTCACAATCATCTGTAACTCTAGTTCCAGGAGATCTGATGACCTTTTCTGTCTTCCACAGATACAGATAGATATGTTGAAATAGGAGCGGCGGGGCTGCGTCCCCAACACCCCAGCCGCTTGGCTAGCTCACGCCCGAAATAACAACACACAAACTGTATTCATTTAAAGAACTGCTTGGCCCATACTCTAGCCCTTATAGGCTAATTCTTGCACCTGGTCTAGCCCATTTCTAATGATGTTTGTAAGCACCCCAAGGTGCGCTTACCGGAAAGATTCTAGCCTAAGTCCATCGTGGGTTGCAGCTGCCTGGGAGAGCTGAGCATGGCGTCTCTGCTCCAGCAGAGCTGTCGGGTCTCTCTGGGAGCAGAGCAGAGTCTGACCTCACTTCCTCTTCCGCCCAGAATTCTATTCTGTTTACTCCTCCCATCTATGTTCCAGCCATGAGGCCAAGCAGCTGGTTTATTATAACTTAACCAATGAAATCAACAGATTGATATATGACACTCCCACATCACTTCCCCTTTTTCTGTTTAAACAAAAAAAAAAAAAAGAAGGCTTTAACTTAACATCCAAAACTCTAGAAATGACAGAGACATCTCGCTGCCTGGACAGTCACCCAAAGTTCCTCTGTACCGTTGGGGCATCCATCTTCGGCCTACAGGCCCATAGTTTCCAGCAGACATTTCCACAAAGCAGGAAATTTCAAAGGCAGTCACTATCTGCTTGTCCTGAAGAATGTCTTGCAGACTCTTTCATGAATCAGGAACCCCGAAAGATCATCTCACCTTTAGGCAAGTTCAGCAGTCCTCTCTCTGCGGGTTCTCTGTGTCCAGTTTATGCAATAGTCCAGGCAAGAGCAGTTTCTTGCCCAAATGGCTATCAAACTCCATAAGGATCCTCTTCGATGCCCATCTTCCTCTTGAAGTAGATTGGTGCTGCCAGGAGCAGAGTGTCTCATTGTCATGAAAAGTCCTAAGTTATTAAAACATTTAAAATGCCATATTCTATAATCTTTGAAAAATATGAAGAATGCCTATCTAAAATATATCTATGCACATCTAGAAAATCTTAACTAACATGACTACAAACTTAACTATTATTAATGATTATTCATTAACAACCTATATACATTACAAAATTAACCTTAAATTTAAATCACTAAAGCAAAATCCATATCAATGTAAATTATTCATACCTATATCATCTCCCCCTTTAAATGTAAAAGAACATTTATAAACAATATTTGGGAACATGGGCGCAGTTTTTTCTCTCCAAACTGCTTCCTGCTGAATGGGGGCGTCGTTAATTAGGTCTTTCATGGTATAACCTGTGTGCTAGTTTCATCTCAGTTGGCAGTTGAGCGAAGCAATTTTCTGAAGGTATTCACAGCAACCGTTCAGGAGGGCGTGGTCCATCATACCATATCGGAATAGAAGAAATGAACAGGGTCTCATCCTCTGTGAAAACAAAAAAAGAAACTCCTTTCCAAAGTATCATGTCCTTAGATCCAAATTTCAAAGTCAAGGCATCAAAATCTCTACGATGGATTAGTTCAGCAGCATTTATAAACAAATATCTTTTGGCAGCTGTTGCTCCTTCCTCAGCATTCAAACAATTCAAAGAGAGCATAATAGTATACAGTATCAAGATTCTCTGTGTATTTTCCATCTTTGTACGCTTTATTTTAACCTCTATTTCGTTTATTTTTACTTTTATATTCTCTGTATCTCTTTGACCTGGAATAACTCTGTAGACCAGGCTCTCCTTGAACTCTCAGAGATCCGCCTGTCTCTGCCTCCCAGGCATTGGGATTAAAGGTGTTTGCTACTACACCTTGAACTCACAGAGATCTGTTTGTCTCTGCCTTCTAGGCACTGGGATTAAAGGCGTGTGCTACCACACCTTGAAGTCACAGAGGTCAATCTCCCTCTGCCTCCCAAGCGTTGGGATTAAAGGCGTGTACTACCACACACAACTTCTCTTTTTCTTACTTTTTTTTAAGAACTTTTAACTTTTAGCTTGCATATATTTTTAACACACTGTAAATCATTTAAACATTTTCTTTGTCTTTGAATCTCTTTACTGTATATCTCTCTTTTTCTGACCACACGAGCCTTTAAATTACTGAGCAATATGAGTAGGATTAAAGCCGTGGCTTTGCCAGCTAGATCCAGTCCATTCCTTAGCTTTCCAGCCTCATGGCGGAGATACAGGCTGTAGCCATGTTTATAGCCACAATTCTATGGCGTTTCAAGGTCCCTGCCAGCCAGCGAGCTACAACAGACAACAGTCAAGTCCTCTCTCGGTAGTTGGCCCTCCTGCCTCAGTCAGAGTTTGCCCTGGCAGGACGGCCCAGAAAGCCGGCATTTTTAAACAGCACAGCTTTTTTCCTGCTACGGCTGAAAACCGAAAAGCATGCGTTCAGCTTTTCACCAACACCATTTAAGTGTTTCGTGGCAGGACCTCTTAATGAGCTGCAGGGTTTTGCAGCTGAAGCTGAGTCAGGAAACCTCTCTTAGATGAGAGCGCTTGCTTGCCTCTAGCAAGCAGAGTAGACCCGAAAAATTGTTGCTACCAAGAAAACATGCTTCACTCCAATCTTTCCCAAGCTTTTTCAGGCTTTTTGTGGTTTCAGTTAGCCCCACGTCTGGGCGCCATCTGTTGAAATAGGAGCGGCGGCGGGGCTGCGTCCCCAACACCCCGGCCGCTTGGCTAGCTTATGCCCGAAATAACAACACACAAACTGTATTCATTTAAAGAACTGCTTGACCCATGAACTCTAGCCCTTACAGGCTAATTCTCGCACCTGGTCTAGCCCATTTCTAATGATGTTTGTAAGCACCCCAAGGTGCGCTTACCGGAAAGATTCTAGCCTAAGTCCATCGTGGGTTGCAGCTGCCTGGGAGAGCTGAGCATGGCGTCTCTGCTCCAGCAGAGCTGTCGGGTCTCTCTGGGAGCAGAGCAGAGTCTGACCTCACTTCCTCTTCCGCCCAGAATTCTATTCTGTTTACTCCTCCCATCTATGTTCCAGCCATGAGGCCAAGCAGCTGGTTTATTATAACTTAACCAATGAAATCAACAGATTGATATATGACACTCCCACATCATAGATATGCAGGCAAAACACACACACACACACACAAATAAAATTTTTAAAGGGTCAAACACACACACACACACACACACACACACACACACACACACAAACCCTTTATATTAATCCTAGTCCAGTAAACTTTTTTCAGCCCTGTACCTTGGGACTGTCCTGCAGTGGCATTCTGGTAGCTGGCTGGGGATGCTCCATCAACACTTGGCTCCTCTGCCCTCTGGTACCTGTGGTGACCCAGTGACCCTTAGAGCTCAGTGAGTCCTTAAAATTTAGCAAGTTTACAAAATCCCTCCCTCTCCAAGGTCACAGAAGCAATAAGGATCGCTGAGGGGGACACTCTGGCCTATAGGCTGTGGAGCTCTGGGGTTCCAGCTCTTGTGGGCTGTCAACTGAGCAAGGAGGGTAGGCCCTGCAGGTTAGACTGTCTCTGAGTTACTTCTGCTCCTGTGAGAAACCCCAGTGAACACACCGGTTCACCACACTGAACTTGGTGGTGTCTGTCCTTTGCTCCTTTGCTTTGTCTGTCCTCTGTCCCACAGGGGTGAGATGTTTGTCCACATCATTCCAAGAATAATGCCACGCAGCAAACACTGAGTGCTCTCCCTTAGCCCACAGCACGTGGAAGGGAACTGGCCTACAACTCCAACTAAATCTGTCCCTGAAACTTCAAGTCTCCTTAAAATCATCTGTTTTCCAACTCAGGTGCCCAGAAATGCCTCAAGGCCACCAGAAGGGCCACTCTTGCACTTCTCTGGGTGACCCTGAGGTGATAAACAAACCTAACAGGCTCTCAAACTGCTGTGCCTCCCAGGCCTACGACATTTGAGTGCAGAGCCAGGAACACATGCCCCCTGGACTCTCCTAAAGGAGACCCCTAGCCACGACCTCGGGCTACATAGCTCACAGAAGGCTCAGGACATCTTCGGAACATGGGACCTGTGTCCTGAAAAGATCCCCAGGCCCCCTCGCTCCATGTAAGGAACTGAAGGGCACACGTGTTCTAGCAGATGCCAGGTGGATGTCATGTTCCTCATCCAAACAAGGCTCCAGAGCTAAGCAATGTGAAGAGGCCTGAGATCACACCTTAGGGTTTTCATTTCTGTGAGGAGACACCATGGCCACAGCAACTCTTATAAAGAAAACATTTCAGGGGGCTGGAGAGATGGCTCAGAGGTTAAGAGCACTGATTGCTCTTCCAGAGGTCCTGAGTTCAATTCCCAGCAACCACATGGTGGCTCACAACCATCTGTAATGAGATCTGGTGCCCTCTTCTGGCATACAAACATACATGGAAGGAATGTTGTATACATAATAAATAAATAAATCTTTAAAAAAAAAGAAAAGAAAACATTTCATTGTGGTGGCTCACAGTTCAGAGGTTCAATCCATTGTCATCAATTTGGGGAGCGTGGGGGCATGCAGGCAGACATGGTGCTAACTACATCTTCATCTGAAGGCAACAGGAAGTGGACTGAAACTCTGGGTGGGACCTTGAACGTAGGAAACCTCAAAGCCCACCCCCACAGTGACGCACTTTCTTCCTCCAACAAGGCCACACCCACTCCAAGAAAGTCACCCCACTCCTCCCAATAGTGCTTATGGGGGCAAATTACATTCAAACCACCACAGGTTGGTTCTGGGAATGACTCTCCAATCCCCCTCGGTCAACTCAGAGCTCACTGCCTTGAGTCTCTTCCCAGCCACCTGGATCTGGGTCACCTGTCTCTAAACTCTGGCCCTCATGCTTGCGCAGCAACTACTCCAACCACCGCCCTGTCTTCCCAGTCCCCTGATGCATGTGATCCCACCAGAGGCCAGAAATGGGCATCAGGTCCCCCAGAGCTTGAGCTAAAGGCAGCTCGGAGCTGGGAGCTGGGGACAGAATTCAGATGCCCTGGAAGAGCAGTCACCTTTAGCTTCTGAGCCATCTCTCCAGCCATGATCTGGCTTTTTTGATGCTGTTTGTTCACCTGCTTGTTTTTTTGAGATCAATGTCTCTGGGTAGCCCTTGCTGTCCTGGAACTCGCTATGTAGACTGGATTGCCTCCAACTCACAGAGATCCCTCTGCCTCTGCCTCCTGAGTGCTGATATTCTAGAGGTAAGCCACCACGCCCAGCCTCTGATCTGCTCTCTCCCATGTCAGTCTGAAGCCTCAACAGTGTAGACTGCTGACAGGCCACTCCTCAGTACACCCAGACTCACAAAAGTCTGCCTCTGTGTTGTGTCTCGGGAACAGGCGGTCAAGGCCAGTGCCGGAGTGAGCACAGCCCTGGCCTGACTCCACACAAGCCTGTGGTCTATCTTAAAACCTCCCTCAGAAAGGGCTTCCAAGGGGCTGGAGATATGGCTCAGTGGTTAAGAGCACTGACTGGCCGGGCGGTAGTGGCGCACGCCTTTAATCCCAGCACTCGGGAGGCAGAGGCAGGCGGATCTCTGTGAGTTCGAGACCAGCCTGGTCTACAAGAGCTAGTTCCAGGACAGGCTCCAAAACCATAGAGAAACCCTGTCTCGAAAAACCAAAAAAAAAAAAAAAGAGCACTGACTGCTCTTCCAGAGGACCCAGGTTCAATTCCCAGCACCCACATGGCGGCTCACAACTGTTTGAAGATCCAGTTGCAGGGGAATCTGACACATTCACACCAATGCACATAAAATAAAGTTAAATAAACCATAAAAATATAGAAAGAAAGAAAGAAAGAAAGAGAGAGAGAGAGAGAGAGAGAGAGAGAGAGAGAAAGAAAGAAAGAAAGAAAGAAAGAAAGAAAGAAAGAAAGAAAGAAAGGGCGCTGTCCCAGCAGCCCCTACCGAGTCCTCCTCCTATCCCAACGGCAGCTGCAGTTCTTGCCAGAGATGTACCTACACCCACCCAGAGTGGAATTATCTCCTCCCAGAAGCGCAGCCAACCATCTCCCGAGTGTCCTGGACATCCCCGTGTCCCCATTTCTGTCCAAGGAGACCCAGGTAAGACCTACCCCGACACCTGAAGAACCGGAGTCTCTCTCCTCTCTGAGTGTAATGTATTCACTAGCTCTCTCCTCCTCACCCTGAATTTCCTGTTCCACACCACCAACCAAGGACGGAGAGCTCCTCCTAGGCTCTTCAGACAGCAGAGACTATCCATGAAGCCATAACCCCTGTTCCTACTTCTTTATAAAAAGAAAACTGTCAGTCTGATGATGGCTCAGGGGCAATGGCATTTGTTGCCAGGCCTGACCACCTGAGTTCCATTCCTAGGACCCACGAGGTGGAAGAGAACCAACTCCCATTGGTCATCCCCTGATCTCCATCTTTTGGCTTTGGCATGTGAATCTACACACACAAACAAGCAATAAAAAGATGAAAAATGTAAAAGATCTTTGTCTAGGAACAGTCTCAAGACCCTCAGTTAGCCCTCAGGTAGAGTTCGGAGACTGAGCGTTGTATGTTCGAAGGCGGCGTGAGTTCAGACACTGCAAAAGCAGCCTGGTGCAGATCGGTCCTCTCAGCAGGCAGAGCCGACTCCCAGCGGCTCATCAGCCCGCTTTCCTCAAAGAATGCCGGACTCTGAGAACGCCCGCCCACTCGCCCGCCCGCAGGGGTGAGGGGATGGCTTGGGCATCACCCCAGCGTCTTCCCGCACTCTCCAGCACCCACCAGTGTCCTCTCAAGGAAGGGTACCCAATCCCAGCTGGATGGGCTTGGCCCGGTAAAGGCACAACTCCCGGAGGGCGTGGCTTAGCGGTGGGCGTGGCTCTGTGAGATCACTACTTGTGTCTCTCTAGGCAGCCGGCCTGAAATTTAGGAGTGTGTAGCAAAAGAGATTTTTCTGAGGGGGTATGTTTCTGTTTGGGGCGCGGTTTGGGCGTGGCCTTAGTTGGTGGGCTTTGTGTGGGCATGGTCATCTATCTGAACGTGGGCTTTGCCCAGGCTGGGTGGTCAGCTTGGTGCTCCAGACAGGGACTGTTCTTCCTCAGTGGCGCTTCCAGGTGGTGTGACCCAAGACAGGTGGGCAACCTTCTGGTGGAAGAGGGCAGAGTTTCCCTTGTATCCTGACAGGGGAGACGCCCAGCACCCTACAACACACACGACGTCCCCACAGCAGCGACGCAACCCAAGCAGTCCACAGAGCCAAGGTTGAGAAGTCCTACCTCAGGCATACTGTAGGCGCTTAATGGGTGTTAACCGAGTGAATGAATACCTGGTGAGGTTCCAGCAGGGTGGCGGGCCATCCTAGAGATCCATCTGGGAGGGGCTGAAGGGTAGACAGCAGGAGGGACTTCCCCGTGTGCCTGCAGATACTGCTGCGTTCCTGAAGCTCTTGCAGGAAGTCTGCCACTTGGTGCTGCGGAAGTGTCCCGAGAAGGTCACCATGCTGCTGCTGCGGTGGGAGCCAGAGCCCAAAGTGCTGCCTCAAATCTGAGTTGAGGCTCGTTAGAAGGACGAAGGCGGAGTGGGCGGGGCCTCGCGCCAGTGGGCGGGGCCAGACCACACCCTCCTATTGGTGGCACGCGACTGCCTGTGTCAAGAGCCGGTACTGATACTTAATATTTTTCAAATTTTAAAAAGATTTGTTTTTATTTTAGTGTATGAGTTTTGCCTGCATGTATATTGTGCACCCTGTATGTACCTGGTGCCTGCAGAGATCCCCTGGGACTGGAGTTAGACAGTTGTGAGCCGCCATGTGGGTGCTGAGAACCAAACCTGGGGCCTCTGCGAGAGCAGCGGGTTCTCTCAGCTGCTGAGCCATCTCTGCAACCTCGTTGATGTTATTCATTCTAAGTGATGAGAGGGTACAGACCAAGAGGAAAGTAACCTGCTGACCTACACATGGGTGTGACAAGCACAGCCAGCACACAAATGCACACACACACACACACACACACAGTGAATGAAATTTTAATAAAATTTTAATTCCATTTGATCAGTTCTAAGTGATGAGTTGGTCAAACAACATTTGGTTAACAAATGGACTTACTGGAGTGCTTAGACCAGGTGGCTCTCAGCGAGGCCACGGAGATCCCCACACTCACGGTTGGGGTGGAGAATCTGATTACAAGCTCGGTGCTGGGATCCCTGACAGCCTTGTGAGGGAGGGCCGACAGCCCAGAAAGGGCGAGAGCAGTTTCTTCACCTCACTGTAGGCAGGGAGCAGACAGTCTGACAGCTCAAGGGACTTTTTTCTGTTTTTTAAATTTTTCTCAAACTCACAGAGATTCACCTGCCTTTGCCTCTCAAGTGCTGGGATTAAAGACTTGCACCACCACGCAGCACAAAATTTATTTTTATTAATTTCACTTATGTGTGTCAGGAGGTATGTGGATGTGATACTTACAGAGACCAGATGAGGGCGTCATATTCCCCATGAGCTGGAGTTACCAATGGCTGTGTGATGTGGGATGTTCTTCTGTATATGTGTTGCTTTTATTGGTTAATGAATAAAGCTTTTTTGGCCAATGGCTTGGCAGAGCAAAACCTGATGGAAATCCAAACAGAGGAGAGAGAATAGGCAGAGTCAGTGGGACTAGCTGCCGAAGGAGTAACACACCTCACCGGCAATACACAAATTAATAGAAATGGGTTAATTTAAGATGTAAGAACTAGGTAGGAATACTCCTGAGCGATTGGCCAAACAGTGTTGTAATTAGTACAGTTTCTGTGTGATTGTTTGGGACAGAAAGCAGAGTCACTGTCTACAGCTGTGGGCCTCCTGCAAGAGCAGCAATTGCTCTGAGGTTGAGCTATCCCTCCAGCCCTCCCAAGGGATCCTCAGGGTAGTGACGTCCTACTGCTCTTGTCCTGCTTAGCTTTCTATTGTTGTGGTAAAATACCATGACCAAAACTTGGGGGAAATGGGTTACTTCACCTCACAGATTCCTACTCAAGGCAGAGGCCATGAAGGGTGCTATTTACTGGCTTGCTCCCCATAACTTGCTCAGCCAGGACCACATGCCTAGGGATGGGACCACACACAGAGGGCTGGGCCCTCTCCATCAATCTGTAATGAAGAAAATGCCCCAAGGGTTGCCCACAAGTCAATCTCGTGGAGGTACTTTCTCAACCTGTCCCTCTTCCTGAATGGTTCTAGCTTGTGAAAAAGGTAGCCAGACAATAACAGCTGTCTACTGCCTGCCACAGACTGTTGACTCTGCCCCAGCCATGCAGGGCAGCAAGGCTGCAAGTGTGCATGTTTATTTGGGATGTCCCTCTTCTCCCCTTGTGGCTCCAGTAGGGCTCAACATTGACTGCTCTCTCTAGTCCACTGGACATCCCCCCAAGCTCCTTGAATCCTTCTATCTGCATTCAAAGCCACTACAATCTGGTGCCTAGACTACCCCCTGCCTGTCTGAGGATATCAAGTCCCACATCATTTCCCAGGCTCCTGGAACCCTGTCTGTGTCCTCAGAAAGTTCCCTCCCAATGCTGATACTGAGGTGATGAGGCTTGGGGACAGCCAAGGTGTCACAGGTGGAAGTGTTGATAGTTATAGTTTTACTTAGTTATGATAAAAGATAAATACAGATATAAATATTGTAACTGTGATTCTTGGTTGATAACTGTTTTGTTATATGTAATTTTGCTATGTTAAAGTGAAAGCCTTTTTTGTTTAAACAGAAAAAGGGGAAATGATGTAGGTGGGCCTTCTATCTATGTGTTACTTTCATTGGTTAATAAAGAAACTGCCTTGGCCCTTTGATAGGACAGAAAATTACGTAGGCGGAGTAGACAGAACAGAATGCTGGGAAGAAGGCAATGAGGCAGATGCTACAGCTCTCCTCTCCAAGATGGACGCAGGTTAAGATCCTTCCGGGTAAGTACCCCTAGTGGTACTACACAGATTATTAGAAATGGGTTAATCAAGATGTGAGAATTAGCCAGTAAGAGGCTAGAGCTAATGGGCCAAGCAATACAGTGTCCGTGTAATTATTTTGGGTAAAGCTAGCCAGCGGCAGGGAAATGGGTGACAAGAACGCAGCCCACTGCTCCTACAACAGTTGGATCCCAAAGACAGGCAAATAATAGGGTACAGACCCCCAAAGTCTAGGAACCAGAAGCAAACTTTATTGCAGTCACCACAGGGCAAAAGCCCTTCCAGCTCACCGGGGCCACAGGGCAGAGTTCGGGCTTCTGACACTGACTGTGGGAGTTGGTTAATTGGGTTTTTATAGTAGTAAAGGTGGGGTGAGGGGTTTCTGAGGTTCAGGACCCCTGATTGGCTGACATTTGTCTAGGGGTGTCCTGGTGAGTGTGTGCTGGCAGGTGGCCCTATCTACAGGGGTTAGAACATTAGGCATTTCCTTTGGATGGTCTGTTCTTGGGCGGTGGTCCAGTAATCTCAGCTTGTGGTTCCTCCTACCACCAGGTATTGCTTCAGGATAAACTACTGAGACTCAGGTGATGACTGAGTCCTACTCTGGCATGTGATAATGGTTGGAAGTAAAGAACTTCCTTTGGGTGACCTGCCCATACTTAGCTTATTATGACTGGCTCCCACAGCTACATTTTAAGATTTACAGCTTTTGATTGTAGGATGCTAACTTGTTTGTGGAATCCTGTGGCTGACCCAGCTTCTTTTCGCCGTCCCTGGCAGAACGTAAGACAGAGAGTAGTGAGTGGCCCCTGGCTGGAGGTGGAGGGGGGCCTTCTTGGGAGGCCTAGGGGTGGGGTGGGGTGGGGCGGGGCCTGGGAGGCCTAGGGGTGGGCGGGGCAGAGCTTCCTGGGAGGCCTAGGGGTGGGGCGGAGCGGGGCTTCCTGAAGGGCCAGGAAGGCAGCTCAGTAAGTGCAGGCACTTGCTGCAAAAGTCTGACTGAGTTTGACCTGAGGGACCCACATGACAGAGAATGGGAGCTGACTCCCAGAAGCTGTCCTGTGACCTTCGAGTGCACTTGTGGTGCACGTGACTACACATATACTCCTGCACGAATGAAATCAAAAGTGAATACTGTGTGACAAAACTTCTGGGGAATGCAGCACACTCACTTCAGTAACCGCAGAAAACACCAAACACACCAAATTACAGAAACCACCAGAGTCCAACCTGGTGAACCAAAGAGTTTTACTGGGGCACTTACAGGAGCAGAAATGACTCACAGACAGCTACATCATCAAAGCCCACACAACAGGGCTGACAGCTCACAGCACTGGGAGCCTGGAGCACACTGCACAGCCTGCAGGCTGGAGAGTGTCCCGTCCACATAACGCTGGTCTGAACCTCTCCAGGCTGCTGGTCTCAGAGGAACTCTCCTTACCCCAGCAGGGAGGGGCCTAGTGAATCTGCTCAGTTTCAGGGACTTCCTAAAGCTGTTTGGAGTTGTTTGCCTTCCTGCCTAAGGAGCTTCTTTGCAAGGTGGAATGTTTCTACCTTGTAAGGCACTGTGAACAGAAACAAATTCTCAGATAGAATCATACCTGGAGAGGGCATCCTTTCATAGTGGCAGAGAGAGGGTCCTGCCCTGAGTCCCAGGCCACTGTCTGGAGCTTATTGGAACAGAGCTGAAGAACTCCACTCAGTGTGTTGAAGAAATAAATCTAGCTGCACCAGTTGTCGGAGACTTATCAGTGGATTGGATAGAGTGTGTGCAGCTCAGTGGGTGCAGTTCCTGCAGCTCAGTGGGTGCAGTGCCTGCAGCTCAGTGGGGGCAGTGCCTGCAGCTCAGTGGGGGCAGTGCCTGCAGCTCAGTGGGTGAAGTGCCTGCAACTCAGTGGGTGCAGTGCCTGCAGCTCAGAGAATATGATGCTGGTATCCTAGCATACACAAAGCCCTGGTGCGACCTTTAGGATTCCATAAATGGAACTGGGTTTGGTGGTGCCTGTCATTGTAACGCTCAAGGTGGAGGCAGGAGGACCACAGTCATCTGTTGTGATAGGAGCAGCAGAGCTGGTCCCCAGCACCCCAGCCACCTGCTAGCTTATACCCTTAAATAACAACACACAAACTGTATTCTTTTAAACACTGCTTGGCCCATTATCTCTAGCCCTTTCAGGCTAATTCTCATATCCCGATCATCCCATCTCTAATAATCTGTGTAGCATCAGTCTTACCGAGAAAGATTCTAGCCTACGTCCATCCTGGGTCTGAGCTTCATGCATCTACCTCAGAGAGCAGAGCTGTTGAGTCTACCCGGGAGAGTGGAGCATGGCGTCTCTGAGCTCACTTCCTCTTCCTCCCAGCATTCTGTTCTGTTTACTCCTCCCACCTATGTTTTAACCTATCGGGGCCAAGCAGTTTCTTTATTGCTTAACCAATGAAATCAACAGATTGATATACGACACTCCCACATCAGTCATCTGTAGCTGCATGGTGAGTTTTGAGTCCAGCCTGTGGTGTTTGAGATCTTGTCTCAAAATGCAGGAGTGGCATTTGCTGGCAGGCCTACACAGGAAGTGTTCCTTCTGTCAAAGGTCGGATCACCTCAGTGACCTCTCTGGGGGCATCAGATAAGATCCTGTGTGGCACTGTGGGATGTCTCTTACACAAACCACAGAAATATATGCCTGTAGTGACATTGCAATTGTATTTTAATAAATAAAGACTGCCTGAATATCTGAGAGTAAAACAGTCCCTCTAGTCAGCCTTACAGACCAGGTTATGGGGACACACACCTTTAATCCCAGTATCCACCCTAGTTGCCATAGAAATCGGGAGGTGCACGCCTTTAATCCCAGTGGTGCAAGACTTTAATCCCAGCCCTACAGAGGAATAAGATGGGGGAGACAGTTCTCAGACACAGTCTCATTCTGAGAAATCTGGAGGCAGGATCGCCATTTCAGACTGAGGGAGAGGCAAGAGCCAGTGGTTGGCTGTTTTGCTCTTTGGATCTTCAGGTTGAAACCCAATTTCTGACCCTGAGTTTTTATCAATCGTGCTTCACATGCATTTCAAGACACTTGAAGGCCACACCCTGTGAGCCACACCAAAGATTCTGGGTAGCCATTCACCTTTCCTACTAAAATCTCAAAAAGAGCCCAAGTTGGGTTTTAAAATGCTGGGCCTGGAGAGGTGGCTCAGTGGTTAAGAGCACTGGCTGCTCTTGCAGAGGACTTGGGTTCAACTCCCGGCACCCACATAGTGGCTGACAACCACCTATTACTCCTGCTCCAGATAATCTGACACCCTCTTCTGGCCTCCATGGGCACTGCATGCATGTGATGGACATACATGCAGGCAAAGCACCCATACACATACACTTAAAAACAAACAAACAAAACATGACTTGCTGTGGTGGTACACACCTTTTTTTTTCTTTAAAAATTTTTCAGTTTTGCACACTATTCCTAGTTTCGCCTCCCTCCCCTTCTCCCGCCCCCCACCTCCCCTATTAATCCCCCAACCACTTCTCAGAAGTTGTAAGGCCTCCCATGGGGAGTCAACAAAGTCTGGTATACCAAGTTGAGGAAGGACCAAGCCCCTCCCCTCTGTGTCAAGGCTAAGCAAGGTATCCCGCCATAGGGAATGGGCTCCTAAAGCCAGTTCAGGCACCCAGAATAAGGCCTGGTCCCACTGCTGGGTTCCCCCAGCAGATCAAGCCACACAACTGTCTCCCACAATCAGAGGACTTATTTCAGTCCTATGCAGGATCTCCAGCTGTCAGTCCAGAGTCCATGAACTCCCACTAGCTGGGGTCAGCTGTCTCTGCAGTTTTCCCAATCATGGTCTTTTTTCAAATATTTATTTATTTATTATGTATACAATATTCTGTCTGTGTGTGTGCCTGCAGGCCAAAGAGGGCACCAGACCCCATTTCAGATGGTTGTGAGCCACCATGTGGTTGCTGGGAATTGAACTCAGGACCTTTGGAAGAGCAGGCAATGCTCTTAACCTCTGAGCCATCTCTCCAGCCCCCAATCATGATCTTAAGCTCCTTGCTCATATGATTCTTCCTCCCTCTCTTAAGTTCCAGGAGCTCATCCCAGTGCTGAATCCAGTTGGTCACTGCATCTGTTTCCATCAGTTACAGAATGGATGTAGGTTCTATGATAACAATTAGGGTACTCACTAATCTGATTATAAGGGAGCCAGATCAGGCACCCTCTCTGCTATTGCTAGATGTCTTAGCTGGGGTCATCTTTATGGACTCCTGAGAATTTCCCTAGCACCTGGGGTTAGAAATATTTTCTAACATGAGCTCTCTGTTGACACAAAAATCCCAATCAAGCCAAATCAAAACAAGCCGAATTAAAACATATCCAGGTTTAATAGAACTCCTGTGTTCTTGGATGGCCCCAAGGGGAACCGAGAAGCTGCCAATGCAACCAGACTACCGCAGGAAAAGAGGGAAGACCACACATTGCCTTTGTGAGGAGCAGTTTAAATAGACTGGGGGAGTGGTCCTGACCTCTGGAGAGGGGTCAAGGTTTGGCAGGCTACCTTAACCCTCCTCAGGGAGGTGTCAAGGTGCAAAGGGAACAGGGGCGGGGCCTCCAAAGATGGAGCCAGAGTCCGGGATTTACACTTGTTTTCTCCCTAACCCTATAATGGCTCCCTCTATCAAGATATCTCTTTCTTTGCTCTCTCATCCCATTCTTCCCAAACTTGGCCATCTTGAGCCCTCATGTTCCATCACACATCCCCTCCCTTTTATTCCCCTTCCCAGTTGACCCATGAGATCTTAACTATTTTCCTTTCCTGGGGCCCTCCATGTGTGTCTCTCTTAGGATCTTTTGTTTTTCCTTAGACAGGGTTTCTCCGTAGCTTTGGAGCCTGTCCTAGAACTCCCTCTATAGACCAGGTTGGCCTCAAACTCACAGAGATCTGCTTATCTCTGCCTCCTGAGTGCTCATATTAAAAGGGGTGGGCCACCATCAACCAGAAGGATCCTCCTTTTTACCTAGCTTCTCTGGGGTTGTGAATCGTAACCTGGTTATCCTTTGCTGTATGTCTAACATCCATTTATGAGTGAGTATATGCCATGCTTGTTTTTCTGGGTCTGGGTTGCCTCACTCAGGATAGCTTTTTTTCTATTTCCATCCATTTGCCTGCAAATTTCAAGATGTTGTTGTTTTTTACAGCTAAGTAATACTCTACTGTGTAAATGGACCACATTTTCTTTATCCATTCTTTAGTTGAGGGCCATCTAGGTTGTTTCCAGGTTCTGGCCATTACAACTAAGGCTGCTATGAACATAACTGAGCAAATGTCTTTGTGGTATGATTGAGCATTCTTTGGATATGTGCCCAAGAATGGGATACTTGGGTCTTGAGGTAGATTGATTCCCAATTATTTGAGAAACCACTACAGTGATTTCCAAAGTGGCTGTACAAGTTTGCATTCCCACCAGCAATGGATGAGTGTTCCCCTTACTCCACATCCTCTCCAGCATAAGCTGTCATCCATGTTTTCTATCTTAGCCATTCTGAAAGTGTAAGATGTACCAGAGAGTCATTTTGATTTGCATTTCCTTGATGACTAAGGATGTTGAGCATTGTCTTAAATGTCTTTTGGCCATTTGAGATTCTTCTGTTGAGAATTTTTCGTTCAGATCTGTGTCTCATTTTTTAATTGGACTATTTGGGTTTTTTGTTTGTTTGTTTGTTTTGTTTTTTAATTTTTTTATTTTATTTTTATTTATTTATTTTTAAATTACCGCCTCCTCCCCATTTCCCTCCCCCTCCTCCCAAACATCTCCCACACACACCATTTCCCTCCCCCTCCTCCCAAACATCTCCCAC
>NW_026068172.1:29561-139561 GCF_014885135.2 Alexandromys fortis
CCCACTCCATTCCCCCTCCCTCTCGAGAATGATGAGCAGTCCAGGTTCCCTGCCCTGCGGGAAGTCCAAGGTCCTCCCACTTCTATCCAGGACCAGGAAGGTTAGCATTTAAACAGGCTAGGCTCCCACAAAGCCAGTTCATGTATTAGGATTGAAACCTAGTGCCATTGTCCTTGGCTTCTCATCAGCTTTCATTGTCCGCCTCGTTCAGGGAGTCCGGTTTCATCCCATGCTTATTCAGTCCCAGTCCCGCTGGCCTTGGTGAGCTCCTAGTAGATCAGATCCACTGTCACAGTGGGTGGGTGCACCCCTCGTGGACCTGACTTCCTTGCTCATGTTCTCCCTCCTTCTGCTCCTCATTTGAGTCTTAAGAGCTTAGTCCGGTGCTCCAATTTGGGTCTCTGTCTCTAGCTCGATCCATCGCCAGATGAAGGTTCTAAGGTGATATGTAAGATATTCATCAGTATAGCTATAGGATAGGGTCATTTCAGATTCCCTCTGCTCAGTTGCTCAAGGTACTAGCTGGGGACATCTCCCTGGGCACCTGCGAGCCCCTCTAGAGTCAAGTCTCTTGCCAACCCTAAGATGGCTCCCTTAATTAGGATATATATTTCTCTGCTCCCGTGTCCACCCTTCCTTTATCCCAACCATCCCATTCCCCCAAGCTCCCCACAATACCCAAGAAAACCAAGAGAAACAAGAAAAAGCAATCAAACAGGTAAGGGAAGCGGTTCAAGACTTAAAGAATGAAATGGAAGTAATGAAGAAAACACAAACCGAGGGAAGGATGGAGATGGAAAATCTGGGTAAACGAACAAGAACTACAGAGACAAGTACTACCAACAGATTACAAGAGATAGAAGAAAGAATGTTTTTTAATTTTGAAGACAGGATTTCTCTGTGTAATAGTTCTGGCGGTCCTGGAACTCACTTGTAGACCAAGTTGGCCTTGGACTCACTGATATCCACCCGCCTCTGCCTCCCAAGTGCTGGAATTATAGGCGTGCACTACCTCCCCTGGTTTGAGTTCTCTATATATTTTGTAGCTCAACACTGTCAGATGTGAAGTTGTGAAGATCTTCTCGTTCTGTTAGCTGCTGCTTTGTCTTATTGGCTGTGTCCTTTGCCTTACAGAAGCTTCAGGAGGTCTCATTTAATTGCTGCTCTCGATGTCTGTGGTACTGGTGTTCTATTTAGAAAGTGGTCTCCTGTGCGTTCAAGGCCTCTTCCAACTTTCTCATCTATCAGATTCAGTGTAACTGGATTTATGTTGTGATCTTTGATGCATTTGGACTTGCGTTTTGTGCATGGGGATAGATATGGGTCCATTTGAATTCTTCTATATGTTGACATCCAGTTATGCCAGGTGGTGCACACCTTTAATCACTACTTAGGAGGCAGATCTCCAAGTTCAAGGCCAGCCAGTTCTACAGAATGAGTTCCATGACTACCAGGGCACAGAAACCCTATCTTGGAAAATATATAGATGCCAACTGGACTTGGTAAGTAGCCCAGGTTGGCCTCCAATCTGGTCCTTGTACCCCACCCTCCCAGTGGTCACCATGAAGAAAAGGACAGAGAGGAAAAACAAGGAAAGAGATACCTTGATTGAGGGAGCCACTATGGGGCTAGCAAGAAACCTGGCATTAAATTCCCAGGAATCCACGAGAATAAACCCAGTTAAGACCCTAAGCAACTATGGAGATGCCTGAAATTGCCTTGCCCTATAGTCAGATGGAGAACCTTCATCCAGCAACTGATGGACGCAGATTCAGAAATCTACAGCAGAGCACTGGGCTGAGCTCAGAGTCCAGTCAAAGAGAGGAAGGAGAGATAATATGAGCAAAGGGGTCAAGACCATGATGGAGATGCCCAATGAAACAGCTACTTGAGCTAATGGGAGCTCACTGCCTCTGGTCAGTAGGGGAACCAGCATAGATCCAAACTAGGCCCTCTGAATGTGGTGACAGTTGTATGACTGGGGCAGACTGCAGGGCCACCAACAGTGAGACCAGGATTTATCCCTAGTGCTTGAATGATGGAAGAGGGTCATCTGTCCATGTATTACTTTCATTGGTTAATAAAAAAAACTGCCTTGACCCTTTGATAGGACAGAAAATTAGATAGGCAGAGTAGACAGAACAGAATGCTAGGAGGAAGAAGGCAGTGAGTTAGATGGATGCAGGTTAAGATCCTTCCCAGTAAGCCACCACCTTGTGGTGCTACACAGATTATTAGAAATGGGTTAATCAAAATGTGAGAATTAGCCAGTAAGAGGCTAGAGCTAATGGGTCAAGCAGTGTTTAAAAGAATACAGTTTCCGTGTAATTATTTCGGGTGTAAAGCTAGCAGGGTGGCGGGACATAGCCCGCTGTTCCTTCTACACTTGAACTGTCTTTTTGGATCCCATTCTCTTTGGATGGATACCTTGCTCAGCATAGATATAGTACGGAGGGCCTTGGTCCTGCCTCAAAGCAATGTGCTAGACTTTGGTGACTTCCCATGAGAAGCCTTACCCTTTCTGAGTGGATGGGGGTGGGGTACAGAGGAAGGTTGAGGAAGCAGAAGGAGGGGAGGGATTGGGAACTGGAATTGGTATGTAAGATGAGAAAAAGAGTTTTTTAAAAAATAATTAAAGAAAAAAGTCTCTGTGGTCATTGTGTCTCTTCACAGCAATAAAAACCCTGAGACAGCCACCAAGCTCAGCAACTTTTATTTTTAATTGTATTATGTGTACATGATTGCAGCTGCTGTCAGAAGAGAGTGTCAGGTCCCCTGGAGCTGGAGTTACAGATGTCTGTGAGCCACCATGTGGATGCTGAGGACCAAAGCCAGGTCCTTTGCAAGAGCAGCTAGTGGTCTTAACCTCAGAGCCATCCCCAAGCCCTCAGCATAGAATTTTTTCCTGTTTGGTTTTTTTAAGCCAGGGTTTCTCTCTGTAGCCCTGGTTGTCCTGGAACTCACTCTGTAGACCAGGTTGGCCTCAAACTCAGAGATCCATCTACCTCTGCTCCCCAAGGGCTGGGACTGAAGGTGTGCACCACCACCTCTTACTTCAACAGAGCAGACTTAAAGAATTATCTAGATCAAGGTAATAGATGGCCTTGGTGGTTCACTGCCCAGCGCCCTGTGGGCAGCACTCCCCAGACAGTCAGCTATGGTACCTGAGAGGGGGCATGAGCTCGAGGAAATGCCAGATGGAAAGAAACTGCGACCAAAAACACAGGCTAGATTTGGGAGGCCTACTGGTAAATAACAGCTAGTTTTAGAACTTATTTTTATACAGATTAAAGGCAGACAGCGGAACAACGAGCAGTGGTCAGCTAAGCACCTCCCTGCGCTGTCCCTGCGAGAAGGCACAGCACTCGCTGTCTATCACGGGAGCTGCACTAGCAGCAAGCGATTTCTTTTTTCTATAAAATAAAATCTAAAAATAAGAGCCTCCACAATAGGCAGGGGCCTGAACTGTGTAAAAGTGAAGAGAACTAGCCCAGGATCAGCTAGCCAGCAGTATGGACCGTGTGTCTTCTCTGTCCACGGTGGCAGCAAGGTGCAACCAGGCTGGAACCTCCAATAGCAGCCATCACAGCCTTCCCCTCGGCGTGCTTCTCCCCAGCAGCAAGCAAGCTAAGACACTTCCTCTTGGCTTGTCTCCCAAGCCTGGAGATGCAGTGGAATGTTCTAGAGTAACTTCTGTTCCACACACACACTCATTTCCACCCACCTGGGGAGCTCACCACCTGTCCAGCCGAAAGGATCAAGGTTTACCCATCCCTGGAGAGGGAAATGTAGAAATGCGTACACATGCATGTGCATACACACGCGTGCATGTGCACACACACACTCTGAAGTGAGAGCTGAGGCTGTCAGACAACATACACACACACTCTGAAATGAGAGTTGGGAATATCCGAACACACACACACATGCACACACACACTCTGAAATGAGAGTTGGTTGTCAGATAGAACACATACACACAAGCACACACACACACACACGCTGAAGTGAGAGCTGGGGCTGTCAGACACTGCTGCAGGGCACATCCTCAGTCCTGAGGTTACAGCTGCCAATGCCCCCATCCAGGAAGACAAGCAAGGCGCTGCAGCAGCTGCACCCCAGATCTTGGCACCCCAGGCCAAGCAGCCACCTCTCAAAGTGTGCTCCTTCTGCTGGGCATCTAAACTCCTGGCCAGGGTAGCTCTGACTTCACAGGAAGCTCCAGACATAAAAAGACAAGGTCCCCTGGGGACTGTCCCCAAATGCAGGTGAAACAACGAGGCAGGAGAGGGAGACAGCACCACAAGCTGCATGGGACAGCAACATGACAGGCTGGGCCCGCACTCCCAGCATGGAGACAGTGCAGCAGCTGTGAGCAACCTGAAGGTGACTATAAACACACTGCATACCGAACTGGCTTTGAACTCCTGACCTGCTGGCAGGATTCTACAACCCTTCTCTGCTAGCTCAAGGTATCCAAAACCTTTTCTAAGGAAGGCAATGAGCAGAAATGGCCAGCCCCTTGTCTAAGGACACTAAACCACAAGTCCGTTGTACTGAGACCGAGTTCCACTGTGCAACTTAGGCTGGCCAGGCACACACTTATCATGATATCTATTATTCCTTTAAAACGGCGGGGTGGGTGTGTGGACAAACACAGGATAGACGAGACACGCGCAAAAGGAAGAGACGAGACACGCGGCTCCCACGTGGGTGCGCTTTAATGGGAAAGGGAAACACGATAAGGGATGGGGTGTGCGAGACACACGAGGGGCCAGAGGGGGGTGAGAGAGAGAGGAGAGAGCGAGACCTCGTGGAGGCTCGCTTTTAACGGGGGGCGCAAGGTTATCTGGGAGACNGGGGGGGGGTGCAAGGTTATCTGGGAGACCCGCACCTGGGCACGCCCACGCGCACAGGTGTCGGTAATCCAGGAGGGGTCTGGGAGCTGTAGTTTCCAAGGAATAACAATATCCCTCGTTCCTTCCCTCTTCCCCCGTCCCATCCCCTGCACCTCCAAAACCTCCTGCAGGCTAGGCCAGCACCCAGACATCTCAGGCCCTCATGGCTCTAAACCCTTGCGAATGACTGAGTCTCCTTTTGCCAGCTCCATGGTGACGTTAAGAATTTGTGCTGGGGTGGGGAGATGGCTCAGTGGTTAAGTTCTTCCAGGGGACCAGGGTTCAATTCCCAGCACCCACATGGTAGCTCACAACTGTAACTCCAGTTCCAGGAACTCTGACACCCTCATATGACATACATGAAGACAAAAACACAGTGCACATGAAATAAAAATAAATAATCTAAAAGAATTTGTGCTGGAGCCAGGCAGTGGCACACGCCTTTAATAACAGCACTCCAGAGGCAGAGGCAGACGGATCCCTGTGAGTTTAAGGCCTGTCTGGGCTACAGAGAGGGTTCCAGAACAGCCAGGACAACACAGGGAAATCCTATCTCAAAAAAAGCAAAAGAAAAACAAACAAACAAACAAAAAGTATTTGAGCTGGGAACCTGGTTTCTTGGCCACAACCAGCCCTCAGCTAGCATCTGAGTGAAACAGAAGGCCGCCATTTCGAAGCAGCAGCCAGCTGCATGGAGAGCCTGGGGGCGTGGCACCCAGAAGGCATGGCCCTCAAATGTCTCAATCTATGTCCAAGTAAAGGGGGCGGCCACAGTTCCACAGTTTCCAGGTGAGTATGGTTCCTAGGCTACAAGCCTTGCTGTGGCTTGCTTTAAGCGGGTGTGACTTATGGTGGGCGTGGTCTCTGCCTGGGCAGGGCTGTCAGCTGGGCGATCTGGAGGACTGTTCTTCCTCAGTGGCGCTTCCAGGTGGTGTGACCCAAGACAGGTGGGCAACCTTCTGGTGGAAGAGGGCAGAGTTTCCCTTGTATCCTGACAGGGGAGACGCCCAGCACCCTACAACACACACAACGTCCCCACAGCAGCTACGCAACCCCAAGCGGTCCACAGAGCCAAGGTTGAGAAGTCCTACCTCAGGCATACTGTAGGCACTTAATGGGTGTTAACCGAGTGAATGAATACCTGGTGAGGTTCCAGCAGGGTGGCGGGTCATCCTAGAGATCCATCTGGGAGGGGCTGAAGGGTAGACAGCAGGAGGGACTTCCCTGTGTGCCTGCAGATCCTGCTGCGGGCGTTCCTGAAACTCTTGCAGGAAGGCAGCCACTTGGTGATGGAGAAGGGTGAGGACTGGAGAGGCAGGCCACAGCCTCAGGCTGCCTGGATGCTTAGAGGGCAAGAGGCTAGACACAGCACAGGGCTGCGGAGGGGTAGGGCATTCCTAGGAACACTATAGGCACGCACACACACACACACACACGCCCTCCCCCCACATACACACATACTCCACTCCCAGTCAGTCTGAGCTCTGCAGCCTTGCTTGACCCTAGATGTGCTCCCAAGAGCATATTTGGGCCCTAGAGTGTGGACACCCACAGGGGAAGGATCGCCCCACTAAACACACTCAGAGGCCTCCAACCAAATACAAATGTATGCCAGTTTCTAGTCTCCAGGCTGGTCTCCAACTAGCAACCCTCTTGCCCCATCCTCATGAGGTTGTGGTGGTAGGCCACCACTAACACATCTGGCCTGAAAGCAGAATGTTCTAGAGGCCCCTCTGCCCCTCGGCTGGTTTGCCCCGCACACACAATGGGAGCTCACTACCTATCCAGGAGCACCTAGATGCAGCATGACACACACTTCAGCACACACGTACACACTTGCACACACACACACTCTGAAGCCAGAGCTGAGGACACTCAGCACTCAGCCTCGGGCCTGGATGTCCTGTGGCCTCAGCTCTCGTTCCCCCTCAGCCAGGAAAACTAGCAGAGCACGGTGCAGCAGATACACCCCCAAGCGCCGCCGCTTCGTGGGTGGCCAGTGGGCAGCCTCTCCATAGTAGTGGCCCTGTTTCTGGTTGGTCAGTGTCTGGATACCTGGACAGATCAGAGGCAAAGTCATGGCGTGGCCTCCACCCACCCCTCCACCACAACAAGCGGCACAGACTATATTTCGACAGGCGTGTTCTAGGTATACAGATGGCGCTCAGTAACTGCCCACCATGGGAATGAACATGAACAGTGAGGGAATTCAGAGCTCACTTTCCCTGAGACCTCAGCCCTAGAAGCCAGACCCTTACCTAGGGCCTCCAACAGGCATGCCTCCCGCGTGTACGCCTCCATGGCGGCCGTGTGCTGGAAGCAGTGTAGGGAAAGGACACCGCGGCCGCTGGCCCAGATGTCTAAGATCCGGCGTACCTTGGGACAGGCCTGGGGGGTGGAATCAGGAGTCGGGTCCTAAGCCTTCTGCCCTCCAATTGTCTGAAGGCTGGCAGGCCTGACCACTCCTACCCCTTGTCCTCACCTTTTCCCCTGGGCGTTCACGGTAGCCAAGGGCTTCCCAGAGGTGGGCATCCGGCCGGGCACGGGTCCCCTTGCCCACGTAGAAGATGGCTCCCACGAAACATTGCAGACACTCAACCAGTGTGAGGGAGGAGGCTCGGGCAGGCAGTCCCTGCGTCTGCCTGGGTACAGAATGGTGCAGAAGGTGAAGGAGCTGCCAACCCTGACGACCCACACGAAGGAGGAGAAACCCAGTTCCCAGAAGTTACCCACTGACCTCCACATGTGCACACACAGACACATGCACAGAAAATAAAATGTGTAAAAAAAAGGGTGGTGGGGGTGGAAGGATGTCTCAGAGAGGGAAAATGACCGCTGTCCCCAGAGCCATGGGCCCTTTTGAATCCACATCCAGGGGCCCCTAAGTTATAAGCCATGAAATGGGTACTCACAGCCGGAACTGACTCGATTAACAGAGAAGGCTAGTCCCTTCCCTAGGGACACACAGCAAATCAAAAATAAATAAATCCCCACCAACGTGTGTGTGTGTGTGTGTGTGTGTGTGTGTGTGTGTGTACAGAATCTCCATGTTACAACCCAGACCTCGTGCTCACAGTCCCCCCACCTTGGGATGCAGAAGCCACCAGCAAGGGACAATCCAACCCTTCCCCACCTCTGTCAGGGCGGACCCAGCTTTACCGTCACCATCATACCTGGGGTCAAGAAGAAGATATGTAAAGCTGGACTTGGTAACGCCTCCCCGCCATCTCTTCGTGGGATCCGGCCGTTGAAAGTGCTGAGCCAGGGCGGCCTCATCTGCCTGGCAGTCGGGAATGCGGCCTGTTCTCAGCACTTCCGCCAGTTCTGGGCTGTGCCCTGGAACAGTTGGGAAGGGGAAACCGAGCCAGAGCTGAGGAGGACAGCCGGTGAGGGCGGTGGGGCTAACAGGCAGGTCTCAGGATTCCACACCGCCACGGGACTCCCAGTCCTGCCAAGGGACTCACCCGGGCTAGCCTGGGCTTCCTGCAGCCGCCGCAAGTAGTGTCCACGGGTGAAAGGGGTGACCGGGCCAGGACTGTGGCCCAGCGCCCGCAAGGCCTGGAGCAGCTGCAGGTCGGACATGGGGGGCACCGAGCAGTGTGGATGCAAGGCCCCCGAGTCCCCGTCACTGGGCAGGGATGGGACATTGGTGGCCCCTGTGGTCAACGTCAGGGCCTGCAGCTGGCAGCTCAGTACCCCATCCCCAGCTGCCTCAGCCCCACCAGATGGCCACAGGCTGGCTGTGGACCCCAGTGTCCCCGCAGGGCGCTGGGGCTGCAGAGAGTCCTCCGATGCAGTGACAAAGGAGGCGTCACTGCTGCAGTCCTCACTCCCAGTGGCCTCGGGACTCCCGGGCTCCACCGCCACCTCACGAGCAGCTGCCAGCTCAGCTCTGCGCATGAGCTGCTCTGAGTCCGGTGACAAACAAGGAGGTATAAAGATGCCAGGAGACCTCATAAAGACACGTCCTCGACCCATGGTGGATTCAAGACCAGCCAGAGCTACAGGTAACTTCTCTAAATATAGATAAACATATATAAATATATAGATAGATGATAACTAAGCAGACAGATAAACATATAAATAGATGATATAGACAAGATAGATGACAGATAAAAGTTAGGTGATAAGATGATTGACACATGATGGATAGTGATCGACAGAATGGGCAGATGGAACTGACTCCCAGAAGTGAGGCAGCGCAGTGACAGGTTCCTTGCACCCCCTGGGCTCTGCTCACCAGCTGACTCCAGGGTCTCCTTCCGTGTCCGGGTGGGCGTGTCCAGCTCCCGCAGAAGGCGTGCGCAGTCACGGTGTCCCTGCTGCAGAGCCCAGTCCAGTGGCCGGAGCCCGTCCTGCATAGACACGGTCAGCTCAGCAGGGGGCGCCCACGGCCCTCCCTCCTCCACCACCCCCACCCCGCCCCGCGCGCTGCGTGAGATCCTGACCTGGTCTCGCAGCGTAGGGTCGCCCCCACGGCTCAGCAGCAGCTCCAGGGCGCCACGACAGCCCCACACGGCGGCCACGTGCACGGGTGTCAGCGCCTCAGTGGACCTGGGACCCCGGGAGAGAGGAGGAGTTTCCTTTTCCCAGCAGCCTCGAACTCTTTTGCTCCTTCTGCCTCAGCCCCCTGTGCCCACTACCAATGGGGGTGAGGGGAAAGTTGATATTCTAACTCACGGTCATCCTCCTGCCTCACCCTCTGAGTGCCAGAATGACCTCGTCCCGACCTCGGGAGCAGACACCTCCTAGACCAGACGCCTGGGACCCGGGAGCCTGATGGCCAGCGCCGCCGGGTCCCCAAGCCACACCCACCGCACCAGGGTGACCCGGACGGCGCCTCACCGAGCATTGGGGTCGGCGCCCCGGCGCAGCAGGATCCGGAGGCAATGCAGGGCGCGCGGATGGCGAGCTCGGGCCGCCAGGTGCACCACCGCCACGCCATCCTCCAGCACCAGACTGGGGTCCGCCCCGAGGTGCAGCAGCTCCTCCATAGCCCTGCGGGGGACGGTGACAGTGGACATCAGCCCTTTGGCCGCCCGAGGAGCAGAAGGCAAGGGAGGACCAGCGTCCCGCGCTCACCGCGGATCTTCCTCGCGCAGTGCGACCAACAGTTGCCGGGCAGCGTCGGCCATGTCCCAGCGGTGTCACGGCCCTCGGATTCAAATTCGCGCGCGACCTCTGCGCACGCGCAGCCCCGCCCCCCGGCTCCCCAGCCCTGCCTCTGGGAACGCCCTGGTTGGACCAGCGTCGCCCCGAGACGCTGATGGAGACAGGGTGTGTCCTGAACCGTCAAACCGCAGGGACAGGAGAGGGGGGCGGTGCGCTCAGCTGGGGTCCCATTCCAGGATTTGGAAAGCTGAGCCAGGAAGATTACCGCGAATTCCAGGAGAGCTTGGGATAAAGAGCAGAACCTCTCTTTGTCTTTAACAAAACAAACTACTAGGTATCTTACACTTAGCCCAAGCTGTCTAGGAACTCAGCGCCATCCTCCTGCCTCAGTCTGCGAGTGCTGGGATCTGCCTCCTGAGGAACAGCGTCGTGCACTTTCAATCCGGCAGAGCTGGCTGTCACTGTCGCTTTGTGAGGAAGGTCTTCGTCAGGGCCTGGAGATAGCTCAGCGGATAAGGGTGCTTGCTGCCAAGCTTCAGGACCTGAGTTTGATCCCAACCCCAGAACGCATCATTGGAAAGAGAACAGACTAACATCCACGTATGTGCCTTGGCTGTGGGCCTGGACAAGCGTGCGTGCGCGCACAAACAAATTAAATAAAAATTTTCTAAAGAGCTGCATTTTCCTTATTTGCAAATGTAAGACAGGACTCGACACTAAGTGGCCAATAAATGAAGAGGCCAGAAAACATTTAAGCAAGCTGACCTACTTTTTAAAATTAAGTGTGTGGGTATTTTGCCTGCATGCCAGTCTGTGTACCATGTGTGCCTGGTGTCCATGGAGACCAGAAGCGGCATCGGATCGCCCAGAACATAAGTTGTGAGCCCAAACGTGGAAATCGAACCCAGGTTCTCTACACGCACAACCAGTGCTCTGAACAGCTGAGTCATCACCAGGTCCGGTCTATTTCTGTTCGTAATCCTTTTGAATCAAGGCTTCTCGATGTGGCCACTGCTGACCTAAAACTGGCCATCCTCCCGCCTCTGTCTCCCACATCAAAGTGAGCCCGACTCACACCCACTGCCATTTTGATTTCTATCAACTGAGGAGGTGGAATGGATGAACCTCGGTGGCCTGACCTGGGAAGGCGGGAGCGACTCCAGGTTTGCCTTCCTCTTCTGGGGCGCCCACCAAATGTCCCCATCCTAGACCCCTGGGTGGTGATCGCTCATGGTGAGGCCACACAGGTCCAAACAGTACTGCAGCCCAGTTGGGGTGCTGGGGTAATAGATGTCACCCCAACCCACTTCCCACTTGGAGCTGGGACCCTTGGGTGTCCAGGAGGACCCAAAAAGTAAACACTTCCTGTGGGAGCCACGCTAGTCTTGCGTGCAATAGATCACCCCTGTCTCTGGAGGAAAGGACGTCTGGGGTGGGTTCTGTAGGGTGAAGAGGAGTCTGCAAAGTGCAGTTAACACCAGTACAAGGGAGCGAACAGCCCAGGTCACAATGGCATCAGGACACTGAGATGGATCCGGCCAAGCCAGAAGCCATGCCAGCCTGTTCAGTTCAGCTCCTGTTTTCTGTCTCAGTGAACCTAAAATGACCAGAAAGCAGGCTCAGAAGCCTCAGATTTTTATTCTGGTGACAAACTGGTCCCAGGAAGAATTTGCAGCAGACACAGTAGGAGTGGGCGTGGGTGCACCGGGCTCCTGAACAGTGCAGAAATGCCACGGGTCACACGGTGGCTTCACCCTCACCAGCCTCCTCATCCTCCAGCAGGCTATAGCTCGCATGGGTCTGGCAAGGCCTCTGAAGCGGATGGGCCAGCAGCTTGGCCATGCAATTGTGCAGCTCGAGGGCCGGCCCAGCCAGTGCCACCTCATACTTGTAGCTGGTGCCCTTGGTGTCCAGGCTGCCCATGAAGGAGAATACATCCTGTGGGGGCCAAGGAGAGGCTGTTCAGGTTTGGCATTAGCCCTCAGAGCCCTCCCTGCCTCTGGAGGCTGTCCTAGAGGAAGGGGCATCTAAAGTGGGTCCTGAGGGGTGAAGAGGAGTTGGTCAAGCCAGAAACTGCTAATGCAGTCAGCAAACATTGGCTGGCACCCACTGGGCAGCCAGGACTTGGGCACCCTAGAAGCCCAAAGTGCTGGCAAGAGGGGGCTCGGTGAGTAACGTATCTGCTGGGCAAGCGCTTGGGCCCGAGTTCAAAACCAAAACACATGGACAGCTGAACGCAGCAGGATATGTCCTTCATCCCAGTGCACTCCCCTGCGGGGTGGGAGGACCAGAACTCAGGAGCCAGCAGGGTGGCTACCTTGGCAACAAGAGAAGAGTCTGCTTCAAACCAGAGGGGAGGGCGTGGAAGGGCAAACAGCAGCACCTGCCACCCGCATTTCCTTGTCCCTCAAACAAGGCCTCATTCTGTAGTCCAGAGTTTTCTCTGAAATAAACATTCTACCCTGCAGGGAAGCTCCTTAGGCAGGAAGGCAAACAACTCCAAACAGCTTCAGGAAGTCCCTGAAACTGAGCAGATTCACTAGGCCCCTCCCTGCTGGGGTAAGGAGAGTTCCTCTGAGACCAGCAGCCTGGAGAGGTTCAGACCAGAGTTACCTGGACGGGACACTCTCCAGCCTGCAGGCTGTGCAGTGTGCTCCAGGCTCCCAGCCTGTGAACTGTCAGCCCTGCTGTGTGGGCTTTGGTGATGCAGCTGTCTGTGAGTCATTTCTGCTCCTGTAGGTGACCCCTCACCCTATTCCTGTAAGCAACCCCAGTAAGTTCACTGGCTCATCAAGCTGGACATCATGGTGTCTGTTGTACTTTGGTGTGCCGTGGGCTCCTCTCAGGGGTGAGTGTTGTGTCTGTCCAGGAAAAGTCTTGTCACACAACATCCCTATCATGTCACAACCCCTGCCTCAGCCTTTCAGGTGCCTCACTCACGGGCAGAAGGGCTGGTTACAGGTGTGCATGGGTGTGTGGATAGGTGTGTAAGAATGTGCCTGCATGTGCATGTGTGTGCACACATGCGTGTGTGCATGAACAGGTGTGGGGGTGTCTGTGTGCACTGACTGCAGGTGTGTGGAGGTTGAGATATAACCCCTGGGAGTCAGTGCTCCCACCATGCTGGTCCCGGGACTGAGTGCGAGTCCTCGTGCTTGCCTGCAGTCTGTAAACTGAAACTCACAGGTATTAGCGACCCGCTCACAGGGCAAGTCCGAGCATAAGAACAGTGAGGCCTGGAGAAGTTGGGAGGGGAGGGTGCTGCGGGCAGGCAGTGTAGCAGGGTAGTCGGGAGGCATGAGGTGCTAGGAATGGTGTGGCTGGCTGCTAAGGCCACAGCCTCCCGAGTCAGTCACCACCAACTCCAAGTGGAATGTAGGGAGCAGCTGTTAAATGACTGCGGGGCAGGTCCAAGTCAGACTCCACTGTGCTGTCTCTCACCTTCCACCTCCTCTCGTCTTCTTTCTCCTCAGTGCCATTGTGGATGCAGACGATGTCAAAGAAGAAGTAGGGACACTGGAGCATCTTCTGCAGTGAATGAGAACAGGGTGGGGTGCACTCCAGCCTGTGGTCCTGGGAGGTCCCCTTTGGTGTCTAACCACTGCCCTCCCTTCCCTCCAGGCTTACCTTCATGGGCTCAGTCAGGGAGAACTGGGGCTGGCAGGGAGGGCGGCTGTAGACCAGGATGGTGCGCACGACGTAGGGGGGCGGGATGGTCTGCACATTCTCTGTGACTGGCAGCTCAGTCTTCTGCTGGCTACAGAGGGAGAGGGGGGGAGAGCTGGGTCCTCAGCAGCCTACAAGCCGTGGCTGGAACCCCACCTATCACAGCTGAATCCCACAGCCACAATCCTAGCAGCCCTGCATGTTAAAGCCAGGACCAGAGAGACAGAGCCGGGGCTAGAGGCACCTGCAGTCAGGTCCAAGGACCTGAGTTCGATGCGCAGGCCACAGGTGGAAGCAGAGAAGGATTCTCACAAGTTCCCCCGACCCACACAGGCACCGTGGAACATGTGCTTGCACACAAAATAAATACATAATGAAAACTGTATGACTTCTTTAAAAGCCTTAGTAAATTCAAGCCCCACCGCTGGACACAGGATCTTGTCCCGGGCTGCCCCCCCCCCCCCCCCCCCACATACACATATATACACACACACACACATACACACACACACACTGGGCAGCCTCGACTCTGTCTGTGCCTGGCTGGGGAAGGAACCAAGGCATCCCCACTCTGGGTGACCACTCACATGAGACTGAAGAGACCTTCTAGATCTGAAGGGATGCTAAGGACGAGGTGCCAGATCGGAGGCAGGGGGCTTTCCTGACCTGGATTCTGGGAGATGATGGGAATCTCTGGGGCCAGGCAGTGTGACCCCTGGAGTAGCTGTGTGACCCCTGGGGTAGGCAATGTGACCCCTGGAGTAGCTGTGTGACCCCTGGGGTAGGTGTGTGACCCCTGGAGTAGGCAGTGTGACCCCTGGGGTAGCCGTGTGACCCTTGGGGTAGCCGTGTGACTCCTGGGGTAGCTGTGTGACCCCTGGGGTAGGCGTGTGACCCCTGGAGTAGCCGTGTGACCCCTGGGGTAGCTGTGTGACCCCTGGGGTAGCCATGTGACCCCTGGGGTAGCTGTGTGACTCCTGGGGGGTAGCTGTGACCCCTACATAGGCTATGTGACCCCTGGGGTAGCCGTGTGACCCTGGGGTAGCTGTGTGACCCCTACATAAGCTGTGTGACCCCTGGGGTAGGCGTATATTCCCACCAGCACAGCACCTCTCTGAGCCCGCTGCCTCTCACTGATCATAAAGTAGATGGTGGCCTTAACCCCCTGCAGACCCTCCAGGGATCCCCTCTCCTGCCACATCTACTGCATCCTCAATTCTGGGGGAGCCACCAGGTGAAAGACAGGGTTGTGACTTTCCAGGTAACTGCATGCCAGCCCTGCTGCAGTGGACGTCGTCCCCTGGATGGGTCATGCTCGCTGACACCCACCCCTCCACCACTCTAGGCGGATGCCAGGTACTCTGGGTGACCTGGGTTTTCAGTGGCAGTGGGTCTGGATCACTGTGGATGAACAGCCAGCTTTCTGTCACTGCTTTTTTTGAGGGAGGGGGTTGATTTTGTGGTTTTGAAACAGAGTCTAGATATTTGTTGGTAAGGCTGGCCTCTAACTAGGAATCCTCCTGCCTCAGCTTCTTAGTGCTAGGTTGACTCTCCTGCGCCCCAACACCTGGCCGCATGTTGGGTTTGTATGTAACTCCTGTAATATCATACATGGAATATTCTATTTGTGATCTCACTGGGCAAAAACCCTGAGCTTTGCTGGGGCTGGGATTCAGGTGCAGTGCCTGCAGCTCAGTGGGTAGAGTGTCTGCAGCTCAGTGGGTGCAGTGCCTGCAGCTCAGTGGGGGCAGTGCCTGCAGCTCAGTGGGGGCAGTGCCTGCAGCTCAGTGGGGGCAGTGCCTGCAGCTCAGAGGGTGCAGTGCCTGCAGCTCAGTGGATGCAGTGCCTGCAGCTCAGTGGGGGCAGTGCCTGCAGCTCAGTGGGTAGAGTGCCTGCAGCTCAGTGGGGGCAGTGCCTGCAAGCTCAGAGGGTGCAGTGCCTGCAGCAGCTCAGCAGTCATGTGGCTGAGGGTTCTCTCCAGTACACTGTCATCCCAGCGCTCAGGAAGTGGAGGCAGGTGAATCAGGAGCTGAAGGCCATCCTTAGCTACATGGTGAATTCAGTGCTAAGCTGGGCTACATGAGAAAGTCTCAAAAATATATTGATAAGTTTGATGTGAGGTGGGGGCGCACACCTTTAACCCCAGCATTCAAGAGGCAGACAGAGGTCAACCTGATCTACAGAGTGAGTTCCAGGACAGCCGGGACTGTCTCAATAAACAAATATTTAAAAATAAAGAATTAGGGGCATGGTTCTGAACCGCTGTCGTTCTACTCTCAGGATGCTGAGGCAGGAGGATCATGGATTCAGCCTGGGCTACACAGCAAGGTCCTGTGTCAAAACCCAGCAACTATAGAAAAGTGCTGACAGCACCACAGCTACAGAGAAACCCTGTCTCAAAAAAAAAAAAAAAAAAAAAAAAAAAAAAAAAAACAGAAAAGAAAAGTGCTGACTTGAGAGTCTGGAATGCTTTGGGTTCTGGTGCTCAACCTAGGCTGTATGTTGGCGAAGCCCACAACACCACTGAGCCCCCATGGCGGCTGCGCTATCTGGGGCCGGGGACTGTGACAAGGATACTGAACGTGGAGCAGGACGCCGTCTCCAGGTCGTACAGGCAGCTGCAGAGCTCGCGGGGGTCAGAGGTCAGTCCAGATAGCTGTGGGGAAGGCAGAGCCTCAGCACTGGGGCTCCCGGACCTGAGGTCTCCCAGAGTCCCGGTCAGCCCCGAGCCTCACCCAAGCGGGGTCGTCATTCACCACGACCAGTGCAAACTCGTGGCTCTTGTCAATCTTGTGCTTCGTGCGCACAAACATCTCAACCATCTTCTGAGACACGTTCAGGGCGTTTGTCCGGGAGCTGGGAGAGGCGGGGTGACAGCGGCAGAGTCGGTCTTGGTTGTCAACTCGACTGCATCTGGAATTAACTAAAACCCAAGGGGCTGGGCATGGCTGGGAGGAATTCTGTCCTTATTTCTCTTTTTGCTTTTTTTGTTTTTCCAGGACAGGGTTCCTTTGTGTAACAGCCCTGGCTGTCCTGGAACTCATTATGTAGACCAGGCTGGCCTCGATATCTCAGAAATTCGTCTGCCTCTGCCTCCCAGGTGCTGGGATTGTAGGCGTGTGCCACCGCTGCCCGGCTGAGGCACTCTTTTCTTAATCAAATCATTTGAAGTGGGAAGACCCGCTTCTAATACAGATCTCCCTCTTCTCATACACAGCTTCCGAAGTGGGAAGAGCCACCTTCAATCTGCACCACGCCCTCTGCTGGCAGCCTATGTAAATGACAGGGACGAAGGGACACTTGGCTTTGCCTGCTTGCTCTGGCTCTCACTAGCAAGTCTATTCCTTCACTGTCATTAGGGCCTGCTTCTTCAGGACTGCAGTATATACCGGAGACCAGTTGAGACACCCAGCCTCATGCACTGAACAACTTTTCCCTTAGCAAACTGCCACTGTTGGAGTAGCTGGGCCACAGCCTGTGAGCCACTCTAATAATCCCCTTTATAAACATATTTATCTATATATAAAATTGTGTATGTATACACATTCATTCATCAGCTTTGTTCTTCTAGAGAACCCAGACTAATACACCAAATTAGCCTCAAACTCACCACAGAGAGCAGGCTAGCCTCAAACTCACCACAGAGAGCAGGCTAGCCTCAAACTCACCACAGAGTGCAGGCTAGCCTCAAACTCACCACAGAGTGCAGGCTAGCCTCAAACTCACCATAGAGTGCAGGCTAGCCTCAAACTCACCACAGAGTGCAGGCTAGCCTCAAACTCACCACAGAGTGCAGGTTAGCCTCAAGCCTGCTGTGGAACCCAAACTAGCACCCAAATTACTGATTGCCCAGACCTCCTGATTCCTCCATCTCCACCTCCCAGTGCTGAGATGGCAGGTGTGTGCCACTAGGTGCCACTAGCTCCTGTGGCCTTTTTCTTATCCCATACAGAGCCCTGAGGCCTCTCCAGATCTGACACCTGCTACTACAACTGCCAGGGGCACACAGAACTCACCTGACAGTGGCCTGCCCCATCAACCTGAGACCCCACCACACACACACACACACGTCAGGATCACTAGGCTCCTAAGAGTGTCACACATATGGACAGAAGCCTAGAAGGCCACAAGCCCTGAAACTATGTCATGGACACCTGGATCCGACTGGGTAACAAGGTCCCTATGCATTGAGCTGCCCATATTCAAGCCCAGTGCCACGTACCCATTAAAGGACTCCAGCTTTGGCACAGACATCTCCTCTGAAAGATCCAAACAGATGATCTGAAACACAAACAGAAGACAGAGTATAGGATGAAACTAGACAGAGCTAAGAGAGCTAGGGTAGGACCCCGGAGGTAGTGCTCAAGAAAGGCTGAGGGCGTGGCTCAGGGTGGAGCCCTGCCTAGGATTCCCAGTGAGGGACTGTGGGCGTGGCTCAGGGGTGGAGCCCCTGCCTAGGATTCCCAGTGAGGGGCTGTGGGTGTGGCTCAGGGGTGGAGCCCCTGCCTAGGATCCCCAGTGAAGGGATGGGGGCATGGCTCAGGGTGGAGCCCCTGCCTAGGATCCCCCAGTGAGAGACTGTGGGCGTGGCTCAGGGGTGGAGTGACAGCCTAGAATCCCCCAGTGAGGGGCTGCGGGCGTGGCTCAGGGGTGGAGTGACAGCCTAGAATCCCCCAGTGAGGAGTTGGGGGCGTGGCTCAGGAGTGAAGCCCCTGTCTAGAATCCCCAGTGAGGGGGCTGGGGACACATGTGGAGGTCCAGGTGCCACACATAAAAATATGTTTAAACCACCAAGTGTGCAGTGCTCCTGGAACCCACAGGAAAATGAGGTCGCAATTTAGAGACTCTCACAAGGCAGGAGTGGCCTGTCTAAGGACCCCATCCCTGCATCTCTGACCAAGACATACCACCTTCTCTGGACAGTTGACCCGTGGTGTTCGAATCTGGACCTCGGGTGCTGGTGCTGGTACCTGCCAGGGCTTGGGCCCGGCTCCTGGGACACTGGCTGCTCCATCATCTGCACTGGCAGCCTCACCCTCGCCCTCGCTGCGGCTGCCCACATTGGTCTGGGCTCCCAGAACCCGGTCCTCGGCCCCCTCAGGGTTGGAGCGAGTATGAGGCCTGGGCTCGGGTGTCAGCTCCTCCCCTTCCTCCTCCTCCTCTTCTTCCTCCTCCTCGGTGGGGCTGTTGGCCTCAGCCACCTCCATGGCTCCCGAGTGCTTGGATGGAGAAGGGATAGCGGAAGCCAGGGTCCTGCTTTAAGAGTTTTTGAAAGCAAATAGTTACTAAAACCAGAAGCTGAGCTATGAGCCCCTTGTTGCGCGGTTGCAGAATGGCTCCCTCAAGAGTGAGGCCAGGACAGATTCAACACAATGCCCAGCAAAATCCCAGCAAAATTCTTCACAGACCTCAAGAGAACGGTACTCAACTTCATATGGAAAAGCAAAAAACCCAGGATAGCCAAAATAATCCTGTACAACAAAAGAATTTCTGGAGGTATCACAATCCCTGACTTCAAACTCTACTACAGAGCTACAGTACTGAAAACAGCCTGGTATTGGTATAAGAACAGACAGGAGGATCAACGGAACCGAATAGAAGACCTGGATATCAATCCACACATCTTCTAACACCTGATTTTTGACAAGGAAGCAAAAAATATCAAATGGAAAAAAGAAAGCATATTTAACAAGTGGTGCTGGCATAACTGGATATCAACATGTAGAAGAATGAAAATAGACCCATATCTATCACCATGCACAAAACTCAAGTCCAAACAGATCAAAGACCTCAACATAAAGTCAGCCACACTGAACCTTATAGAAGAGAAAGTACACTTGAACACATTGGCACAGGGAACCACTTCCTAAATAGAACCCCAGCAGCACAGACATTGAGAGAAACAATTAATAAATGGGACCTCCTGAAACTGAAAAGCTTCTGTAAAGCAAAGGACATGGTCAACAAGACAAAACGACAGCCTACAGAATGGGAAAAGATCTTCACTAACCTCACATCAGACAGAAGTCTGATCTCCAAAATATACAAAGAACTCAAGAAATTGGACACCAAAAGAACACATAATCCAATAAAAAAAAAAAGGAGTATAAACCTAAACAGAGAACTCTCAACAGAGGAATCTAGAATGGCTGAAAGACACTTAAGGAAATGTTTAATATCCTCAGTCATCAAAGAAATGCAAATCAAAACAACTCTGAGATTCCATCTTACACCTGAAAGAATGGCCAAGATCAAAAACACTAATGACAACTTATGCTGGAGAGGTTGTGGGGAAAAGGGAACACTTCTGCATTGCTGGTGGGAGTGCAAGCTGGTACAACCCCTTTGGATGTCAGTGTGGCGATTTCTCAGAAAATTAGGAAACAACCTTCCTCAAGACCAAGCAATATATACTTTTGGATATATATCCAAAGAATGCTCAATCATGCCACAAGGACATGAGCTCAACCATGTTTATAGCAGCTTTGTTTGTCATAGCCAGAACCTGCAAACAACTTAAATGCCCCTCAACCGAAGAATGGATAAGGAAAATGTGGTACTTTTACACAATGGAGTACTACACAGCAGAAAAAAATAACGGCAGCTTGAATTTTGCAGGAAAATGGATGAAGCTAGAAAACATTATATTGAGTGAGGTAACCCAGACACAGAAAGACAATTATCACACGTACTCACTCAGAGGTAGCTTTTAAACATAAAGCAAAGAAAGCCATTTTACAAACCACAATCCCAGAGACAACCTAGACAACAATGAGGACCCTAAGAGAGGCTTACATAGATATAATCTACATGGGAAGTAGAAAGTATAAAAAGACAAGATCTTCTGAATTAATTGGGAGTGTGAGGACCTTGGGGGTTGGGTTGAAAGAGGGAGGGGAGAGGCAGGGAGGAGAGCAGAGAAAAATGTAGAGCTCAATAAATAAAAGAGTGAGGCCAGGAACCACCCACAGGAGAAGTAAATAACAACTTTTTCATTTTCCTTCTTTTTTTGTTTGTGACGCCGTTTCATGTAGCCCAGGCGGGCTGCTAACTCACATACATAATAACATACATGGTTTAGAGTGACCTGGTAACCCTGACCCTCAGCATCCACCTTCTGCATGTTGAGATTGCAGCACCCGGTGTATGTGGTGCCCAGGGCCTCATGCATGCTGGGTAAGCAGCACTCCATCAAATGAACTGTGCCCCAATCTTAGCTTTCCACCTCTTGTAACAGGGCAAACACTGTCTCTGCCCTTCACTGGGCCAATAAACACAGCTGCCTGGTCACCGGGAATACTCAGTGATGGGGATTTGACCCAGTAAGGCCTTCGGTGGCTCCCACACCTGAGAGTTCCAAGAGACAGAAAAGGAAAAGAGACCTAATGAGTTTGCCAGGCTGAGAACATACAGTTGAAGGCTTTTCATGCCCACCCTTTTCCCCTGGGGCGGCGCCTGCGCGAAGAGACGCCCGGCTGACCGCCTAAGCCACTTCTGGGCGCCTGGATCCAGCTGTGCCTGAAGCCTTTCCTGAGCGCCCCACTTGCCTTGCTGGCTTTGGCGAGCTTGTGTCTGGGTTTCTGTCGCCCGAGGCTACAGATCGTGAGTGACTGGATCGTGCACGAGAGCGTGGCGCGGCCTCGAGTGGTCAGGTCTGTGGGAAGCAGACGCCCATCCAAGTCGCCGACCGCGCAATAGATGCACGTTTCTTGCGATGTCTCCGACTCGGGACTCCACAGACCCCAGCTCCTCAAACAGAACGAACCTAGAGCTGCAGCAAGCCGGATCGAAGTTTGATCACAGCGACACAAAGCTCGCGAGCAGTCACACAGCCAGGTTCCACTCTGCAGCCTAGGTACCGTAGCCAGTCAGTCACAGGGTTCTAGATAGCCGCCATCTTCCTGACCGGAAGTTTGTGCGGAGTTGCCGTGACGCCTTCTGGGAAATGTAGTTCCAGAAACCTCAGGACCTGGACGCTGATAGGCTGAGGCGATCCCGGAAGTATAAATTAGAGTATAACTGGCAGGAGTGGGGCTGAGAGAGGGTACTCTTGGGAATGGGTGTGGTCCAGAGTTGACTTAAGCAAGATTGGGCGGAGCTTGTAGTTCTGGCTTCAGCAGACAACAGTTGTCAAAGACAAAAGTTGTCAAAGATTCTGCTGTGATAGGGCAGGAAACTGACCTGGGTGGGGCTGATTGATGATTGACAGGATAGGGTTTGGCTTGGGTTTGCCAAAGGCTCTCTCAACTATTTGTTTCTGCTTGTTTGTTTGTTTATTTATCTATATCTATCCACCTATTTATTGATTGATTTTTTTTGAGGCAGGGCTTCTTTGTCTTAGCTGTTCTGTAACTCTCTTTATAGACCAGGCTGATCTTGAACTCCCAAGTGCTCTCTGGCCCCCAAATGCTGGGATTAAAGGCGAGTGCCACCACCGCCCAGCTTATTTCTGTTCTTATTTTACATATGTTGACACTCATCCAATACTATTGCGATGGGGGCTGATAGTGCACACCTGTCATTCCAGCACCCCAGAGGTCAGAAGATGAAGATCAGGTGCTCAAGTTATCCCGCACTATACGAGACCCTTCTAAAACACCAAAATGGAAAGAAAAAGTAAAAACAAAAACCAGCAGACACACTGTGGACTGGCTCGATGTCCCACGGGAGCCTTCTGATGCAGACAAGTAGGGCTCTGTGGGAAGATCCGTCCTTCTTGTTGAAGAGAAACATTGTGGCGTGGTGAACAGAGGCAGGCACCCCAAACCTGAAGACCTGTCTCGATTCTGGGGACCTGTATGGTGGAAGGAGAGCATGTAGCTTACCCACCACAAACACAAATGAAAAAAGCAAAGGAATGAAAGACGTAATTTTATTTCAATGCTGGAGTTCACTCCTACAGGGTTTTTGTTTTAGAAACACATAAAAATAATAATAATAAAAAGATATTACAGTGGAGTGAGCCCCGCTGAACATGGGGACACAGAAAACCTGAGGAAATGGAGGGACCAAAGGGTTGGAATACGGGGGTAGCTGGTATCTTGGAGTGGGGCAAGAGTCCCCTACCCCATCCTGTCCCTGTTCTGTAGGAAGCTGACATCCTGGAGAAGGAAACAAGACAATAACTGTCCATGTGACCAGGGCAGGGGCCTTCCTGTTTCTCAGCCCCTCCCAGACCAGCCTTGGCCAGTGCAGCCTCAGTAGCCAGGGTGACCTGAGATGCGCCCAGGGGCTCAGGCCTTTCCCAGGGTGCCCTGGAGCAGAGCGGAGGGTGGACACACACACACACACACACACACACACACACACGAGAGGGAGTTTGGTGCTAGGAGAGTCCTGGGAAGAAAACAGATTCTTGGGGTCCCTATCCCATGCCTCCATAGGGGAGAGGGGGACACAGATAAGAGCAATGCCTTCAGGCAGCTGAGAGAAAAGGATTGTCAGGTAGAGAAGAGGGTGAGAGGTTGGGGCAAATGGACAAGAGTGGGTGCCATCAGGTGAGGCAGTCAAATATTCAAATGTGTTCAATCGATGCAGTTGACCCAAAACTCCTACCGGGGGATCCAGGCCGACAAAGGGAATCTGAGAGCAGGCTGTGATCAGGGGTGGAAGAAGCCATGAGTGCCCGGGCCACACGGCCCCGAAGTCGCCGAGGGAGGCATCATCCACCCGTGAGTGTGTTCCTCTTCCTGCCCAATTCCGTGGATCCCGGAGCCCAGGAGTGAGCCTGCTTCACTCAGAACCTACAGTGGTGGCGAGCAGTCATTCTCAGGGGGAGCTGGACCTGACGGTGGAGAGCCTGCAGGATGGGGTGTCATTTGCAGGGGGAGCTGGACCCAGTGGCTGAGAGCCTGCGGGATGGGGTGTCATTTGCAGGGGGAGCTGGACCCAGTGGCTGAGAGCCTGCGGGATGGGGTGTCATTTACAGGGGGAGCTGGATCCAGTGGCTGAGAGTTCAGAGGAGGCAGAGGCCACCAGTGGGAGATTCGAGGCCAAACTCGGACTGCTTCCGGAACACCTTAGTCCTGACCTGCAGAGACCCGGGAGCCGGTAGGATGAATTTAATGCTTCCTATTTCAGCAGGTGTCCCTCACAAAGCTGCCGCCTCCCACACATCTGCCTTAGCTTCCTCTTGCCTCCTCTCCTCCTTCCTCTCCCTTCCCTTCCCTTTCCTCCTCAGCCACGCAGCTCACTGCCTGCTCAGCCTTCCCAGGGACTCTGAGGTCTAGCCCCAAAGCCCCTGCTGAGCCTCAGGTGGCTGGGGTCCCAGTTGTCTTCACAGGCCTGAGGATGATTATTCTGTGGGATCCCATGGGGCCCTAGCCTTGAAGCCAGAAGAAGGGTGCATGGCTGAGGTGGAAAGCCCTCAGAGCCCGCAGGCAGCCACCCCGGATACTGGCCCTGCTGAGACGTCAGTAGCCAGCGTGTTCCAGACCCTGCAGAGCAGGCTGAGCTCCCTAGAGGCCACCGTGGCCGCCTGGCGCCACCACTCCCTAAGCTTTGCAAGGCCAGCGGAAGGAGAAGACAGTGGCCAGGGGGCACCTGGGTCCTTTGGTGAGGAAGAAGCTGGATCTGGACAGCAGGAGGCAGCTCGCCTCATAGAGAGGAACGCCTGGCTCAGGCTGGCCCTGGGCAGCCGGGAGGAGGAGTTGGTTTGCGCTCAAGCTTCCCTGCAGGATGCCCGGGCAGAGAAGGAGACCCTGCAGAGACAGGTGAGCTTCTGACTGGGGATGGGCAGGTCCTGCCTCCAGAACACATTTGTTCAGTCAACAAACCGATGTGGAGCGATGAAAAACATGCCAGAGAAGGGACCAAGGAAGATAGCAAAGTAAAAGAGGGGTCTCGAGGCCCAGACTGAAGGTCAGAAGGAAGCCAGGCAGGGTGCACTCCATGATCTCAGCGCTCTAGAAGCTGAAGAGAGACGATCTCAAGTGAAAAACTGCTCAGCCAAGACCAAGGTCAAATTCTCCTAGCTTGAGTTGAAAGCCAGCCTGGGTGTCAATTTTTTTTCTGCTTTTTTTTTTTTTTTTTAAGGTTCTGAGTACCTTGGCGGTAGAGGCCTTGCCTGAAGAGTGTGAGGCCCTGGGTACTGCACACACACACACACACACACACACACACACACACCACACCACCAAATAATCCTGTTTTAGGGTTTCTATTTGTGATAAAACACCACAACTAAAAGCAACTGGGGAGGAAGAGGTTTGTTGTTGCTGTTGTTGTTCTCATCTTAAAACTCTGAGGGAAGTGGGAGTGGAAGCTCAAGGCAGCGACCTGGAGGCAAGAGCTGATGCAGAGGCCATGGAGGGTGCTACTTCCTGGCTTGCTCAGCCTGCTTTCTCATAGAATCCAGGACCACCAGCCCAGGTGTGGCCCCACCACAGTGAGCTAGGCTCTCCCACGTTAGTCATCAAGAAAATGTCCGCAGATCTATCTGATGGAAACATTTTCTCAACATTTAGTTTCCTCTTCCCAAATGACTCTAGCTGATGTCAAAGTGACAGAATCAGCACAGATCCTGAGGTCACTGTAGCTGGGATAGAGTTGGGGAGATGGCGGCAAGTGGGGGACCACCACAGTATTCAGGATGTGGCGGGTGGAGCAGGATTTACCACTGTGTTTTGTGTGTGGTGGGACCGCAGAGGGTTCTGCGTCCCGAGGGGAACTGGACCTGCTGCAGGTGCTCCCTTGCGCCATCTGCTGACTGTGGGAGGGACAGTCTGGTGGTAGACCACGCCCCTGATGATGGGGGTGGGGCGACAGCAGAGAAGTGGTGAAGGGGACCAGAAACGGGCAGATGATGGGAAATGTCAAACCCATCTATAGTGGGACAAGCCTGCAATGCTAATAACTTCAGAGGCTGAGACAGGAGAATCACAGTTTAACAGTAGCTTGGACAAGATAAGCAAACATTGTCTCAAAAGAGAAGGAAAACAGACTGGGGCAGGGTGCAAACAAAGCCCTGCCTAGACTCCTCCGCTCTTAGCTTGTGAGACTCCTCTCACCAATACAGAAATGAAATTCTCCTTCCAGAGTGTGGTGGTGCACACTTGAAATTCCAGCTGCACACAGGGTGCACGCCTTTAATCCCAGCACTAGGGAGGCAGAGGCAGGTGGATCTCTGTGAGTTCGAGACCAGCCTGGTCTACAGAGCTAGTTCCAGGACAGGCTCCAAAGCCACAGAAAAAAAAAAAAAGAAGAACTAGTTCCAGGACAGGCTCCAAAGCTACAGAGAAACCCTGTCTTGAAAAAAACAAAGAAACAAAAAAAGAAAAGGGGGGGGGAGAGAGAGAGAGAGAGAGAGAGAGAGAGAGAGAGAGAGAGAGAGAGAGAGAAATTCCAATCACATGGGAGACTGAGGCAGAAGGATGGCTTGAGTTGGGGAGATCCAGACACCACAGAGAAACACTGAGTCTCTTAAACATTTAGAAAGGATAAAGAGCAGTGGCTGCTTTTCCAGAGGATCCACGTTCAGGTCCCAGAACCCACTTGACAGTTCACAGCTGCCTGTAACTCCAGTTCCCAGCAACCCAACACCCTCACACAGACATGCATGCAGGCAAAACATTGATGTACATAAAATAATAAAAATAAATAAATCCTAAAAAGAGTGGAGCTGTTCCTCCCTCCCCCGCCCCCTGCTAGTAGCTGCAGTCCCCAGGTTGTTGGGGTGGTAAGTGTTGAGTGGCAGCTGGGGACCTGTCTCGGGTCCTATGGACAGGGCTTGAGGGCTTGGCTGAGTTCCTGCTGCTGACAGAACTGTCTGTATGTGAAGCCACAGTCTGATCCTCCATCACTGGCAGGTGCAGGAGCTGGAGGATTCTCTGATGCAGCTGGGGGCTTCCCTGCCCACCCCCCTTCTCAGAGCAGGGTGTACAAACAGCAGCAACTCCAGCAGTTCTGGGGCAGAAGGGCAGCCCTGGGCACCTCAGGTGAGCCTGAAGTCTTCAGAGTCTGGGCCGTAATGTTCTCTGCTTTTCCAGTGTTGGGTAAGCTTCAATGTGTGCTTTATGGCTTCCCTAGTGGTGTGTGACAAAACTCTTCCTGGGGAGACACTGTACACATAAACTCATCCCAGACAGTGAGCCGTGGCTACGAGAATACAGACACCACCAAAGTCCAACTTAGTCCACCAATGAGTTTATTGGGGCTACATATAGGATCATGAGTGAGGGGTTACATACATGAGCAGAAATGACTCAAAGACAGCTGCATCACCAAAGTCCACACCAGCATGGCTGACAGCTCACAAAGCTGAGAGCCTGGAGCGCAATTCACAGCCTGAAGGCAGCTCAGCAGATTGGAGAGTGTCCCATCCAAGTGACTCTGGTCTAAACCTCTTCTGGCAGCTGGTCTGATCTCTAGTCTTCTTTGCAACTAATCAGCTGGTCTCAGAAGAACTTTTCTTACCCCCAACAGGAAGGATCCTAGTGAATCTGCTCAGTTTCAGGGACTTCCTGAAGCTGTTTGGGGTTGTTTGCTTTCCTGCTCAAGGAGTTTAGAATGTTTCTATCTCAGAAAAAACTATGTGTTAATACAACACATAGTATCTGAAAAATGCTAAACAGGGCCTGGAGAGATGACTCATTGGTTAGGGGTGCTAGTTGCTTTTACAGAGAACCAGGTCCAGTGCCCAGCACCCACATCTCACAAAGATCTGTAACTCTAGTTCCAGGGATATGACAGCCTCTTCAGGGCTCTACAGGCACCAGGCAGGCACATGGTACACAGACAGACTTGCAGACAAACATCCATACACTTAAAGTAAAAAAGAAGAAGCTTAAATCACTAATTTTCTGCTTAGGGGCCTGAGACAGTAGGATCATGACCAATAACTGTAGTGAGACCCTGTCTCCAGATAAAACAATAAGCATTGGTGAGATAGCTCAGCTGGAAAGAATACCTGCTGCCAAGTCTGATGAGCTGGATTCAATTCCTGGAACTCCCAGAGTAGAAATGGAGAACTGACTTCCACAAGTTGTCCTCAGACATTGATTCATGTATCATGGTACACACATGCATACATCCCACATGTGTACACTCACATACACCTAAAACACAAACCAAAGCTGAAGTTGTGTCTCAGTGATGCAGCAGGTATATAGCATGTTCCAAGGCCCTGGTTCTACCCCCAACCCTGCCAAAACAGAGGATGATGAGTATATCAAGTCATGTCCTCCTGGCAGGATTCCCCCTTGACTCACCCTCTTCTCCAACGCCTCCGGAGTGACTCCAGCACCCACATCTTTGGGTGCCTTTCCACACAGCCTTCAGCCCCCGAGATGCACCTCATGGAGGACCAGATGGGGCAGCTCCAAGGGTGAGTGACTTGAGTCACAGCTGCTGAGCTTTTAAGGGCACCATGCCTCCTGCCCCTGGGTTGTGAGAGAGATGGAGGGGAGGAAACTGGGCTCTGGCTGACTGGGGCCTCACTCATCTTCACTGTTGCCCTTCTTTGGAGGCAGAAGCATTGAGAAGTTGAAGTGCTTCAACCGCCTTCTGCTGGCTGTGCTCCAGGGTCACAAGGGCCGCTGTGAGAGCCTTAGTATGCAGCTGGGTCAGCGGGAGGCTGAGGCCACAGCCCTGCGCCTGGCCCTGCAATACAGGTCTGTGCCTACTGCCAATGATGGTGGTGGCTGGGAGTGGGGCGGGGCTGCATCCCAAAATGAACCTATATAAAGAGGGACATGGGACCTTCAGAAGGCACACGGCCTTAGCATGAGGTCTTGTTCTGACCCATAAAGTATGTAGGGCAGGGGCTGTCTTTTAGTGGTTTGTGGTATTTTTATTTGAGTCAGGGTCTCACTGTATAGCCCAGGTTGGCCTGGAACTTGCTGTGTAGCCCAGGCTGGCTTTGAATCCACAGAGCTCTGCCTACCTCTTACTGGGCTGGGACTGAGTGCTGAAATACTCAGATCCTGTCCCACAGCGAGGATTGTGAGGAGGCGTATGGAGTGCTGCTCACTCTGAGGACTGCTGGAGCTGGAGCTGGAGCCACCAAGAGTGACCTGCAGGCTGCGGAGACAGAGGCATCTAGGCTGCTGGTGGAGAAGGAAGCCGCTATGGATGGAGAGATACCCTGGCCAAGGTACCCTCAGGAAGCACAAGAGCTGTGCTGACCCATGGGGTGCATGTCCCAGAGCCTGCTGCATATGAGGCTGTAATGTCCCTGTCATGGGGCCTGACTGGAATAGGCCACTCAGTGACACCAGGTGTGGCGGCACAAACCTTTGATCCCAGCACTCAGGAGGCAGAGTTTGAGGAGCTCGAGGCCAGCCTGGTCTACACAGTGAGATTCTGTCTCGAATAAATAAATACAACACCAAACATACAAGCAAATCACCACGTAGTCTCACATAGATGCATAGACCCTGGTTTCAACCTCTAAAGCTGGAGGAAAAAAATCAGTGAAAAGAAAAATTATTAAATTTTGGATTCTGACTTCAGAAGTGTCAATCCATCATGGCAACAGGAAGCAGAGAGCAGTGCTCCAGGAAGTGCCCAGGCATGGTGTAGCCCTAAAGCAAGGAGGCACTGTAAAGCTCTGTGTAGCCCTTTATTCTGCTGTCTGTCGCAGTACCTATGAACTCACTACAGAGAGCGTCTCAGCTGTCAGTGCAGCCTCAGTGTCCAGTGTGGACTGTGCACACCACATAATTACATCCAAACTCCCCTGGTGGTCTACCTACCATCTAGGTTCCACCACCTTGCTATGTATCTGACCCTCCTGTCTCTACCTCCTGAGAGCTGGGATGGAGCCGCATGCATGCTGGGCAAGTTCTCTGTGGACTGAGCCCCAGCAGCTGCCATATTATCTGCTGGAAGACTGCCCCGTGGGGACAGTTGTGTAGCACGATCTCCCTCCTGTCTCCTATAGCCCTGAGGGCAGCAGTGTGGACAAGCCTACACCACAGGAACTGGCTGCTCAGCTCCATGGCTATATCCAGCATCTCCGGGAACGCTGGGCTCTGGTGAAGATCCCCCCGGCGCTCAGTCCTGACACCACACCCTGGCCCACTATGCCCCACGCAGAAGCAACAGTGCAGGCCATTCTGGAAATACAGCCTGGCCCAGCCCTGCCCCGGCTAGAGAAGTCTCAGATCCAGCAGGACCTGGTGGCTACTCGGGTAGGAATATGTTGACAATGTCACAACACACTCTTTTTTTTTTAGATTTATTTATTTATTATATATACAACATTCTGCCTCGATGTATGCCCACACGTCAGAGGAGGGCGCCAGATCTCAGTACAGATGGTTGTGAGTCACCATGTGGTTGCTGGGAATTGAACTCAGGACCTCTGGAAGAGCAGCCAGTGCTCTTAACCTCTGAGCCATCTCTCCATACCCCACAACACACTCTTGATGATATCAGTGGAGACCAGAGGCAAGCAGGGTTTCCCTTGGATGGCTGTCCCACCCGGTCCTGTAGTCATTCAGTCCCAAAGAAACACAGAGGCTTATATTAATTATAAACTATTTGACCTTTTAGCTCAAGTTAATTATTAACTAGCTCTTACAACTTAAATTAACCCATAATTCCTGTCTATGTTTAGCCACGTGGCTTGGTACCTTTTATCACTGAGGCATTCTCATCTTGCTTCCTCTGAGTCTGGCTGGTGACTGACTCTCTGCCTTCCGTCTTCCCAAAATTCTCCTAGTCTGGTTGCCCTGCCTATACCTCCTGCCTGGCTACTGGTCATTTTATTAAACCAATATGAGTGACAGATCTTTTTTTAATATTTATTTATTTATTATGTATACAATATTCTGTCTGTATATATGTCTGCAAGCCAGAAGAGGGCACCAGACCTCATTCCAGATGGTTGTGAGCCACCATGTGGTTGCCGGGAATTGAACTCAGGACCTTTGGAAGAGCAGGCAATGCTCTTAACTACTGAGCCATCTCTCCAGCCCCCGAGTGACAGATCTTTACAGTACACAAAAGCATTACCCCACAGCAATAGGCAGTTGGCTTCTTATATGAAGAATTAGACTTGAGGAGGTTTGTTTGTTTGTTTTTTCCAAGACAGGGTTTTTCTGTAGCTTTTGAGCCTGGCCTGGAACTCACTCTATAGACCAGGCTGGCCTCGAACTCACAGAGATCCTTCTCCCTCTGCCTCCCAAGTGCTGGAATTGAGGTTTTGAGGGATGCATAGGAGTTTCTCTTCCCGATTAGGTTTTCCTCAAGATTCTGTAAGTTACCTTAGTGTTGCTATGATGAAATCCCTGGCAGGAACAATTCCAGCAGAATTCAGCGTGGCTGGCAGTGACAGGGTGCAGCCCATCATCAAGCTGTGGCTGCGAGAGCTGGAGGCAGCTGGTCACATTGCTTGCATCTGCACTTAAGAGGCAAGAGGAATGGATGCAGCCCAGCACCCCACCCCCACCCACTACTCTAATTTAGATACTTCTTCACAGGTGTGTCCACAGGGTTGGGATGATTTTAGAGCCCATCACATTGACAACCAAGATCAGCCACTGCAAGAGGTGTTCCCAACATCCTCTTCCCAGAGCAATGAGTTCCTAGGACTGGGGGCAGGGTGGCTACATAGTACAGCACTTGCCTAGCACAAATGAAAACCTCCTTGCTCTCCGACTCCTTCCATGAAAGAAAAGCAGACCTGATGGTGGTACACTCCTGTAGTCCCAGCCCTTGAACTGAGCTCCATAGTGATACCAGGTCTCAAAAGTATATAATAAGAAAAAATGTAAAAGATAGAGAAATGGAGTCACGGCTTGTGTTTGGGAGTGCAGGATGCTATCACTGAGGATCCTGGTTCAGATCCCAGCACCCATATGGAAGCTCACAACTATTCAACTCCAGCTCCAGGGTCTCTGATGCCCTCTTCTGGCCTCTTTCAGCACTACACTCGTGTGCAAACCCACTTAAACAGGCACTCTAGCCCTGGCTGCCTGGAACTCCCTAGGTAGACCAGGCTGACCTTGAACTCACAGAGACCCATCTGCTTCTGCCTAAAGTACTTGGACTAAGGCCTGCACTATTCTGTCTGCCTGCCATAAAATAAAATTCAAACAATAAAAAGATTTGAGATCTGAGAAATTCTAGACACTTTCACAATGTCATTTCCCGGCTGTGGCTTTTACACGAAGAAGGCCATGATGCAGGACAAGGTGTTTTCCTGGACTCCTGACTCTTGGCCCCTGCAGGACAGTCTGGCGGACTTGGTGCTGCGGCTGCAGCTGTCCCGGCGAGAGAAGCGCGGGCTGGAGCTGCGGGAGTCGGCGCTGAGGGCCCAGGGCCCCGCCCACCTGCTGCTACTGCAGCAGCTTCGCTGGGAGCGGACTTACCTGGCTGGAGATGGCAGCAGAGGAGGCAGCAGCGAGGACCCGAGCAGCGAAGAGGAGGACGACGAGGAGGATGGACAGCAACACTACCAGGTACTGTGCCCACCGTCGGGACGCTTCTGAGCATCCTCCTGCTCAAAGAACAAGCGGTAAAGGCACTTGCTGCCGACCCTAGGTCAGTTCCCAGGGGTGCAGGTCTAAGTATTAAAAATGGGGACGGGGAAGCGGATGGAGCGGTGGCTCAGTGGTTAAGGACTCGGGCTGCTTTTGCCGAGGACCCAGGCTAGATTTCAGCACCTACACGGTGTTCACAACCGTCTGTAACTCTAGCTCCAGAGGGTCCAACCTGTTCTGGACTTTGGGTACATGCTACACAGACATAGGCTTGTAAACACCATACACAGAAAACGAAAATCAATGAAACTTTTAAAATAACAAAAAATAATTAGAAATCAGGAGAGAGGGACTACTGCAAATCTTGGGGTGCCTCGGCAGAGCTGGGAATCAGGGTCCCTTTGTGGATTCTTAGCTCCATTAAAAAGTAATTTAAGAATGTAGCTAAAAGAAACTCAATTTATTAGAATTTGAAAGGAAAACCCCAGGGCAGGCAAGCTCCCTGAAGGGAGGAGGGGGGTGGTCCGAAGTCCTTGGTGAGGAAGCTGAGTCACTTAGGGTCTTAAAGTGCAGTGAGGTTCTGGCAGTATCCAAAGGAAAGGAAAACATCCTGAGTCAACCTCGCAAGGGGGAGCCCCAGACCTCATGGAGATGCTGGCATGTGTGTCCCATCCTCTTCACTTGGGCCCACACAGTGGGAAGAGGACGCTACCCTTGAGTTGTCTTCTGACCGCCACATGCACACTGTGGCACATGTATGCATGCACATACAACATTAGTAAATAAATACAGTAAGTAGTATAATAATAAAAATCAATCTGGCCAGGTGTGGTGGTGCACGCCTTTAATCCCAGCTCTTGGGAGGCAGAGGCAGGCGGGTCTCCATGAGTTCAAGGCCAACCTGGTCTGCAAATCGAGTTCTAGGACAGCCAGGGCTACACAGAGAAACACTGACTTAAAGAGAACAAAACAAAGCCCTGACTGGGAACAGGGCGCCTTCGATGTCCAGCCTGGCTAAATGATGTGGGAGTCTTCTGTTTTGTGTTGATTTCATTGGTTAATAAAGAAACTGCCTTGGCCCTTTAATAGGACAGAAAATTAGGTAGGCAGAGTAGACAGAACAGAATGCTGGGAGAAAGAAGCCGAGTCAGGCAGTTGCCATGATTCTCCCACACAGACGCAGGTTAAGATCTTTCCTGGTAAGCCAGCTCATGGTGCTACACAGATTATTAAATATGGGTTAAAGCAAGATGTAAGAATTAGCCAACAAGAGACTAGAGCTAATGGGCCAAGCAGTGTTTAAAAGAATACAGTTTCTGTGTAATTATTTCAGGTAAAGCTAGCTGGTGGCCGGGAGCTGGGTGGCGGGACACAGCCCCGTTGCTCCTCACTACAGCTAAACACAGCATATACATTGTCTCTTCTCTCCTGTCCACTTCCCTTAGGGCCCTCCTGCCCTCCCCGATGGCCAGATGGGCAGAGCATGGGATTCTGAGACCTTATCCCAGGAACTGTCAGCATCCCTTGCCCGGTGTGTGTCAGGGCCTGGTTTGGGGCCAGGGGTAAGCGGGCGTGTGGGGAGGAGAGCAAGAGGGTTGGGAGTGACTGGGACAGTCTCTATCACCCTTGCAGGACAGCGGGCCTTCGGGCACAGCTGCAATCCCTGCGGCAGCAGCTGGAACAGGTGGCTCAGAAGGGCCGAACCAGACGTGCTCAGAGTGCAGAGCTGAACCGGGAGCTGTGCAAGGCTCACAGGTGGGTCTCAGAAACAGCCCCTCTTCTCAGAAAGGCAGCAGCAAGCCCACAGCCCCTGCCTTTAGTTTAGACAGGCCTGTGAATCATAGCCAGGAATCTCCCCTCCCCCGGCAGCTCCCTGGTCTTGGCCTTCAGAGGAGCCCACCAGAAGCAGGAAGAGCAGCTCCGGAAGTTGGAGCAGCAGATTGCTAGGATGCAGGCCCAGCAGGCAGAGGAGCTGACAGTGCTGGCAGCCACCGCCAGAGCCCTGGAGAAGCCCGGGACTCCACAGCCAGGCCAGACTTTCCTGTAGGACCCAGACCAAACTTGAATGTAACATGCAGCTGTGGCAGGCATGTCATAGAATGTCTTGTCATGGGCTGCAGAGATGGCTCAGTGGCTCTTGCAGAGGACCTGGGTTCAGTTCCTGCTCTCCACAGCCAGTGCCTGTAATGTCAAGAGGAGGATCTGTCGCCCTCTTCTGAACGCCCCAGGCTCTACAGTAATGCACACATACACACTTAATGAGTAAAGCATCCTATTGTGACATCATACCATCTGTCCTTTGTCCCTTGTGCCCAGACCACCTTCTGAGGAGGTGCTGAGTTTCCCAAAGGGGGACAGAGATGGGAAGCGTTCAGGTTAGAGGTGTTCCCAGGGGTGCTGGGGAAGAGGGCTCCCAGACTGCTTTGGGACTGCATTTAGAGGAAGAAAAGGGTGGGGTGGTTGCTCATAAGTAGGTCATGTGCTTGAAGCCCTCAGAGTTGCCTCTGCCTGCCCATCCCACCAGCCTGTGCTAAGGAGGCACTGGGTTCCCTCTCCAGTACTGCACAAAGGGAAGTCTGTCCCTGCCTGTAATGCCAGCACTCGAGTTCAAGGCTTTCCTCGACTACACAGTAAGTTTAAGGTCAGCCCGGACTACATGAGACAGCATCTAATGATGATGATGAAGAATGAACGAGGAGCTGGAGACGTGGCTCACTGTTGCACTTGCTGCTCTTGCAAAGGACCTTGGTTCCATTCCCAGTATAGTGGCCCACAACTGTTCATAACTTCAGTTCCTGGGGATCCAACGCCCTTATCTGGTCTCTGTGAGCATCAGTCACACACATGGTAGGTACACAGACACAAATGCAAGAAATCACACATCCATCTAAATATAAAAAAATGATGAATGAGGGGCTGGAGAGATGACTCAGAGGTTAAGAGCACCGACTGCTCTTTCAGAGTCCTGAGTTCAATTTCCAGCAAACACTTGGTGGCTCACAACTGTCTATAGTGAGATCTGGCGCCCTCTTCTGGTCTGCGGGGACACATGCAGGCAGAACGCTGTATACATAATAAATGAATAAATCTTTTAAAAGGTCCTAATGAATGAATAAGCAAATAAAACTAAAAATGGGCCAAGAGAGGTGGCTTACTGGATAACGGTGACTGCCGCTGAGAATGACAGTTTGAGGTCAGTTTCCAGAGCCCACACAGGTGAACTGGAGAGCGGACCCACAAAGCTGTCCTCTGACCACACAAGAAGATTAAGAGCGCTCTCTCTGTCTCTCTCTGTCTCTCTCTGTCTCTCTGTCTCTCTCTCTCAATTTTTTGAGACAGGGTTTCTCTGTGTAGCTTTGGTGCCTGTCCTGGAACTAACTTGCAGATCCCCCTGCCTCTGCCTCCCGAGTGCTAGGATTAAAGGTGTGCGCCACCACTGCCTGGCTCACTCACTACTCTTTCAGGGAACTAGAGTGTGGTACCCAGAATCCATGTCTGGTGGCACCTCTGACCTCCTAGGGCGTCTACACACACACTGAGTGTGGACACTTGTGACACGGCGACATTGCCACCCTGAACTTGTGCAGAGAGGAGGTCAGGGCTTCTGGAAGGGAGACTGTTTTATGTGTGTAATAGCAGCTGACTGAGTGGCAGTGGACCGGCCACAGCCCTCGCTGTGGGGGCTGGGATGGGGTCCAGCTGTCCCCTCCAGCTTGAAATCCTAGAGCAGGATTAGTCTGGGGGTGGGCTCTGCAGGCCACACCTGTGCAGGTGTGCTTACCAGCTGTCTGCCCTCAGGGGACAGCCACAGTGCCCCAGGGCCGTGGGCCCGAGACTGAAGCAGTCACTGGGGCTGGGACCTGTGTTTGTCCCAAACTCTCCCACTCCCTGCTGTGAGGCAGGTCACCTTGCTGGTGTGAGTGGGTGTGGGGAGGTGTGGGGATGTGGGGGGCAGCGTCCTTCTTTCACTCCCCTCCCCTCCCTACAAGTCCTTGGTCCTCTCGTGCCCCCATGTAGGTCCCTGGAGTTGAATTCAGGTCTACAGGCTTGGCAGCAAGCAAGCACCTTTGCCCACTGAGTAGACAACGACATTTTAGCCACCAGGTCATTAGTGGTCAGCCAAGGTCGCCTGCTGGGGTGAGGGGCAGGTTCCCAGCAAACAGTGTCTGGCTGTTCCCACGGACACCCCAGCGGCAGATGGGCCCAGTGTCTTTGTCCCCAGGTCCTCAGCAGCCACAAGGTCAAATGTCACCTCGGGGCCACGGGCAGGGGTTATGGGGGCGTAGCTCGGCCCTGCCCACCCTCAGTCGGGCCTCAAGAGAGAGGGGGTGGTGGGGACACTGGGACAGGAGCTGTACTCTCCCACCCCAAACTCTCCCTTCCCTTAGACTGCCCCACAAAATTCGTTTGTTCGGGCTTGTGACTCAGTCCCCCTTCCCATGGCTTTTCTCCTAAGCCCCGCCCCACTTTTGATCGTTTCTCTGAGATACTGAAATTCTAGAACAGTCGGGTCTAGCCCCCCCCCCCCCCCCCCCCCCCCCCCCCCCCCCCCCCCCCCCCCCCCCCCCCCCCCCGCCCCCCCCCCCCCCCCCCCCCCCCCGTCCTACCTCAAACAACCATGACTCCAAAACTATTGTACCTTCCGGGCCCACCCAGGCTTTGTTCCCACTAAAGCAGAGCTGTTTTAATCAGATTCATGGGAAATCCTTGAGTTTATCCCTAGCCCTTCCTGCTTTCTGTATTTGGCTGGTCACACTGCCTAGGCAGAGTCTTGGGGGCAGCAGAGGCATGGGCATCAATCACTCTTCCTTTATAACCCCCTCACCCCGCATGTGTAGTCTCATCTTGTGGGGTGACTTTCACAAGGCCCCTCAGGGGCAGAGGACTAGTTAAGAGTGCACAGGGAGTCCCAGCCGCTCGCCCTAGGGTCCACACTGGACCCAGGCCTGCGCAGGAGGCAAAACAGGCCTGGCGGGCAGAACCATGACTCAGAGGTGAAAGGTCACCCCGGGAGGGGCTTTTCCAGACAGTTAACGGTTAAACATTAACAGACCTGGAGTTAGGCCTCAGCTTCCCACCTAGGCCTCCAGCATGAAGGGAGATTAATAAATGCTTGCCCTGAAGGTGCCCTGCATACAAAGGGTGCTTAATAAATGCTTGCTCCCTAGAACTTGGTCTAGAGAGGGAGGTGGGAGGCTCAGGGGAGTGGTGGCAGCTGGGAAGCTCCGGGGAGCGGAGAGACATCTGTGGCCCAGCCGGTCACTGGGCCAAGCCCTTTCTATGAAGCAGAGAAAGAAAAGGAAATGAAGGGACCAGGGACAACAGCCAGGGGCTGGCACGCCTTCCGGCCGCCTCGAGCCACGCTGGAAGGGCGACGGGCGTCCTGCCTCTCCCCGCCCGGGGGCCTGAAAGGCGAAGGGGACCCCTTGACCTCACGGCGCGGCCAGCAGACCTCGGGAGGCCGCGTCCCCTCCGCCCCCGGACTCGGGGACCAGGTGTTCACCGGAGCAGAGCGCGCGGGGCGGGGAGGGGCAGGGCGGGACCGGCCACGGAGACTTTGGGGAGGAGGGGCGGCGGGCTCCAGCTGGCAGCCGTGCGGAGCAATGCGGAGCGCGCGTGTGCGGCGGGGGCGTGCCCGGGTGCAGATGTCCCCCGGGGGCGCGGCTGCGGGGCGCCGCGCGGAGCACGCGGAGGCCCCGGGCAGGGAGCGCAGGGGTTAAGGCCGCGCGGCCGCGTGGGGGAGGGTCAGCCGCGCGCCCCGCCCCGCCCTCTCGCCGGCCCACGGCTCCGGGCGGCGCGCAGCTACCCCATGCCCTTATAAGGGCGGCCGTCGCCGGGGCAACGAGCGCCCGCCCCCGGCCGCGCCGCGCGCCCCCGCCCCGCCCCCGCCGGCGCCGATGGAACGCGGGTGTCAGGCCGGCCGCAGCGCGGGGCCGGCGGCGAGCGCCAGGGCGAGGCCGAGGCTCGGGCCCAGGCGCAGGCCCAGGCCGGCCGCGCGCGCGCTCGGCGGGGAGAGGAGCCGAGGCGGGCCGCACTCCCCACTCGGCTCTATCGCCCGGACCTCCGTGGTTGCGGCCGGGCGCGCGCGGCGTCCGGGACTCCCGGGCTCCGGCGCGCGCTCCCGCCGCCCCTCCCCCCTTGACGCCCAACTTGCGGCCAAAGTTTCCCCTCCCCCGGTTCGGGGACGCGCGCGTGCCCTCGGATGGCGAGCCACTAAGTTGGCCTGGGCGGCGGGGCCGGGCCATGGCCCGCGCGTCCCCACCGGGTCCCCAGGACTCCGGACCACGGGACCCGGGCGCCCCAGACCCGCGCCTCTAGCGCGCCCCCGTCGGCCGCGGGCACGCGTGGGAAAGTTGGCCTGGAACCGGCCCGACCAGTTCCTGCCGGGCGCGCGGACCGGCCGCAGGAAGTTGCCGCAAAACTTTTTACTGGGGGTGCGACCCGAGCCCCCCCGAGCGCGCGGGCTGCATGCGCGCGGGGTAGCCGGGTCCCCCTCGGGTCGCCAGGCGTGCCCAGAGGGGACGGACTCGCCCCGGGGCGCCCCGGCCCCGCCGTCCCGGGGGCTATGGCCATGGTGACCAGTGGCTGGGGCGGCCCCGGAGGCGACACGAACGGCGTGGATAAGGCCGGTGGGAGCTACCCACGCGCGACCGAAGACGACTCGGCGTCGCCTCCCGGGGTGGCCAGCGATGCGGAGCCGGGCGACGAGGAGCGCCCGGGGCTGCAGGTGGATTGCGTGGTGTGCGGGGACAAGTCCAGCGGCAAGCACTACGGCGTGTTCACCTGCGAGGGCTGCAAGAGTTTCTTCAAGCGCAGCATCCGCCGCAACCTCAGCTACACCTGCCGGTGAGCCCCACGCGCGGCCACCGGGCCGGCCCGGACCTGCACGGTCACCTTGGGCCTGACACTGACCTTCCCCGCACCCGTATCCCTGCCCAGGCGACGGGCACGGCTGCGATCGGGTATACAGTTGGCGATGCATGCGTGCAGGTCACCCTCCACCCCCGCAGGTGGTCTTCGGTCCTCTTCTGCCCTAGAGAGCTGGCTCTATTGCGCCAGGAGGGCTTGCAGACGATGTCAGGAGTGGGGACCCCCTTTCCAGCCCCCAGGGCCCCCATTCTCGTGGGAGTCCGTCACGCGTGGTGCCCCGCGGGAATCGGACGTGCAAGTCGCACCGCGGGGCTGGCGGCGTCCAGGGGCCATTGTCTGCGGCCGCGCGGATCGATTCGGCGCGCCCTTGGGTCAAATATCACTTCCAAAGTCGCCCCGGCACGGGCAGCTGGAGGGACGCCCGGGTGGCTCGGGATGGCTGCCCTCGCCGGCGGCGGGGGGCTGCTGTGCACGGGGACCTGGGCCTGTCCATCTGAGGGATACCCCATGGGCTCTGGGTCACCGGAAGCCGCCGCCGGAGGGCCAGCAAGGCCACCGGAATTGACCGCACCCCCCACTCCGGGGCTGGTGCAGCCTTGGGGCCCCGGGACGATCCTTTAAACTTCGGGGCCGCTCTAGGAATGAGAGACCCGTGGGAGATGGGGACCCCTCTGCGGGGCTCGGCAGGGCGTGGCCTTGCTTACTGGCAGCGGCTGGGGACAGAAAGTCCCTTGGAGAAGAGGTTGGGTGCTCAGGCCCGGCAGGGGATGCGGACCACTTTTTGTCTAAGCTTGCAGGAGCCGGGCTCTGCGAACCCAGGAGCCTGCAGGGCCTTAGAGCAGGCTGACAGCCCTGTTTCCGAGGTACCCAGAGCTGAGCCCCAGAGAAGTTTAGGCCGCCCTGGGTCAACAGAAGGGTCCTGGCCCCGTGGACTTAGCAAAGGGAGCTGTGGGGGTTGGGATGTGGAGTTGTTGGGGTGAGAAATTGGTGGAATCTGGAGTTGGGTTTCTTTCCCCCCAGAAGTTAGCAGCTAGTGACCGGTCAGTGGGGGGCTGCCACCATGTTAGAATTTGGACTTACTGGATACCTGCTTTGCTCCCCTCCCCCAGCTGTAACTGGGCCACCAGACTTTGGCCTCATTCTCGTGTCTGGAAAGAGTTGCTAGGTCTAGCTGGGTCTTTGGGGAGAGTAAAGGGGGCTGGGGGAGCTTGGGATCCCACCTGCTCTCTGCGTTCCTTGGAACTTATGTTATGTGATCTTGTGTGGCCAGTGTCCCTCTCTGAACCTGAGTGGGTCAGCAGCTGTCTGGAGGGGCCCTCAGGAAGTGGCCCCAAAGCCCTGGCAGGCAGAAGAGGAAACCCAAGCTGAGGGTTTAGTGGGTCAGGTGAGCCCACCTAGGCCCAGAGGAGGCAAGTGGGCGTAGCATGCTGGGCAGAACTTAGATTGGGCTGGGAGGTCGGCCAGAGTGTCACACAGTCCCAGACACTCAGGAGGCTGTGGGCAGCCTGGACAGCAGACACTGCCCCCTTAGCCGAAAACAACAAAAATAAATACAGAAGCAGGGACAGCAGTTGGAGTTAGACTGTGCCTTTGGTGAGGTAGCTGGAAGAGTTTACTTTGTTTGGTGGGTTTTAGTCTGTCCCATCCATACAGTGGGGAAGGCAAGACAGAAGGCCTTCCCTGAGCAGACCTGCTCACCCATCCTGGGCCTGGCCAGTTCCGCCTGGCCGCCCTGATCCTCCACCAACCGCCTGGCTGCTGGCTTTGTTCTGGCTGTGCCTGAGTTCTCTCTGCCCCAGCTGGGCCCCTTCATGGGCTCTCCTGACTCAGGGCAGAGTACCCAGCTGGCTCTAGAGGCTGTCCCTGGAGGCCTCCAGAACTCTCGGCCGTGTCTCCTGTAGAGCTCAGTGCCTAATCCAGGAATGGGGTGGGGGCGGCGTCCCACTCTGGGCTTGATCTCTGCCTGCATCTCTGCCGTGTGTGGGTGCTCCTTGGTACACAGATTGGACATAGTGGCTTATGGAGAGACTGGGTGGCTGGGTCCTCAGAGGAGGAGGGTACTGGCACTCACCTTTGTCACAGGCTGGGTGCTGGGCTGCGCAGTGCTGTGACCCTGATGGTGACCAAGTCAAGTGAAACGGATTCACTCTCAATCCTTTCAAATCTGTTTCACCATGTCCCCTGCCAGAAAAGGCTTCTCCATCTCTGCCCTCTTAGGGAATTTCTCTTCAGACGTCAGAACCCGTTCCTAAAGTGCTCTCTTTTTGTGCTGGTCTTCACCCATTGTGGTCCAGTCGCCCTTCCCAAGCGGGGGACTGTCCTACACCTTGCCTTTGGAGCTGCCATCGCAGCCTAGGGAGCCCCCACTTCACTGGGAACTCTGGCCTCTGTCTTCAGGTCTAACCGCGACTGTCAGATTGACCAGCACCACCGGAACCAGTGCCAGTACTGTCGCCTCAAGAAGTGCTTCCGGGTGGGCATGCGCAAGGAGGGTGAGTAGCCCTGGGTGCGGGCCCCAGGCTGTGGGGATCCAGCCAGGGTGGAGTGTGACTCTGTGACCTCTGACCTCCCAGCTGGAATTTTTATTTATTTATTCATTCATTCATTCATTTATTTATTTTTTTTTTGGTTTTTCGAGACAGGGTTTCTCTGTGGTTTTGGAGCCTATCCTGGAACTAGCTCTTGTAGACCAGGCTGGTCTCGAACTCACAGAGATCGCCTGCCTCTGTGGAATTTTTATTTTTATTAATTTGTTTACTCTCTGCCCTCTGTTTGCTGAAGGCAGGACTCAGCCAGATTACAGCCAAAGCCTGCCAGAGGGAGGCCCAGCTGCTTGTCCCTGCCCAGGGGCAGCCACATGGAGGCTGAAGGTTGAGAGTCTGGACTGGTGGGGAGGGGTGGGCCAGGCTAGAGTGTCACCTAGCTATTGCTTGCTTCGACATTGGTCACTTTCCTGTGGGACTTCTGAGAGTGGCCACTGCTTAAGGTCTTCTGCTTCAGACTGGGAGAATCAGGCATAGTGGTGCAGGCTTATCATCCTGGTAGTTACAAGGCTGAGGCAGGAGGATCTCCAGTTTGAAGTCAACAGACTGCATAGCAAACCCTGGTTAGAAAAAGACACGTACACAAGGAAAAACATCAGCCTTATTTGATGACTCTCGTTGTCCTTCTAAGTTTAAAGGTGACTCCTGCCCTGTCCTTGCCCAGCATGGACATCTGTCTCAGCTTGTCTGTTAGATGGAAAGTTCTGATAGGTCTGTAATCCGAGACTCCTGCTCCCAGTGCCTCTGCCTCAGGGCCTTTGCACTGCTGCTCCTGCAAAAGTGGGCCGGGTGCCCTCCCTTGTGTCCTCAGGGCGACCGGCTCGCGTCAGTCTACCGTACTCTGAAACTGACACCCTTCACCCATTAGATCTGAACGTAGCTTAGCAGTCATCGGTTGCATTTGACATATCAGGAAACTGAGGCATAGAGAACAGATGGGTGCTGGGATTTGAATTCCAGCAGTCTAGATTGGATGGAGAAAGGGAAGGGTGGGGCAGGAGTGGGATTTTGAGACTCAGAGCATTCTGGGCAAAGGCCCTGGAGTAGGGCTGGATGAGGGAGCAGTGGTGAGGGTAGGGTTCGCATCTTGAGAGCAAAAGGAGCTCTGAAGGACCATGGAGCGTTTGGGGTCCTGTCCAGCTACAGTTGTTTGGCAGGTGGCTGGGAGACTCCCAGTGTCCCCTGCACCCCTGGCTCTGGCTCCACCTGGGTTGACCTGGAGTTCATCACCAGCTAAGACAGGTGTCGGCTTACTAAAGCACACTCACTAACAGCCTCCTGGCCCCGTGCCCAAGCTGTCTTCCCCGGGCTAAAATACCTGTGTCCCCCAGCCTCAGTTTCCTTCTCACCCCGTCTGTGATGGGGACTCGGATAAGTACTGGATTCTCTTGTCAGTTATATTTTGAAACAGGGTCTCTTGTAGCCCAGGCTGGCCTCAAACTTACTTTGTACTTAGGCTGGCCTTGAATTCCTGACCTTCCTGCCTCCTGCTCCAGAGCTAGGATGACTGGTATGCACCACCGAGGGCAAAGGTAACAATGGCAACGACTGCCCTTTGGGATCACTACTGTGCCACTTTGGTGATGTGGTCCCTCAGGGGAGCTGTGAGTGGTGAGAGAGCCCCGGTGATTGACAGATGCCTCCACGGTGCAGGAGGAGAGTGTCTGGTGGGTGGAGACCCTCGGGGTGGGCGCCAGACGGGAGCTGTCAGGATCCTAGTGACCAGCGTGTGCCTGGTTCCTTGTGCTACCACCTCGGGTGGGGGTGGCCCTCACCAACGCCTGACGCTGCCCTATCTCCGCAGCCGTGCAGCGCGGCCGCATCCCGCACGCGCTCCCGGGCCCCGCGGCCTGCAGTCCCCCGGGCGGGGCGGGCGTCGAGCCATTCGCGGGGCCGCCGGTGTCCGAACTGATCGCGCAACTGCTACGCGCCGAGCCCTACCCCGCGGCCGGACGCTTCGGCGGCGGTGGCGCCGTGCTGGGCATCGACAACGTCTGCGAGCTGGCGGCACGCCTGCTGTTCAGCACGGTCGAGTGGGCTCGCCACGCGCCCTTCTTCCCCGAGCTGCCGGCCGCCGACCAGGTGGCGCTGCTGCGACTCAGCTGGAGTGAGCTGTTCGTGCTGAACGCGGCGCAGGCGGCGCTGCCGCTGCACACGGCGCCGCTGCTGGCCGCCGCGGGGCTGCACGCCGCACCCATGGCTGCCGAGCGCGCAGTGGCCTTCATGGACCAGGTGCGCGCCTTCCAGGAGCAGGTGGACAAGCTTGGCCGCCTGCAGGTGGACGCGGCGGAGTACGGCTGCCTCAAGGCCATCGCGCTCTTCACGCCTGGTGAGCCCACCCTGCCTGCTCACGGGCGACCCTGTGCCAACCAAGGCCCCGCCCCAAGCAGGCTCCTAGCTTCACCAAGCTGTCGGTCCCCCTCCACGCCTCTTAAGCAGGCCCTGCTCTGCCACAGACTGGGCTCCCAAACAGACCCTAGCCACCTCCCAGCCAAAGGCCACGCCCCTAGCTTGGATATTGCCCCAACTCAGCGTCAGACAAGCCCAGGCCTTGCCCTAAACTGACCCAGGCTTCTGCCCTGATGGCAGGCCACACACACACACACACACACACACACACACACACACACACACACTCTTATAGGCCCCAGGACATAGCCTTCCCTCTCGGGTAACACTCTAACTAGCCTGGGCCATTCCACTGCCTCAGGCCACACCCTTTTGACACAGGTGACATCCCTAATCTGCCCAACCCTGCTTAGAACTAACACTGCCACAGGCCTCACCTCAAGTCTCTTGACACAGCTCCAAGCCATTCTCCAAGCTGCTTAAGACTCTGTTGCCCGTCCTACTCCTGATAAAGCCCCATCTTGCCCCCAACTTATCCAGACATTCTGGAAGCTACTGTATAGCCAAACTCCAGGCCACCCATAGGGCGACCCTGTGGGCTCCCGCCTCTGTTCTGGAGCCCCACTAGGCCACTCTGCCCCCAGCTCCACACCCCCTCGGCTTCGTTTCAGACCACTCTTGCCCAGGCAGGCAGGAGTTAGGCTCAGCCGGTAGCCACACCTCAAGGGCCACTCACACTATGCCGTGCCTTTGCCATCGTGAGGAAGGGCAGAGAGTCATGTATGTAGGCAGTTGTTTTGGGAGGCCCCGAGAGGACCTTCGGACCTCATCAACGTGCTTGGTGGTGTAGTGCTGGAAGTCCGCAGCCGAGAGTTCCAGGGCAGGATGGACTGCAGATCCAGAACTGCGGAGTCCCCACCGGAAAACAATTTAAAGGGATGACCTGGCCCTGTCCTCCAGGTGGGCGTGGCTTAGGAGAGGCACCTCCCACAAAGTGAGGCAGATCAGTAGTGCCCCTTCCTTAGGACCTGGCTGAGTCTCAGTGCTCTCTTAGTAACCTCCGTGGTTACTCAGCGTTCTCCACGTGTCAGTGTTGGACCCTGGCTTCCACTCACATCGGTGCCCCTCTCCCCTGTAGGCCTGTTCACCCTGCTTCCTCAAAGGTGACTTGTCCTCTCTGCTTCCTGCAGATGCCTGTGGCCTTTCTGACCCAGCCCATGTGGAGAGCCTGCAGGAGAAGGCACAGGTGGCCCTAACGGAGTACGTGCGTGCCCAGTACCCATCTCAGCCTCAGCGCTTTGGGCGCCTGCTGCTGCGGCTGCCAGCCTTGCGTGCTGTGCCAGCATCCCTCATCTCGCAGCTTTTCTTCATGCGCCTGGTTGGCAAGACACCCATTGAGACGCTCATCCGGGACATGCTACTGTCAGGGAGCACCTTCAACTGGCCCTATGGCTCGGGGTAGTGGTGGACACCTTCCAGGACACACAGATGCTGGAACCATGCAGGGACCCTGGGGCCAAGGCCCCGACTTCTTTCCTGAGACTGATTCTTTTTTTAAAAGACTGAAATGTTTGTCTGTTTTGTTTTTTAAATAATCATGAAACCAAAAAGAATTTGCCCCCCCCCCCCCAGGCTCCAGTCTTGTCCTGGCAGCCCCTGGTCAGAGTGGGGCTGAGGGTCTGGAGCCAGTATGGTGGTGGCCTTGTATGATGGGTGTGGGCCTGGTATTCTGGAAGGGCCACTGCAGCTGGGCAGGGGTACTGTGGGCCGGGAGGGTCTTCTGGATACAAGGCCCATAACGGGCACTGTGAGATGAAATCATGGCCAATAATAAAGATATTCCCCTACTTGCTCAGCCTACCTTTTCTTCTGTGGTGCTGGGGAAAAACCCCAGGGCCTGGCCTGTATCCAGCAGGCTCCAGAGGGGTAGAAGCTGCGCCTCCTGTGGAGAGACAGGAGCCCCAGGTAGAGGCTTTCCCAAGACGTCTTTGCATTTTCTGGACCAAGCCACACCTGAAACCCTTAGGTGTTTTGCAGAGTTTAACCTACCTTTTTTTTTTTTAATATACACAATATTCTGTCTGCGTGTATGCCGAAGGCCAGAAGAGGGCACCAGTCCTCATTACAGATGGCTGTGAGCCACCATGTGGTTGCTGGGAATTGAACTCAGGACCTTTGGAAGAGCAAGCAATGCTCTTAACCACTGAGCCATCTCTCCAGTCCTAACCTACCTTTTGTGCTGCCCCGGAACTCAATTTAACTCAGAGATCCACCTGCCTCTACCTCCTGATTAAAGGAACGTACCACCACACCTGGCTTCAAACCTATCCTTTTAAGTCAGAGTAAACTTGTTTCAATTTCCTCTCTCAACATAAATCACCATTTCTAAAGAAGACAAGGTGGGGACAGGCTTTGAAATGTGAGTTTAACTGTTCTGCTGTGTAGTGCTGAAAGAAAGGCACGGGGAGTAGCCCAGGGGTGGTGCACGCCTTTAATCCCATCAGGGGCAGAGGCAGGAGAATCTCTGAATTTGAACAAAAAGTACCAGGGAGTTAGGGGTCCAACTTCAGAGTGGTCGAGACCCACACTAAATCCCCACTTAGCATGCCCAAGGCCTTCTGAGCTACTTTTCCTGTAAACCCCCACATGACGCCTCTCTCTGTTGGAAGATATCTGGGACTCACTGGTTTTGAACTTGCCACATTTCCAGGACCAGGGGTAACTGACTGTCCTAGTGGCCAGAACTGGATGCCTGGCCTGGCTTTTGTTATTCTGTGACTCGGGGTTAGTCTCAGATGACACACACAGCCTGTGTCTGTCCAACACCAGAGGACCTATGTGGGGTGCACCCCCTGCAGACGCCCAGGAAGCCCCAGGTGGTTGGATCTCACCCACCAGGCATGCTTCCATCACACCTACAGAAATGATTGGTTTGGGGCAGTCTCACTGTAGCCCAGGCTGCTCCCCAAATGTTCATCTGCCTCTGCCCCCCTCCCCCATACTGGAACCGACACAATTGCCCGAAACCAGTGACCTTGGATAGTTCCTTTCGTTGTCCGCGTGTTCAACCCCCCCCCCCCCAAATCAAGGAATTGCTCGCAGGAAGCTGTCTAACACGTGTTTATTCTCTGGGATTCTCAGCAGGACTTGCTTCCCCTGGAAGAACTAGAGTGTGATTCCCCATGGGACAAAGAGCCACCACCATCTCCAGGACACTCAGAAGTACACGGAGCCCTCACTGTCGCTGTCCCCTTGGTCATCAAATTTTCGGATCTGGGCCTTGATGTGCCTCAGTTTACTCTTCAGGTAGTGACAGCGAGCCTGCTTATCCAGGAAGCCAGGATCCTGGGGGAGGGAAAGGGTTGAGGAAGTCCCCCTGGCATTCTGACCCGAGGCCTTCAAGATTTTCATTCAGCTCCTTATAAATCCCAGCTTTCACTACACGGTCCCCGCCTCGGGACAGGACCAGAGGCCACAGCCACAGTAGTCTTCACTCACCGCCCGCTTCTTCTCAAACTCTCTCCAGACTCGAGCTGCCACATGAGCCTCCTCCTGAAAGGGCGAGGTGGGGAAGGGGCTCAGAAGGGTGGGAAAGGGCCGACATGGCCTTGATAGCAGTACCCACCCGGTAGAGGAAGCACAGTCGCAGGGAGCTGGGGACACTAGAGGCCCCGGGGCTGACCTGGCTTCGGGGTGGGGGCAATGACATCAGCAGGGCCTCCAGCTGCCGGAGCTTGGCCTGCGTGGCCCCCACCTCGCGCTGGAGCTCCAAGAATTCTCCGTACTGGTCCTGGAACACAGCGGCGTAGCGGCTCCGGTCCCTTCTGCTGCTCACTGGCGGGTACTTACTACAGATTGGAAGGGGGTCAGTGTGCGAGTGGAAGAAAATCTCTTTCCACTCTATCATGGCAACTGGCTTTTCTTTGCCCACGCTGGGACCCCAGCCCCAAATGCCCTCATTTCCTAACTCAGTCCTGACCCTTCCTAATTCCGAGGCATTAAAAAGCATGGCGGGTACAGGAGAGTGGTGACTCAGGAGACTAGGGCAGGAGGTTCATGACTTTGAGGTTAGCCTAGGCTAGAAGGCCTTACAGCAAAGAGCCACAGTAGGGCACTCACAGCTCATAGTCAGGTACTGGGTTGGGACGTGGTCCCAGAACTTTGGGAGGCTTCTCTGCGTGCGGCGGGGCCCGGGGGCGTAGCTCGTCCGCAAACACGATCTTCCGGGGCCTCCTGTGGAGCTCCCCGGGCGCGGGCTGGCACTGTGCTTGCCGAGCGCGAGACACTGGGCTTCGCGACACCAGCGTCTGCGCAGCAGTGGAGATCGCGGTTAAGGGGTGTCAGGAAGCAGGGTTCCCCCACGTAGGGTCTCCGAGTGTGGCACTCACCCGGGGCTCGTGGCCCGCCGGGCGGGGTTGCGGGCGCTCCGGGACTGGCATGCGCGAGGCCGCGTCGCTCGGGCGCCCCCCGGCGATGGGAGACGAAATGCAGGCAGTGTTGGGGCCTGAGCGCCTGCGGGCGGCGAGAGGACCCGGCGGACCGCGCCTGGGGACGGGGCCTGCGGGTATTTGCGTACGCGAGCGCGGTCCGCTGGTCGCGCAACCCAGACTCCGCGCCTTAGGACGCGCACCCCGGAAGGGGGCGCTGGAGAGGCGCCCTGGCGTCACCCCGTCTCCGTCTGCATGAAGGCACGCGGTTGGCTGGGCGCGCAGTGCCGACCCGCCCCCGATTCTGAAGCCGGAAGGGCGCGACCCCGACCGCTGCGCCCACCGCCGCAGCCCACGATCACGTCCCCGCGGAATCCCCGGCCTCCGCCCGCCCGCCGGTCATCCGGGTCGTCCAGCTCAGGGTCACCTGTCCCACAGCCGCAGATCCCCGCCTGGCCCTGCTGCCGGGAACGCACCTGTGCAGGAACTGCCTGCCGACCCGCTATCCTGGGCGTCCGGCTGCCGGGGCGGGGCTAAGCGCGGTGGGTGGGGCCTGTGAAATGCTGACGCCCGGGTTTGAGTCAGCCTTCTAGTGGAATTGTCTAGACCTATTCACTTTCCGAAATCTATTTGTTGGAAAAAAAAAAAGGGGGGGGGGAGGTAGTTTTTCCAGCTTGACTTAGTTTTTTTAGTAATTGTACTTAAAAAAAAAAAAAACCTTGTGATTCTGTGTGTAAGCAGAGGCCAGCTCAGGTTATTGGGCGTCTTCCTCTGTCTCCCCATCTTATTTTTTGATACTGATGCTCCCCGTTTTGGCTTTGGCTGGTCAGCGAGCTCCCAGGTAGATGTGCCTGTCACTACTAGCACTGGGACCACAGCTTCATGCACCCCAGCCCTGGCCCCTACGATGGGGTACTGAGGATTCGAATCTTCGTCTGCATACTTGGGCAACAAGCACTTTAACAATGAGTCATTGCCCCATCCCTAAAAAATGTTTAGACTTTTATGATGTTAATCACGTGTGCTTGCCACATGCGTGCAGCTGCTGAAAGGTCAGAGCTGTCAAGTTCCTGGAGCTACATTAAATATACTTATTATTAAATAGCTTTTGATAGCCGGGCAGTGGTGGCACATGCCTTTAATCCCAGCACTCAGGAGGCAGAGGCAGGCGGATCTCTGTGGGTTCGAGGCCAGCCTGGACTACTGATGTGGGAGTGTCATATCAATCTGTTGATTTCATTGGTTAAGTAATAAACACACTGCTTGGCCTCATAGGTTAGAACATAGATGGGAGGAGTAAACAGAATAGAATTCTGGGCGGAAGAGGAAGTGAGGTCAGACTCTGCTCTGCTCCCGGAGAGACTCAACAACTCTGCTCTCTGGAGCAGAGACACCATGGACGGAGGCTAGAATCTTCCCGGTAAGCGCACCTTGGGGTGCTTACACAGATGATTAGAAATGGGCTAGTCCAAGTGCGAGAATTAGCCAGTAAGGGCTAGAGTTCATGGGCCAAGCAGTTCTTAAATGAATACAGTTTGTGTGTTGTTATTTCGGGCATGAGCTAGCCAAGCGGCCAGGGTGTTGGGGACGCAGCCCCGCCGCCGCTTCCTATTTCAACAGACTACAGAGATAGTTCCAGGACAGCTAGGAATGTTACACAGAGAAAGCTTGTCTTGAAAAACAACAACAACAACAACAAAAAAGTTTCGATTTGCCTTTTTCCCCCAATTCTTACTGCACTTTGTGTGTGCTCCCCTTCTGCAGTGTGTGCTCTGGAGTGGAACTCGGGTTGTCAGGCCCTGTGGCAAGTGCCTGTACCAGCTGAAGTGGCTAACAAGCCTTTTGCTATTTGTGGGGAATAGAATCAGGGTTCCACTATGTTAGCCGACTTCAGCTGGCGGTGGGCTTTATTTCAGCCGGGGCATGATGCGGATGAACAGGATCATGCTGATGAAGACGAAGCACACGACGATGAGCATGGCCCACAGCAGCCAGTTCACTGACTTCTGTGCGTGCTGCTCCAGGCGCTCCGATTCCATCTTCAGCTTCTCCAGGTTCTGGTCGGCCATCTTCAGAGAGTGTGACAGGGTCTGTGGGAGGAGTGGGGACCAAATGTGTCCACTGCCTCCTGCGTGGTTTGTGCTTCTAGTCCTAGCTGATGCTGTGCCCTCTGTGGGGTATCCCTCAGCCACCCCTCCTTGGGCTTTACCAAACTCCTGCTGAGCCTACAAACACCAACACTGGTCCCAATTTCATCCCTCTTCTGCAGACCTTCCTCAGTGCCCCAAGGCAGAGCTGCCGTGTTCCCACACCTGGTTGTCCTTCTTGATGACACTCTGGGCGGCCAGTGTGTTGGTCTTGAGGCTGCGTGCCAGGCCTAGCATTTCCTCCGCCAGCTTTTCCTGGAGGCCCTGGTGCCTCTGGAGGACGAGGTCGAGCTCAGACGCTGAATGCTTCTCATCTGCAGGCCTGGACCCCTTTGCTCTGCCGACGCCACATGTAGTGGGTACCCAGGAGTGACAGGGAGAGAGATAGACACCCACATGGCGCCTTCCCAAGGATCCCTCAGTGCTGCCCGGGACTCAGTTTCCCCGGCTTTTTTACATCCCAGGAACAGCAACCCAGAAAGGACTACCAGTGGGCAGTGGGTCCATGTAGCAGCGCCTCAAAGGCCCCAGCTTCATCCAGCGCCCCCTTTCCCCACTTCTCAGTGGCTAAGATACTCACATGCGTTTCCTCATGTCCATCTCAAGCTCTGGAAGCAAAAGAGGCCAAGGACGAAGGTTGGTTTCCTATCTCCAACTCTTGCCCTTGCCCTGTGCCAACTCTGCTACCCAGAATGCTGTTGGGCCTATGAACTACTGTCCCCTGGTCTCACCATACTTGAAAGTCCTAGGTAGAGTGACTTGTAGAACCCCAAGGTGCCAGGCCTGGGGACGCATTCTCTTCCTCAGCCCCCCCCCCCCCCCCCCCCCCCCCCCCCCCCCCCCCGCCCCAGGCATTACTCAGTTGACACTGGGTGGCCTGCTTCCAGGGCTGGGAAAATCAAAGCAGGCGGGCAAGAGGAGTGTGGGCAGCAGGGACAGTCAGTCCTCAGCATGACTCACCACCAGACGGCTCCTGTGGGGAGAGGGAGAGGCATGAGGCCATGCACTTTGATGTTGTCCCTAAATCTCTCTACCTTGGGATGACCCACGTGAAGTGGTCTGAGGTATTGTAAAGAAACTGACCCAAATTCTGATGGGGCCAACTCTGGGGCTTAAACAGACATGCACCTTCCCCTTTTTTTTGGAGACAGGGTTTTACTGTGTAGCCCTGCCTGTCCTGGAACTTGCTCTGTAGACCAGGCTGGTCTCGAACTCACAGAGATCTGCCTGCTTCTGCCTCCCAAGTGCTGGGATTAAAGGCCAGTGCCACCACCGTGATTTTTCCCATGAACCAATTCGAATTCCTTTAGCAATGTCTTGAGCACCTTCTCTGAGGAAGCCTTGTCTGTGGGCCCTCCAGGGTTTCTGGTACTATGTTCGATCTCTGTCCCTGTACAGACTACTCTGTTGCTATCACGAGGATGGTCCCAGGGACAAGGGAGGGAATCCTACCGTGCCCAGCAGCTCACTCCGCATCTCACTGGTGTAACGTGCCCGGGACTGCAAATGTACGGTCTTGGTGGCAGGCACCCGCTCCCTGGCTGTGGTGGGCACGCGGCCAGGGGCCAGGAACTGGTTAGCTAGAGCCTTCTCGGAGGAGGAGGTCTGAGGGAACGTGGGAAGGGGGGGATAAATCACTGGAGGCTGTGTCCAGTCCTTGGGGGCCTTAAGACCCAAGGGGTGGGAGGACGGGCTCACCAGCTTCTCAGCCTGCAGCATGCCCTTCAGGAAGTCCACCTTGCGCGAGTACTCGCTGATGACTTCGGAGGCAGGTTTGCTGAAAGGCAGCAAGAGGAAGTCAACCTGCCACTGTCGCAGCATCGGGGAGGGTCTCAGTGCCGCACACTCACCTGGCTTGGATTTTCAGGGCCTGCAGCATGTCTTCCAGGGCACCCACATACTGGGAGGGAAGGGAGTGTGTCAGCCAGGCCAGGACCCCAAGGACTGCTTGCAAGAGAAAGGGGTGGGCCCAAGGGGGCGGGATTACGGGCCGGGGGAGGGGCATATAGTCATGACGTGACAGAGGGAGTGGCCTGTGCACGAGAGGGTGAGATCAGGGAGAGCAACCTGGGCATCAAGGACCTGCGCGCCTAGGGGCGGAGCCGCACTTGAAGTGCAGCATACAACCGGAAGGGGCGTGGCCAGGAAGATGGCTCGCCTGCCTTTAGGGTTCGAGGCCTCTGCGGGAGCGTAGGAGTCCCTCACCTTCTCCAGACGCCACTCGTTCGGCGCCCGCTTTTCTGCCGCCATCGACTCGCAGCGACACAGCAATCGCACGAGGTTCAACTCCAGCCGCGACGTCGCCAGCGGGCGGTGACTGGCCCCTTTGGTCTGCGCCATCTTGGAAAAGGGCGGAAGTGCCTGTAAGGGGGCTTGCTTTTGGGCGTTCGTCCCTTCCCCTCCGAGGTCCGCCCTGCTGGGCTTCGGACGGAAGTAATATTTCAAGCCCCGGCGCTGCGCCTGCTTTGTTCAAAGATAAATCGGGTTTTTTTGTTGTTGTTGTTTAAATGAGAGAGCATCTTTTAAAGTTGTACTTTTGTTGTTTGACCTTTTTTCTTATTTTGGGCAGAATCTCTGACCCAGACAGGGCTGGGGCCGCCTATCACGCTCGGGAAGCGTTGGCTGGCAGGACCGGAAGGGCCGTCGTCAGCTTCGGACCCACGCGCTATGCTCCCTGGTCACTGCGTTCCGCTTGCTCGTCTCAGCTCCCCAGTGCGCGTTTCTCCTCTGAGCGCTCGGTAGCCAAGCCCCAGCCTTCGCTTTCTCCTTTCGCCTGGGGCTTTTCCCGAGCCTGGCTTGATGACATGCCAGGTGGGCGCTTCCGTCGGACAGACCGGCTAGTTTCCAGCCCTGGCAGTCTGCCTCCCGAGCTCTGACCCAGCCGTTTCTATCCTCAGCCAGAGCCTTTCCATTCTGTAATAAATCATTATGGTCCATTTTATGAAAATGGAGCTCGCCAGCGAATCACAGACCATCAGGAAGCAATAGGCCCCTCTTTTACAAAACAGGGTGTCTCTAGCTGTCCTGGAACTCACTTTGTAGAACAGGTTGGCCTCGAACTCACAGAGATACGCCTGCCTCATCCTCCCGAGTGCTGGGGTTAAAGGCGTGCGCCATTACTGTTCGGCTCATCCACTCTTATTTTTTTAAGATTTATTTATTAATTATGTATACAGTGTTCTCTCTGCATATATGCATATGCAGAAGAGGGCGCCAGATCTCATTATGGATGGTTGTGAGCCACCATGTGGTTGCTGGAGATTGAACTTAGGACCCCTGGAACAAGCAGCCAGTGCTCTTAATCGCTTAGCGATCTTTCCAGCCCCTCATCCAGCACTCTTAATATGAAGTGAGGATTTTTTTTCTCATATTGCCCAACTCTGAAATTGGGCCAGCTTCCTTTACTCTGTTGGAAAAGCAACTGCTACATTTCTCTGTCTTAAGGGGACAGGACCCAAGTGGGGGGTGGGCAGATCTGGATCATGGTCTGTGATTCTCTGGCGAGCTCCATTTTCATAAAATGGACCATAATGATTAATTACAGAATGGAAAGGCTCTGGCTGAGGATAGAAACGGCTGGGTCAGATATAGCATCCTATAGGAATATAGGAATCCAATGTCAATCCAATCAGGCCACTGTGTGTGTGTGTGTGTGTGTGTGTGTGTGTGTGTGTGTGTGTGTGTTGAGCATTCGTGTTTGCATGGAGACCTGTTCCCTGTGGAGGTCAAAGGGCAACCTCAGTGTCATTCTTCTCTCCCATCTCCCCCTCTCTCTCAACAGTCTCACCAGACCAGGCTGGCCTTGAACAGATATCTTCCTGTCTCTACCTCCCAAGTGCTGAGACTAAAGATGTGCAGCAGCATGCCTGAATTCGAGATATGGTCTCTGGCCTCTGTAGGCTGGGCTAGCTAGCTCTTCCCAACACTGGGATTACAAGCCCTCAGTACTACACCCAGCTTTTAGTGTTTTGGCTTTGAATTTTATTTAAATTATATGTATGTGTGTGGGTCTATGTGCATGTATGGATTCATGCCTGTAAGTGCAAATGCCCATGGAGGCCAGAAGTAAACACTGGATCTTCTGGAACTGGGACCACAGGTGGTTGTGAACTCCCCAAAGTGGGTACTGGGAATTGGAATCAGGTCCTCTGCAAGAACAGTATGTGCTCTTAACCACTGAGCCCCCTCCCATGACTTCTGAGAATGAGAAGTGTAGGGCAAACCATCTCCAATCTGAGCAAGTTTCTAACAAACCCTGGGCTGAATAAATGGCTCAGCAGTTAGAAGCTTGTTGTGCTCTTGCAAGAGTACCTGAGTTCAGTTCCCAGAACACATGTCAGGTAGCTCACGATCTCCTATAACTCCAGCTCCAGGAGTTCTGACACCTCTGACCTCTTCAGGGACCTGCATTTACACGTACACACCCACACAAAGACACACAATTAAAACACACATTTTTAAACTGGGCATGGTGGTTTATGTCTTTAATCCCAGCACTCAGGAGGCAGAGACAGACAGATCTTTGAGGTAGAAGCCAGCCTGATTTATAGAGTTAGTTCCAGGACAGCCAGGACCACACAGAGAACCCTATCTCAAAAGTCATATATATTCATACTTAAATATGAATATATATTTAAACCTTAAAAAACAAAAATGGCATTGGCTCCGCTGACACTGGAGTTAGGGTGTGAGGGTCGTGTGGTTCTGGGTCCTCTGAAAGAACAGTAAGCACTGTAACTTCTGAGCCAGCTCTACCAGGCCATGGAGACAAAGCCTCACTCTGCAGCCCCGACTCACAGATCCATCGTGAGCAGCACATGAACAGACGGTGACCCTGTGTTGTTTGTGTGCACCATATGTGTTGCTGCGACCTGCGTGTCTTCAGGACTGACCCAACCGGGTGACACACGATGAAGAAACAACAGACACGCACAGAAAAGCTGGCACTGGGTGGGATTTTTTAAATTTTGAAACTATATTTGTGTGCATATGTGCTCCTGTGCCCTATGTCACAGTGCACAGATGACTTGCAGGAGTTGGTTCTCTTCCACCGTGTGTGAGTTCACCTGCCACTGCTACTGGCTTCATGTCAAGGGAAGGGGAGGTCTTCATGAGTACCAGAGCATGGCACGAAACCCACCCCTCAGGTCACCTGGGTCCTGCTCACTTCAGAAATACCCTGGACACACTGAAGCCAGCGTTGACAGAGGGACTCGGGGAATGACAATGTGTGACAGCCTTCCCTCTCCAGCCTTGGGACTTAGGACAGACAGTGCTGTCAGTATTAGTCGTGTTGAGCTTGCCTTGAATCTGAAACACGAAAATGCTGTGCATGCCTCGATGACCACATCTGTCCGAGGGGCTGGGACATGTAAAGAGGGTAAAGAGGCTGCCCTCAAAAGGACAAGTGCTTGCATTCAAATCCCCAGCACTCACAGAAAGAACCAAGTGTAATCTACAGTCTGGGGCCAGACTTCAGGCTGCCCAGTTAGGGTCAAGGACGACATGAAAAGGTGGCGGCACTGGGGAGATGATTCAGAGGTTAAGAACACTGAACGCTCCCCAGAGGATCTAGTTCGATTTTCAACACCCTCAATGGCAGTTACACCCATCCGTAACCCTAGTTCTAGGGAGCTGAGACCCTGCTCTAGCTTCCACAGGCATACACATTCTGTCAAAACACCCGTTAACATAAAATAAAAATACTTAAGTCTCAAAAAATATTAAAAGGCAACCTTCCTGAGGTGTGGAGAGGGCGACCTCTGGGGTGAACTTCCCTTGGGATTTTCAAGTGTGTGGGCCAGCAGCGGGTTCCCAGAGAGGTCCTGTAAGGCTTGTTCTCTAGTCTGGCCCTTCATCCTGCTCGATCTCAGCAAGACCAATGGACAGAGATGGGACGGATGGGACAGTAGAGGAAGCTCAGCCTCTTAGACTGGAGACACGCCCCAGGCAATCAGGCAATCCCCATAATCCATCTTCGGAACCGAACCGCTGCAAGCTGGCCCGAGGCCCACTGTGTGTTGGAGCCAATTGCCGCAGAAGCAGATGAGGGTGACACGAGACTCAGAGGGCCTCCTCGCCACTGTACCCATCAAATGTACCTGACCCTGAGAAGATTCCTGTGCAGTCGCCTCAGAAGCCTCTTGGCTTTTGTGGAGGGGGGGGGGGAGCAGAGGTAAATGTAATGGTCTGCTTTGTCCCTTTATGGCTTTTGTGGAGGGGGGGGGGAGCAGAGGTAAATGTAATGGTCTGCTTTGTCCCTTTAAGAGAAAAGACAAGACACGCCACTTCCTTCCTGGTCCACTGAGGCAGGCTGATCTTCAGCTTCTAGCCTGAGTCCTTCCCTTTCTGTCTCCCTCTTGAAGAAGCAGCTTCTGTCTCCCTCTTGTCCCCTTCCCCTCCATAACCCACTAAATAAATATCCAACCTCACTCTGCATGGTATGCCTAAACATGTCTCTGTCTCTTTCCCACCGCAAGGACCAGCCACCTTTGGAGACCTGTGACGTGGTCTCTCCTCGTGGGACTGGCTGCCCCATCGAGGTCTCTCGCCCACCATGCGGCTCCCTGCCTGGCTGCTCTCAGACCCACAACCCACTGTCTGCTGCCACTTTAGGGACCCAAGGGATCTACTGCCTGCTGCAGCCACTCAGGGACCTGCAGCATTTTTACTTAAGCCATAACAGCAAGGTTTATATAGCCCTGGCTGGCTTGAAACTCATTATGTAGACCAGGCTGGCCTCAAACTCAGAGATCCATCTGCTTCTGCCTCTTGAATGCTGGGATTACAAGTGTGCACCACTACCACATGTCCTTTGGTTTTTAATAAAGACTATTTTATAGTCCTTTATAAAAGACTATAATATTTTTAAAAGGTTAGTCAGGTGTAAGGAGTGGTTCTACAATCTCAACACTAGATGGAGCCAGCTGGTCATTCAAGGAGCTCAGGTTCAGAGCTGTCTCAAAGATGAGGACAGCCACGGAGATCAGAGCTGTCTCAAAGATGAGAGCCACTGAGCAAGCTCTCCGGCTTCTACACATGTATACAGAGATAAGTTAAATTTTTTTCTTTTTTTTTTTCAAGACAGGGTTTCTCTGTCTTGGAACTCAACTCTATAGACCAGGCTGGCCTCGAACTCATGTTCCCCGGCTTTTGCCTCCCAAGTGCTGGGATTAAAGGCATGTGCCACCACTGCCTGGCAAAAAAAAAATTTTTTTAAACTACCAAGAGCTACCTGCTGTACCACCCCTATTCCCCAGTCTCATGCCTAGGAAGCAACCATTCCCACCCCAGGCAGAGAGGGTGCTGCAGGCCCCACGGGAGCAAACACAACCCTAATTTGAATGGAGGGCTATGACTGGCAGGATACCCTGGCTACACTTCCTCTCCTGGATACATAAGCAGGCTCTTTGCTTGCTTCCATGGGCAGCCTGGTGATGCCCTCCTGTGTCCTTAGGATGGACTAGCACAGGGTTCCACAAAAGGCTAAAGCAGTCAGTTCTTTGTGTGATGGAACTAGTCCTGGAACTTGCTATGTAGACCAGGCTGGCCTCAGTGTCGAGTTCACCTGCCTCTGCCTCAGAAGTGTTGGTATTAGTATGCCTGGCTTGTTATTTTGAGACGTGGCCGGCCCATGTATGTATCTAGCCTGGTTAGTTTTATGTCAACATGACACAAGCTAGAGTCATCAGAGAGGGCACAGGAAACCTCAAATGAGAGTCTTTATAAGATGGAGCTGTAAGCAAGCCTATGGGCATTTTCTTATGAATGGTGGGGCCATCCCTGACCTGGTCTGAGTTCTGTAAGAAAGCAGGCTGAGCAAGCCAGTAAGAAGCAACTTCCATGTCTTTTCCATCAGCTCCTGCCTTCAGGGTTCCTGTCTAGTTTGAGTTCCTGTTCTGACTTTTAATGATGAATAGTGATAAGGAAGAATAAACCAAATAGACCCCTTCCTCCTCCCCAATTGCTTTTTTGGGCATGGTGTTTCATTAAAAGCACTAGAACCTCTAGACCGTAGACCAGGCTAGCTGCGAACTCTCAGCATGTAGTTAAACTCCCCAATTTTACAGAATCGTCACTTCGGAAACAAACTTCTGAGTGTGCTCACGAGGGACAGCCGAGGCTTAGGTTACTCTGAGCCTCCAGTTGCCACGTCTGTCCTCCTATCATGGACTATGTACTCAAATTATGAGCCCAAACCAACCCTTCCTTCAGTGACATCTGTTGCCAGGCATTTTGCCAATGCAATGAAGTGGCTAACAGCTGTGTGCCACCTGTCAGACTTCTCTATCTGCCACCTTTGTGGAGAGGCTGGAGGAGCTGCCAACAGGATAAGAATGCAGGGCAGATCAGGAGGGCGGCTCAGAAGATTCTCAGCACTACCTGTGGCTCACAAACATCTGTAACTCCAGCTCCAGGGAATTCAATACCCCTCCCCCCCCCGCACTGAAAAAAAAGCTTTGAAGTGGCAGGAACAGGGAGCAAAGATGAGAAATGTGACCCTGTCCCTCTAACAGCAGACACACTAACAGCTAGAGGGTAAAGGTCAGAGCAAGCAACACCCAGCCTTAGCATCTAGAACAGGCTCTCAACCTGTGGGTCTCAATCCTTGGGTGAATGACTTTCGCAGAGGCCACATATACCCTGCGTATCCATATTTACAATCCATAACAGTAGCAAAGTTACAATTAAGTAACAACAAAAATAAATTTTATGGTTGGAGGTCACTACGTGAGAACTGTATCAACGGATGGCAGCACTTGGGGGGTTGAGAACTGCTGCTCTGGGGCCAAGAGTCTCCAAACCTGGGCCAGTAAGTCCCGCAAGTCTCCCAAGCCTCAGGGAGTTGGGGCCCTTATGGGAAATGAGTGGGGTGGATGTGACACAGACCAAGCTAGTTCTCAACTCCTTATCCTCTTGCCTCCATCTTCTGAGTGCTGGTACTAGGTGTGCCCCCAGGACCAGCCTGAAGGGAAGTGTGTGTGCACTCGCCCCTGCACACAGGCTGGAGGATGCCAAGTGTCCTGCTCTACCACTCTGTCTTGTTCTCTTGGCACGAGGCATACCAGCTTTTACATGGGTGCTAGAATTTGAACTCAGGTCTTCCTATTTGTACACCAAGTGTCTTGAGCTGTCTTCCCAGCTCCTAGTGGGAATTTCATACATTTTTAGTACATCTACTTTAAAACAAAAAACTGTATTTATTTTATGTGTACAGGTATTTTTGCCTGCATATGTGTGCACCACCTGTATGCCTGGTGCCTATGAGGCCAGAAGAGGGTGCCCAATCCCTTGGATCCAGAGTTACAGGTGCATGTGAGGCTCCAGCTGGTGCTGGGAACAAAGCCATCTCTTGGTCAAGAGTTCTTCATGGTAGGGCCATTTCTCCAGGTCTTGGGCACTTGAGAGCAGGTGTGGAATCTCTCACCTGTTCAATAGTTTGTTCCAGGCTATGGATGCCTCAACTGGCCTCTGCAGCTGCCTGGGTAACAGCAGCAGCCTCTTCATGGAATGAGGTCTTAATGGTCCTTTTCTTTCTCTTCATGCAGGCCTCACACTCAGCCCAAGTTAGCTGGAACCTCAAGCTTCACCTCTTGGGTGCGGCCTGTGCTGTGGGCAGTTCTGGCTTCACCTTGTCCACCTTGGGAAGGACAGCTCAGGCAGCACTGGCTGGTGCTTCAGGCAGGCCTTTCCTCAGACAGGACCCCACCCACTCCAATCCAGCCCCGCAGCAAGGCCACACCAACTCAAGTACTTTTATTTCACACCTCCGCAGAGCTTCCTTGGTCCCAGGCTGGTGGCCCACACGTACGTCTAGGAGGGGGGTGGAGCCTGAGAGAAGAGAGCTGTGCTCTAAAGGACCCAGGCTGTCACTGGGACTGCAGAGGAGCTCCAGCCTGGGCTGCTTGCCCCTAAAGGTCCGGGAGTCCCTGGCTCCTTGCAGCCCATAGGGCAGGCAGCCCCAAGGCACAGTGGGCAGAGCCAAGTAGGCTACATTCAGGCTTCCCTGGAATGCAGGTTGGTGGGGCTTCCCACTCCTGTCCTGTCTTCAGCCAACAGCTGTGACCCTGTGGAAAGCTCCAACAACGCTGGAAGGTTCTCTGGCTGTATGGCCAATTCTGGGAGGCATCTGGGAGGGCAACAGATGTCCTACAAGTCCACTGTCCACTGGCCAGGGGTGGAGCCGGCAGGTGGGCGTAGCCACCCCCATCCAGGTCACAAAGGTGGAAAGAGCTGATATGAAAGCCCTCATATACACATATAAAATAACAGTTTGGTCCTCCAGTAAGGCTGTTAGAACTAGTTATGTAAACAACAAACAGAGAAACAGTTACTGAGACTAAGTTCAAAGGTCACCGCTGTGTAGACTGGGGCTCCTGGCCAGCAGCCCCAAGCCTTCACACCACACAGAGCTGGTGCCTGTCTCATCCTTGCGGATGCTTTTCAATTTGGATCCTTCTCAGAGAGCGGAAGGCCAGCTCTGCAGCTGGGGTTCCAGGTCATGCAGACTGCCTACCATAGTCCTCAGCCATTGGCCTGGCTGGAGTTGGGGGGCAGGCAGTAGGTAGGGGGATCCGAATATCTGCGTTTGGCTCCAGGAAGTCTGACATCGTGGTCCAGGGTGCCCTGCGATGGTAGGTCAGCCCCGGGGGCGATGTATACAGAATGTACCTGGTCCTGTCGGCGGGCAGGTGGCTCTCGACGCCTCACCAGAACAGCAGCCTCTGGGAGAGCAGGTGCCCAGTCGGTCATGTGCGATGGCAGGCCCGGAGGGAGCTTGATGTTTGCCATGGGCATGATGGGGGTCCTCCGGTGTGTCTTCACTCTGACCGTGACGAAGGATGTCGGCCTTCGACGTGGAGGGGCAGCGGCCGCGGGGAGGGGGTTCGGGGTGGGCACACTGGGGCAGGGGAGAGCAGGTGCGGGGGGCCCTTGGAGAGACAGACTTGGGGTTACTGCAGCGGGGGCATGGGTGAGCTCCTGCCCCGCACCTGCCACGGCGGGGAGAGTCATCGAATGCCACCTTCACACTGACCTTCCACGCCTCCCCGTGCGCCCCTCTCCTCCAGCAGGCTCTCGGTGCTAGCCGATGTCTCCGAGTCCAGGTTTTCCTCGTCAGAGCCCCGTGGGTCCAGCTCAGGCAACCGGTATGTGATGTCCTCCCTAAGGGTGGAGATACCATATCTGAAGCCATTCCTGCCAAGAGACAACCCCCAAAGTAGTCCTGCTCCTCCTGGGCCCTCCCTCATACCAAGCATAAGCAGTCAGTAATGCCCTTGGCATCTGCCCACCCGGCAACCCCACAATCAGTTTTGCATCAGGCGCCTGCTGGGACTAGATGAGTGTTAGTAGAACAGGCACATGACACTTGCTTCTCCTCCTTGATGGACTGGATCCGCTCCATGAGAATCTCCTTCTCTCGGTCCTCATCGCCACCTGCCGTCTCCTCGGGGAGGGCCTCCAGCTCCTCCAAACTGCTGTCCTGCATCACTGGGGTCCTGGGGCTTTTGGTCTGAAACAAGGAAGCAGCAGATCTGACCCAGAGCAGATCTTAGTGCTTGGAGGAAGTGTGGGCAGCATCAGCTCTAGGTTAGTTGTGAGGTAGACCCACTCCAGGGCTCTTTGCCTGCAGTTCTGCAGGAATCTAGTGGGAAACAGCATGCAGTTCCAGGAGGTTAGGACATGCTTTATGCTATGGCCAAGACTACCCAGCATGCATCTGGAGACATGCAGCCCAGCCCACACAATGTGTACATACCCGGACCCCCTCATAGGGAGACGAAAACCCCAGTTTGAGAGGCCATGGCTGGGAGAGAAACAACACAGGTGAACTGGTGTGCTGAGCCTACCACACTGGCATGAGCAGGACCTGACCAGCAGCTGGTAGCAGGTTGAAGACCAATTGGCTCCCATGGGAGCCCAGGACATGCCCCGTCCCCCAGCACCAGAGTGGGTGCTTCTGCAATGAGAACTCCTATGCACTATGTTCAAACGAGGAGGAAGTCAGGCCAGGCATGTCTGGGCAACAGAAAGGCTGTGTCTGGCTAAGTGGAGTTAACCATTTGGTGATGGCAGGGCTCTGCCCTACTTGCCCATGTGGCCACACCTTATGGTCTAAACCCTTGCCCAGCCATACAAGGACCAGCCCCAAGGCCAGCACTCACAGCATTTTGCCGCAACAGGGATAGCCTACGGAATGCAATGCTCTCAGCTGCCTCCAGCTGGTTGATCTCCTCCATCTTCATCTTGTACTTCCTCATCTGTTCTTTGATGAGCATTTCCACACACCTGTGGACAGATTCGGTCAGTCCCAGAGAGCCGCACAGGGCCTGGGCCAGGGCTGGGACCCTGGGATACCTTGTGACCTCAGGGGGGCTCACTGCCTCTTTGAGAGTGCCCAGGGCAGGAGGTAAAAGGCTGATGTAGGCTGGCAGGGGGAACTACTTTCCTAGGAAAGGAGAGGGTCCAGAGAGACCGGGTGCCCTGTCAGAGCTCTGTGATCTCAACTCCCATGGTGCCCACTTGATGGTCAGCACCAGCGGGACTCAGCTCAAAGTCAGCACTAGTGAGGGGAAAGGCAAGCCTCCCTATCATGACCAGAGGACACAGGGAGTGAGTCTGTGCCTGTCCCGCCACCTCCCAGTGGCTTTGGGCTCCTTCCTCACCCACAACATTTTTTGTTGGTGGCCAGGAGCATGGCTGGGGATCAGAGGGATCCTCCTCAGCTTTACCTTAAGAAAGCTGCCAAGGGGACAGGCCATTAAAGGTCCTCTTCTGGCAGGCTTTTTGTTTTCACTGGGGGATAAGGCTAGGAGATGGAACAAGACCTTTAGCCCAGAGCCACACTCCAGCCTTTCGGAGTTCTAAAGAAAATGATGGAAAACTGCTTGTCCACCCAGAGGTGGACACACTGCTCTAATGGCCACCTTTCCCCATCAGGGGGCTTAGCGGTCTCATCCCTTGAATGCTTCGAGCAACTCAGAGCATGGTCTTCACTGAATAGGGAGATGTGAAGCCGTGCTCTCCCGGTGTGTGGAACCCTGCCTGCATGTTGCCTGCACTGGGGTGGCTTCTAGAACCCCAGCTCCACTCATTTCAAATCTGCCTTTTGTTAAATATTAGGTTTTAGTTAAAACAGTGTGCTTGCTACAGCACACACTGAGGAGGGAGGGCCTGGCAGGCCTGAGCATGTGTGTTGGGGACACATGGAACCCTGCTTCCAGCCCTTAGCATCATAGGAAAGAAAAAGAGGTGTGTTCGTGTATGCATGGTGTGTGTGCATGTGGAGGGGAGGGGAGGGAAGACTGTTGAAGAAACCTAAGGGGCCACTGGAAAAACAGTTCACAAGGTCAAGGTGTTTGCTGCCAAGCCAGATGACCCGACTTTAATCCCTCAGACCTACAAGGAAGAAAAGAACCAACTCCTGGAAGTTGTCCTTTGAGCACCACACCAGTCACGGCATGTGTGACCTGAGATTCCTGGGTGATGGAGGCTAGGCAGGCTTTGAGTGAGCTCTCGTTAGATTCTGGAGACAGTCATGCTCTGTAGCTGACCTGGAACGGGACAGGGGACTCACGTGGTAATCTTAAGTACATCCTTCATGCTGGTCAGAGGGTCCGAGTTGTCGGGGCAGCGTAGTAGGCAGGGTGCAAAGATGATGGCCAGAGCTCCTGGTGACATGCGGTTCACATCCTCAAGTAGGGCCACCCTGCAGAGCCAACAGTTAGGGGGAACCCCTCCTGCACCCCTCCCTGATCCCAATGCCAGGTTCATGTCTTGGTATTAGTGGCCAGGACATGCTGCAGGGTCACAGGGCACAGCCGTGTGGGCTCCTGGGGGAGGGGCACTTGCTTGACAAGATGGAAGATGAGCCTCTCCAGAGAGGTGTGGTTGGCCTCAGGCAGGTGGTCCAAAACCGCATAGATGGCAGCCAGCTGTTCCTGCTTCTCCGGGAGCTCTGGGGGAGGCCAGAGCCATCGGTCCTGGGTGGCACCACCCAAGCATTTGGGGTGCACCAAGGCCCTTCATGTTTCCAGAGGGAAACAGCCAACCCAAACTGTGGGCCCCAGCTGGAACAGAACATGCTCCAGGCCTCATCCCTTTCTCTATGGCTCACCAACAGCCCTGAGGAAGTCTCCGTACTGGGCAAAGGTCATGAGGGGCTCAGGCAGCTCCCTCAGCCACTGCTTCAGGACCCCAGTGATGGCGTGGATGGGGAAGTCTTCCAGGTTGACTGCAGCAGGGTCTGCAGGCGGGAACAGGTGAGCAGTGACTGGGTGCTGACCAGTGGGCCTGGCTAGGGCGTCTGCTTCTAGTGCCTTACCTGTCTGTAGTGCCTGCCTCAGTTCCCGAGTCCGGTTAGCAGCGCCCGATTTGCGGTAGAGGCCCTCGGTATACAGGCCATGCATCTCTACATGTTCTAGAAGCTTCTCCAGCACGATGGGCACGGAGGCCTTGTCACTGGTTAGGCTGTCCACACACACACCAAAGTGGCCTGGCTCGGCACCCGGCTCACTCTACAGTTGGGGTGGAGAATCAGTCCTGATGGCCACTGGCCCCAGCCCCCTCAATCCCTGTCTGCCCACTTTGTTCTTGAAGGGATGCTGGGGGTGGGTTCTGGGCTTGTGGGCTCCCTCCATGCAGCACCCACAGGCTGGATGGCCCTTCCTGGGGAGAAGGTGCCCCAGCCCCACAGCCCTTTAACAGATTGGGCTCTAATTCTTGTTGTGCCACAAACTTGGACCCCAACACCTTCATGCACAGTTGAGGGCCTCCCTCTGCGAGGCCCAGGACTAAAAGCAGGGGAATTCTTGCAGGGGAATTCTTGCAGGGGAACTAGAGGCCACAGCCCTCCTGCCACTCCCCTGGGAGGCCTAGCTGTAATGTTCTAGAAAGCTCCAGGTTGAGGCACACTCACCTTCCTCCTTCCTGTGTAGGAGCAGTAGCTCTGAATCTTGTGCACGCATTTTTTGTGGCAGGTCATCTTGCATACTAAGGGGCCAGAGCGGAAGTTACAGAGGGTACAGAGGACCCCAGGTTCCTGAGAACACCCACTCACTGTCTGGGGACCTTGACTGCGTTCTAAATCATACGGATCACGCTCTGCTGATTCTCATGAGAAGATGGGTGGGTGGTAACTGGTGCTCAGGAGAGACCTAGGTCTTGGTTATACAGGAGGTGCCTGTGGGAACTCAGCCTGACAGTGGCTGAGGGATACTCTTTCAACTACACTAGGATGTCAGCTAAGATCTAGGGCGGTGGGACCAGCACTGTCAAGGTGTAGATGTGTGTTTGTGTGTGCATGCATGCATGTTGGGTGGGGCTTCCAGTCCTGAGCCCAGAGGAAATGAAGAGACCCAGGACACTGGGTCAGGAGGTCAGCTGGGCCTGGCCTGGCCACCCTCCGGATGCACAACCAGCCAGCTCTGCGTTGCATTTGTGTATTGGCATGCTTTAGAGGATAAGTGAGGTGTCCGTGAAGAACTGGAGGGGGTGAAGGTTGAAGCCCTGTGAGTACCATGAACCACGGTACATAGGTAGGGCCCCCATGACAGTCAAGTTACCTGCCTCTGTGTACGTGTATGTGTGCCTGCCATGTGTTGAGAGGAGCATTCTGAAGAACGGGCAGGAGGACAAGGAGGGTGGCAGAGGTAGGGCACCCATGTGGCCAGGACAGGGTGGGGCTCACCACTGCACAGCAGAGCCTTGTCCATGAGCCAGATATAGGAGAGACACTGCTCACACGACTGCGGGATGTTCACCTGGTAGCTGGCAAACACATGTCCATTGTGCTCCTGGACCTGGGGTGGGAAAGGGAGTGGGAAGGCTGGGCTGAGTGGGCACCCTTCCCACTCCACTGTCTCAGTAACAGCTCCTTCCCATGGCTCTGAGGTACTGGATCAGGGCTGCACACAATCAACATATGAACCCAAATGGACACACAGCTACTCACAGCATGCTCCTGTGCGCGCGTGCGCACGCACACACACACACACACACACACACACACACACACACACACACACACACACGCGCACGCTACTCACAGCACGTTCCTGTTTCCGCTTTTTCTTTTGGGCTTTGCTCTGTTGAGAGAGAGAGATGAAGCCCATGTGGGGATGAATAGTCAGACCAACTGTCCCCTAGGAACATCCCTGTCCTCAGAAAGGAGGTAGGGAGCTTAGAAGCACCATGACCCACCTGGAGTAGCATAAGGCACCCTAAAACCCACAGCCTGCTCAACAGAGCAGCATCGGGGCCATGGCTGACCAGGGAGATGATGGTGCTATAGCCGGTAGGGCTGGGAGGATGAGGTCTGCTAGGGTGGTGGGTGAGGCTGGGGAGAAACGTGTGTGACTAAATGGGAGGGGCTGGGTAAGGAAGACATGGGGGAGTACCCAGGACAGGATGGGGGTTGTGGGGGTGAAACTGCCTACCTTAGCCGGCTCAAAGTCAGTTTTGGTGTAGCTGCGGGTGAACTCATCCAGCAGTGACTGGAAGACATTGAGGACCAGGTTGGTGTCCTTCTCCCCACGCTCGGCAGCCAGGTTGTTGACAACGATCTGGTAGTTCTCCATTAGGTCCTTGTAGCCTACATGGATCTTTCCGTTCTGTAGGAACATGACAAGGTGTCCCCATGACCCAGCTAAGGGCTTGTGGAGTGGGACTGGGGGAGGTAAGGTATGGGCAGCTGGGGTGGGGTCCACGCACAGGCACAGAGTACATGGTCTTAATGTTGCTCCTGAACCGCTCAGTGGCCTCGATGAATAAGCTCTCGATGGGTGTCTTCTGTGAGCGCAGGTCGTTCACCTGCAGGGAGAGGTGGTCAGGGCTGCTCACATTTAGTCAGTGCCGGCTATGAAACCTGACCCAGCGTGGGGCTCCTGTCCTACGCGGCCATTCTAGCCCAAAGGGCATCATGCATGCATCTGAAGATGGCTACAGGACAGGGTTTTGTGGGGCTTCGCAATGTGTGGATGGAACCAAGGGCCTCAAGAAGGTGAGGCTTGCACTGTCCCACTCAGCCAAACTCTAATTCTTCAGAGTATTTTTTTTTTTTTGGAATAGTTTGGCCAGCCTGGGAGTTGTAATCCTCCTGCCTCAGCTTCCCAAGGCCTGTGGCAACTGCAGCTGTGGATTTCAAGCTGGAACAGCAAGATGATATGCCCTGTGCAGCAGAGAGCAGTACACACTCTGAACATGAACTCCTATCAGTACTCTACAGCTGTTTGCCTGAAGCTCTCGGGAGAGAACAGAGTGGAGCAGGGCTTACTAATGTTTACAACACAGACATTGACTTGGAGTGAGAAAAATACAGAGGGGCCATGCAGGGGACCAGCTGGCTTTAGATTTAGAATTTAGAATTTTCTTTAAAGAACTAAACCACTTTCCAGGCTGGGGAGATGGCTCCCTGCTTTAGAGCACTGGATGCTCTTCCGGAGGATCTGGGCTCTGTTCCTAGCACACACAGACGCTCCAGGGGATTTCATACCTTCTAGCCTCTGTGGGCACCGTGTGCAGGTGGTGAGCATACATGCAGGCAAAACACTCATACATTTTTTTTAATTTAAATAAGTTTGTGTGTGTACACACATGCATGTCACAGCGTTATGGGGTTAGAGGATGTCAACCTGTGTGAATTGGTTCTGTGTAGGCCTGGAGCATCAAACCTGGCAGCAAGCACCTTCACCTGCCACCTCAGCAGCCCTATTCCGCTTTTTTTCTGTAGACCTGAATTTAGCTCCTCCCTGAGTGCTGTGGAGAGGGAGATGGACCTCATGTGCTCGCTGTCCCCAGAAATCTTTTGTATTGTTTAATCCCCTGAGCTGGGGGCAGAGCCCAGTTCCTAGGGATGAACAGCCACCTCACTGTGCCATCTCTAGCCTGGGTGCCTAACAACTGGCATCTTGGCGGCTCACCTTGTTGAGCAGGAACTCATCCAGAAACTTGAGCTCGTTGGCATTGGTGATCTTGCGGAACACCGACTCACGCCACTTCTCTGACACTGTGATCTGGCCGACCTTGCGGTTTCGGTTCTTTTTCCCTTTCAGGGGCTTCTCGCCCACAGCATGGCGGTGCTGCTGGCTAGAAAGTACTTCAGGGACACAGGGCAGTCAGAAGCAAGGTTAGAAATGAGCGCCCAGGTACACACTTAGGTCCACTCCCAGGGCTCAGACACTGCCACTGGGACCTGACAGTTGTAGGCATGGCTAGGCAACTGATTCTGGAAGTTACGGGGAACCAACCAACCTTCTAGATTCTTCTTGGCGGAGGCTTCCTGTGCCACCTGCCCTCCATTGCTCTCCATCTCCTCCACGCCCTCCAGGCTAGGTTTCTTATCCTTGGTTTTGTGCAGGAACAGCCGCTTAAAGGCAGATCTGCAAGAGACAGTGTTTTTGTTTAAATCTTTACCTCGGGTGTGTGTGTATCTGTGGGTGTACACACTGTGACTGCAGTGCCTTTGAGGGCCAGAGGAGGCTGTGTGATCCCTCTGTGCAGTGAGTCACCAGACATGGTGCGGGGACCCAATTTGTGTCCTTTGGAAGCAGGGCAGGTGCTCTTAACCACTAAGCCATCTCTCTAGTCCCACTTTTTCTTTCTTTGAGACAGTTTTACTATGTTGGCTAGGCTGGCCTCAAACGCAGAGACCCCTCCCAGGCACCAGGATTAAAGGCATGTGTCAGTATGCCCAGCCGTTTTGCTTTTGAGACAGGGTCTATAGGCAGCCCAGAGTGGCCTTTGCATCCTCAGCAGATGGGGTGTGTGTATTATGTGCCATGCCTCTCCTCTGCACATTTTGTTTTCTTTTCTTTTTTGTAAAGATTTACTTATTATGCATACAACATTCTGCCTCCATATATGCCTGCAGGCCAGAAGAGGGCACCAGATCTCATTATAGATGGCTGTCAGCTACCATGTGGTTGCTGGGAACTGAATTCAGGACATCTGCAAGAACAGTCAGTGCTTTTAACCTGAGCCATTTCTCCAGCCCTTGGTTTTGTCTTTTCAAGACAGGGTTTCTCTGTGCAGCACTGGCTGTCCTGGAACTTGCTCTGTAGACCAGGCTGGCTTCAAACTCAAGTAGATCAGCCTGCCTCTGCCTCCTGAGTGCCAGGACTAAAATGTGCACCACCATGCCCGGCCTGCATGAAGTTTAAGGCCTGAGAAGCAGAAGTTATAAGACTGGACCCTCTCCAAGGAAAGCCATGTTCTCATCACCAATTTAAAACAAAAAATGGAGGCCACCTAACAAAGACAATGGTTCATTGAGGATGAGGCATGGTCAGACAGACAGCATCTGTCTGCCTGAGCTGAGGAGGATGATGCACAGGACTCAGCCTGCCCCAGTGTCATAAAAAGAATGCAGTGAAGGGCTGGTGAGCGGTAAAGGTGAGCCACAACTTGTATGGGGACTGACTCCAGCAAGTTGTTCTCTGACTTCCACACACAGCACGTGTGCACACACACACACACAATATAAATGAAAATAACTTAAAATAATGAGCTCTTGCCCCCTGATGGCTTTTCATGGACACAGTATGTGAAGAAAGCCAGAGAAATGGTGACATTATTAAGTGGCTGCTGGGCACGGAAGGGACAAATGGTTACACACCAAAAAGTTACTTCAGACTCTGACTGGGATCTTATGTGGGAAAGGTCTTTGTGTTTGTGACCAGCTGAAGAAATATAGGATGAGATATGAATTAACCAACACAATACAAATCCAATAGTAAGTATTCTTATAAAACAAAACAGAAGGGCCTGGGGGTGTGGCTCAGGGGTGGAACCCTGTCTAGGATTCTCCAGTGAGGGGCTGGGGTGGAGCAGCCCAAGGCTTCTTCACTAGAACTGTATATAACAGACCAAAAACAATTTAAGAAAAGCCACTGGTTGGAGAGAGCTCCATGAAGGTGGAGGCAGGATCAGTCACTATGAACAAGAATGCCTGGAGTCCCCAGATCCAGACCAAGGGCAGCCCCTCTGGGCTTAGCAGAGCCCTGTTTCATCTGACTTTGGACCTCTTGTGAGATTCAACTCTTCTTGGTTACAGCCCCTGGATTCTGACACTTAGCAGCAGAGGCCTCCTTGTGCCCCACCCCCACCATGTTCTATGTTTTTCTATTACTTGCTATGGTTAGGGCAGAAGTGTTCCTGCCCCACAGACTCTTCTGTGAAAGAACCATTCTAGAGCAATCTAGCAAGGCTGTCTGGGCGGCACAGGAAGTTGTCAAGTCTGAGGGCCCAGCGTGGTTGCAGAGGTGACGGAGGGGTTTTTGAGATGGTATCTTCATAGCCCAGGATGGCTTCAGACAGTGACCACCCTCCTGCCTCAGCCTCCTCAGGGCTGGGGTTACAGCTATGTAAAACTAAGCCTATCCAGGATCTGCTTTTGACTTCACTGGGGGAAAAAAATGGAGGGCTTGGCATGGTGGTACACACCTTTAATTTCAGAACTCAGGAGGCGGAGGCAGAGGCAGGTGGATCTCTGTGAGTTAGTTCACCAGGTCTACAGAGTGAGTTCCCGACAGCCAGGGCCACAAAAACCCTGCCTCAGAATAAAGAAGTAAACAGATGAAGAAACAGAGGTGGCTGGGAGGCGGCTCAATGGTAAGCGCTTGCTGTGCGAGTCTGAGGCCCTGCGTCTGCACCACATAGCACTGGGCACAGGGGTGCATGCGTGTAATCCCACTGCTGTGGGTGGGGGTGGTAGATTCTTGGAGTCTGCTAGCCAACCAGCCTAAAGACCTCCAGGTCCAGTGAGAGACCCTGCCTCAAGTGTGATGGTTTGAGTGAGAGAGAAGCCTCACAAGCTCATTTTGAACGCTCAGTCACCAGGGTGTGGAACTGTTTGGGAAAATTAGGAAGTACGGCCTTGTGGGAGGAGATGTCACTTGGGGTGGAGTCAGGCCAGGCCCAGTGTCTCTCTGCCTGCTCATAGCTACCGCTCCAGCTCCATGGTTGCTGCCATGATGATCATGGACAAACCCTTCAAAACCATAAGCCAGCTCAAATTAAATGCTTTCTTTTTTTAAGAGTTGCCTTGGTCATGGTGTTTCCTCACAGCAGTAGAAACAGTGACTAAAACGAAGGACACAATGTCAGCTCCTGTCAGCCATCTGTGCAATCAGAGCAGGTGACCTGGCCTGGCTGTGGCTGAGACATCATTACAAGCAAGTGGCCACCCTGGTCCTTGGTCTTGAGCTGGGCTAAGTGGGAAGGGTCAATGGCTAGGTGTTCAATAACGCTCTTGGGAACTGTGCCTTAAACAAATGCTGAGCCCATATGTGCCTCATCAATGCAATCAGCTTATGGGAGCTGCAGCAGGGCCCTGGGCATCTCTAGTGGGTAGGTACCCTGATCACTTACTTGGAGTCACCCTGGGAGCCTGGAGATAGGCCTGCATCAGGACCAGCAGACACATCTCCCGACTTCTTCTTGTGGATGGCTGGCTTCTTGGTGCTTGGATCCCCATCAATTTCAGCTGGAGTCTGAAGGGATAGGTTCAGGGAGGGGGCTGAGAGAGCCGTAGCTGGGGCCAAACCTCCCCGTGCCCCACCAACCAACTCCACCATAAGTTTTCTGTCTTTAAAGATTTTATCTTATATTTCGGTTTTCGAGACAGGGTTTCTCTGTGTGGTCCTAGCTGTGTGTGCAGGAATGTACACACATATGCGGGTGCTCACAGAGGTCAGAGGTAGGTCCCCTGGAAATGGAGTTAGAGAAGGTCATCTGCAGGAACAGCAAGTGTTCCGCCTTTAGAGGAAGGCTGTCAGGCTGCTCTGTATCCCATGTGGCTGAGGCTGGCATGCACACAAGAGTATGCTGCCCTGCCTCTCAAGCATCACAATGACAGGTGTGCACTACCAAGCTTGCTCAGCAGTGTGTGTGTGTTGGTGTGCTGCAGCTTTACCCGTACCTTGACCGGAGACAGCTTGGAGACGTCACTGGTGGAGGAGGAGATGCGCCTCTCCCTGTGAGACCGCAGACAGCACTGTTACTGAAAGGCACCATGCAGAGGGTCCCAGTGCAGTGGCTTTTACTTGGGTGGGGTTTCCTTGCCCATCCCAGTAAACATTCACAGAGCAGACAGAGAGGACAGCTATCCGGCATCCCTCCATCTATCCCTGGTTCCATCCATCACCTAAGGACCCAGCCATCTCATACTCCATTTACCAGTCAATCTCTTTTTCCATTCAACCATCCTTCTAACACCCACCTACACACTAATCCATTCTTCTGTTTGATTCATCATGTTTACCTACTCACCTGTCAAACTCATCTACCCATCTACCCTCCACCCACCTACCAATGATCTGCCAGGCTACTGGCACGTGATGGGAGGGGCCAGTGATAACATTCAGCATTCTGATACACGGTGTCCCCAGTTAACTCTGGGCCTCAATCCAGAAGTACCACAGCCAAGAAATCCTGCACAGGTGGCCTGTCTCCAACTCCACACTCCCTTTCTTCAGTCCAGCATGGGTCCCAGAGGTTAGAAATGGGGTCCCTGAGGTACCTCTTCTCCTTTTCTTGTCACAGAAAGGGAAACTGAGACCCAGGGAACATGGAGTAAAGGAAGACCCACAGGGGCCTGGCTTCTACAGCCAGTCCTGTTACAGACTGCCTGGCCAATGCTCATTATCTTTGCAGTGCTTGGAATGGCCAGGACCTGACACATGGTCAGTGAGCTCCTTGTCAAACCTTACTCTTGCCTGAATGCTGGTCTGCTCCTATCCCTCCCCTTTCATTCTACTGACCCCTGCCTGACAAGCATAGCCACACATATTTAAGGCATTGGGCTCCGAGCTGGTGCTGCCCACCCAGTTCCCCCAGTCCTGCATAGTGGGCAGACTTACTCTGTAGGAGTCAGGGCTGCCCCTATAGCCCGGTGCTTCTCACTCAGGTCCAGGGATTGGCTCAGCATGGTACTGGTACCACCAGCCGCTATCAGCTTCTTGCCTCGCCATAACTCCACAGCGGTGGCCAGCCGTTCTGTGTCTGGGTGTTGGTACCGTTGGATCTGGGTAGAGCCACTGGGACTCTCTGGCTTGTCCTGAGCCTTGAGGCTGTCCCCACCCTTGGCCTTATCCTTGGGGGATTCAGGAGTGGTGATGGGGACAACTGGGATGACCCTATTGTCTAGGGCCAGGCTAGTGGGCCGCTGTATAGGACTGAGACTGGGACTCCCAGGTGGGGCTTCCACAACCTGCACCTGCTTTGAAGGAGAGTGGGCTGTGGCCTCAGTCCACGCCCCCGAGGGCAGTCCATCTTCCCTGTATCCCTTTGTGTCCTCAGGGAAGTTCTCCCCTGTTTCCAGACTGGCCCTCCTGGAAGGTTCTCTTAGGGTGCTGCTCTCCTCCTTGCAGGACTGGATGTGTTTGTTCTGTAGCTCAACATGCTCCAATCCTCGTTGCCGCCGCGACTCTCTCTTCTCCCGGCTGCTGGGGACTTTCTCGTGATTTTCTGCTGGCTCCGTTTTTTGCATTGGGGTGCCCTTCTCCAGGCTGGGTGCCTCCTTCTTAGGTGAAGACGTGCCAGCTGGGGACCTGTCATTCATCCAGGTTTCAGTCTGTACATCCAGACTCTCGAGGTCCCAGGTCTGCTCCACAACAGGCTGCTCAGACAGCTGTTCGGTTGTGGTTGCAGGGCCCAGCTCAACCTCTGATGTCTCTGCTGCAGCTTCCCTGGCTTGTTCCTCTGCCTTCTGCTTCTCTGACATCATCTGGTGGAAGCTAGTGGGAAGGAAAGTGTGACACTGTGTCTGAAGTGGACATCTGGGTGACTTCGGGAGCACAGAAGGCTGAGGTCCACTAGCCCCACCTGCAGAGACCCAGCCAACGTCCACTGAGGGTGGTTTCCCAACCAGCAGGACTGGATGCTCGGGATGGGAAAAGCGGAAGAGAGGTATTTTGAGTTGGTGCAAGCAGCCCCTCCACCAGGCCTGAATCACTTGTCCTGGATGGCACGTGGAGGAAGCAGCCAGAATTCTCCCTCTTGAGCCTGCAATGGCTTGTTTGTAGTCAGGCCTTCCCCATCTCCCTGCACCCTGCCTAAAGTCCCCAGTTCTACCCTGAGGCTGGGTGCTAGTGATCTTGGGCATTTCTTCAGGGAGTGCTCCTGGGTGGGAATTCCTATTCCACTTACCTCCTGCGCTGCAGGTGGCCACGACAGAGGCTCTGTAGGCGGATGATGTTATTCCTCTGTCGGTGATAGGCCCGACGCTGCAGGTAGCCCCTCCAAGCAGCCTGCAGGTACACAGCTGCCTGTGTCCTCTCCAGCGCACGGCGTACACGATATGAGCGCCAGCAGGCCTGGATGGCCAGGGCAGCATGCTTCATCTGCAGGAAGTGCCTGCGTTCCAGCACCATACGGAACCAGCTTTGCAGCAGCAGGATCCTACGCAGGACCTCGCCATGCAACCTTTCCTGCAGGGCCTGTCGCTCTGTTTCCTTCAGGAAGACCTGTGGGCAGGGGTAGAGGTGTGTCACCTGCAGAGCCCTGCAGAGTTTGTGTAGCAGGGGCAATGCAATCAACCAAGTCTGGAGTGACAGCTATGGCTTTAGTGACCTGAGACTATGCTGTTTTTGCTAAACAGGCTCTTGTGTAGCCCAGGTTGGCCATAAACTTACCATGTAGCCGAGGCTGGCCTTGCACCCCTGATCTTCCTTACTACTTAGGTGTGCTCACCAGCAGGTTAGGGACTGTAGTGTGTTGAAGCAGAATTCATGTAGCACAACACTCATCACTGTGTGCACACAGGACAAAGGCCAACACCAGGCTACTTCCACACCTTATGTTTTGAGACAGGGTTTCTCATTGAACCTGAAGGTTTCTCACTGACCAGGCTCCTGGCTCCGCCCCACCATCGTGGGATTGCGGTAATGGTCCACCCAGCCAGTTCTCAGTGGGGGCTGAGAATCCAACTCAGGTCCTCATCCTTGCATGGCAAGTGTGTACGAACTGTACCATCTCCCAACTGAGCTGAGCCATCTCACTACCCTTTCTTTCCTTTTTTTTTGGGGGGGGGGCAAGGTCCTACTATTGGAACCCAGGCTGGAGAGGAGCTCACAATTTTGTCTCAATCATCCAAACACTAGGATGACAGGCACGTGCCAGTTCTGACATTTCATGTCAATGGGATCACACAGCAAACAGCCTTGTATGTATGGTTTCTATCACTCAACCTGTCTCCTAGTTCAGGACATAGTATGTCAGAGTTCTGTTCCTTTTTGTGGACAAGCCACTGTCTGCTCACCCAGTCTGATGGGCACTCGGACTGTGCACACTGAGGGCTGTGACTAGTCTAAACATGGTGTGTGTGTTTCTGGGAACATTTGGTTTCAGCTCTCGTGGGCACTACCCTAGTATGGAACTGCTGGGTCCCCAGGTAACCTGTCTGGGATTGGAACTGGACTGTCAGGGCCTGAGTGCAACTGTGCAGCAAGAACAGCTGACTGATGCCAACGGCAGCCACCAGCTCAGTCTGAGACTCAAGATGGTGTTCGGAAGGGAAGACAACAAAAGAAAGGAAAGCAGCCTCATGCTGACCTATGGTCTGGATGAGCCTCATCTCTTAACATCTTGTTTGGAAGCTTCAGTCAGTGTTGTAACCCTGAGGTGAGGGACCTTCAGGACGTGGGTCCCAGTGGAAAGAGGTGTCATCTCCACCAGGTGCCCGTCGAAGAGAGTAAATGTGCTTCTCACAGGACTTGCTGGCCCTCTATATAGACTGTGTGGGTCTGGAAGAGCTGGCCTGGGTCCTGTCCTCCCTGCTGCCTGGCTCTCCAGCTCCCAGAACAGGGAGTATCAGAGACCTCTGTGCTAAGCACCCAGCCTCAGGTACTCGGTCCTCGTGACAGAGAGCACTTTGTTGCAGAGCCCAGACCCTTCAGAGCAGTGTGGGGTACTGAGAGAAGTGTGAGGTCACACATGGGTGGAGTGGATGTGGGACGGCAGCTGCAAGTGTGGCAGTACTCACCTTCGTCTTCCCGATCTGGTAGTTCCGGCCATCCACCTGTAGCTTCCCCAGCAGGGCAGCAATGGCCTCCCTGCAGGGCTGGACATCCTTGGGCAGGAGCACCTGGAACTGCTCCGTGAAGTCCTGGCACGGGTAGGGAAGGACAGTGTAAAGCACAGTTGGCAGCTGTAGTTACTTCATGAGAAGGACCAGGTTCCCTCTCTTGGTGCTGGTGCTACAAGTCCTGGGGCCTGTGCCATGTGAGTTGGACACAGCTGGACCTCACTTATTTCCAAAAGCTCAAACTTGGTTTTCTTTCTGTGTATGTGCAGTGCTTACGGAGGGAAGCAGAGAGCGTCAGACCCCCTGGAGCGGTGTCATCGACAACTAAGAGCCTCTGTGTGTGGGTGTATGGATCCCAATCTCTGCTCCTCCTGCTGAGTCATTCCTCCAGCTCTCCAAGTTGTTTCCTGTGCTTATTATTCCCTGAAGTTATGCATGAGTGATTACGGAGGACTTGGTGTGACAGTGGGGACAAATATGATTGAATACTTGGACCCAGTTGAAGGAACTGTTTGGGAAGGATTAGGAGGCGAGGCCTTATTGGAAGAAGTATGCTATGTGAGTGGCCTCTGAGGCCTCTCAGTGTGCTCTCTGCCACTCCTGATGACACGTGTTCACTTTACCAGCACAGACTAAGAACCCTCTGGCCCTAAGCCCAATTCAACACTCCTTTTTACATGCTGGCTTGGTTTATCACAGCAACAGAAAAGTGACTAACTATGACAGAGTTCAAGTTGGTCTCATGCCAATGGTGACACAGGACAGGGTATTTTATTATTGCTTTTTTCCATTTCCATTGTGTATCATGTTTTTGCATGTGTGTGTGCATGCATGTGTATGTGCAACCAAGTGCGAGTAGAGGCTGGAGACTGTTGTAGGGAGTCATCCTCCTTGGCGTTTCCACCTTATTCTTTGAGGCTGGACTTGCAGGCAGGCCAGGGTCTTATCAGGGCTGGGGTCTCTGTACTTTAGCACTTGCCCACTAAGGTATCTCCCAGCCACTGAGAAGGGGATCTTAGTGGTGGAAGCGGCACTGCCCTGGCACACTGCAGGGATGTCCATGGCTAGAACCTGGGGCACTCATCCACTGAACACTCAGCCACTATATAAAAGACATAGTTGTTTTGTTTTGATAGTCTCTTTCTGCACCCCAGGCTGGCCTGGAAGTCACAGCAAGCCTCCTGCCTTTTTTGAAAGCTGAGATGAAAGATTTCCTTGTGGTTTAACTAAATGGAGGCAGAGGAAGGGTCCAGTCTGTTCCTGGGCACCGTGGGGCACTCACAACAGTGTTACAATTGCTGTCACTGGGGCCGGTGAGGTGGTACAGTTCAGTAGGTAAGGAGCTGGTAGCCAAGGCTGACAACCTGAGTTCAAGATTTGGACCCTCATGGTGGGAGGAGAGACTGACTCCTGCTCAAGTCCTTTGATCTCCATAAATATGCCATGATGAGTTTATGTCATATATAAAATACAAAATAAGTGTGAACAAATACACTTAAGACACATCAAAACACTAGGCTAGAAGATGTTCAGTCAAGGACCCGAATGAAACTTCCAGTTCATTCAGTTCACAGGTATTTCCAGGTCTGCTGCAGTGGCCACCCCTGCAGGGCAGAGGGAGTGGTGTGGGTGGCCTACCTGGAAAGTGTACTTGGCACTGTAGCCGGAGCGCCGGATGCGCACAGTCTCCAGCATGCCCGTGTAGCGCAGCTGCTGCAGGACCAGCTCGTCATCGAAGCAGAGTTCCTTCTGCAAAGGCATGAAGTGCTCAGGGGCTCTGTGGGACGTAATGTGTACTGTCATGTCGTCCGTGCCCCGTCCTCCCCGCCACTTCACCCTGTGCCCCAGCTCAGAAGCTGACCACTCCTACAGGTTAATTTTTTTCTGCCCCAACCTTTCTTCTTCTTTTCTTTTCTGAGCAGGGCCTCATGTAGCCCAGGGTACCGCATACTCTATTTAATTCTCCAGCCTCCACATCCTTAGAGATGGGATGGCAGGCATGTACCCACCTGGCTAACATGGTGCCATGATGGACTCTGGGACTTCTTGCTGGACAAGTGCTCTACCCATTGAGTGCCAGCTCCAGTTCCTGCTTGTGGCTATTTTAGTCCCCATATTGGTGGTCAAGGCCTGCCCAACAATATTCTGAGATCCTTACTCACCTTCTCGGCATTGGAGCGAATGCAGCGGATGAAGAAGGGCTCGGCCTTGCCCAGCGCCTCCAACAGCTTGTTAAGAGATGTCTGCAGGAAGAAGGAATGCAGCTAGAGCTGCTGGCCAGGTGCAGAGCTCAGCGGAGAGGAGAGCACTGCACTGCTATATGAGGGACACATCTGGGCTGCTGGGGGTCATATATGCAAGGGAGCCATCTAAAGGCTCTGCTTGCTGCCTCAGCTGTGGGGATTCCTATGGTTGATCCAAGACTCTTTTGGAGCCACATGGCTGCTGTTTTTGCAGAGGTGGAGCAGATGAGTCACCTTGGAAGGGAGCATGGAGGTGACTGCCATCTCCCTTTCCTTTCCCTTTCTGTTTCTGCAGGGCTGGGGCCGAACTCTGTCCTTGCACATGCCAGGCAAGCACTTACCGTACCTAAGCTACATCCTCAGCTTTACAGACCTGTGGAGATGTCCCAGGCTCCATCCCAGCACCACAATAAAAATAATTTAGCACACACCTGTTGACTACCTGAGGACAACTTGGAGGACACGAGATCCTGGACCAATAAATAACAAAGTAATATCTCTCCGCTTCCTGGAAGCCAGTGGGAAAGGATTATGACCTCAGAACATGGCTCAACAGCCACGGTGACTGACTTGCTAACTAATGCTCTCCTTTGAATCTCAGTGGCTTTCAAACAGGGGTAATTTTGTACCTAGGGCATGCAAGTAACACCAGACACCTATGAGCATATTACGAGGCGTTGAGACAGAGGCTGCCCCACCTGGAACTGTGCACTGATGCTGGGTGGCTTCTTCTTCTTGTGAAGGTGCAGCAGCGACTTGGTGGTGCGGTCGTGCAGCGTCATGCCGATGATAAGCCTTAGGGACTTGGAGTCCAGTAGGTTCTATGACAGACACATAAGGTTGGGCCTGCTTGCCACAGCCTAAAGGCGGCACTGGCTCCCTGGGTGAGCACACCCTCCCCCCCACCCCTCACCCTCAGGACAGGGGCCAGGACTCAAGTCCTTCCTGCCTATGCCAGGAGTTTCATGAATTCAAAGCCATTAGATCTCAAATGCCAGCATGAACTGGTGAAAGGCAGGAGGAGCATGTTTCCTCTGGCTGTGGGTAGGGCTAGGGGCCTGTTTAGACAGAGGTCTCCCAGGACATGCGGATTCCTCGCCTGTGACTGAATGCACTGGTCCAGCACACCACACTGAACCAGCATGCTTTCAAGTTTGTGGTGATACTTTTTCCCTTTAAAACGCTCAGGTAGCCCAGGCTGGCCTTGAACTCCTTATCCCTGCCTCCAACCTCCCAACTGCTCTGAGAACTGGCACACACCACTACACCTGAACTGGACTTTTCATTTATGGGGACAGAATTCTGCTCTGTAGCCTCGCCTGCAACTCAGTTCCCCTGCCTCACACTTCTCTAGAGGAATGACAGGCATGCGTCACTATACATAGCCAATCTTATACTTAACAAAACAAAACAAGTTATTTTTTTTAAAAAAATGTATTTTATGTGCACGTGTGGAGGTCAGAGAACAACTTGCAGCAGTCAGTTCCCTCTTTCCATCATGTGAGTCCTGGGCACTGACAGTTTAACACAAACACACACACGCAACTAGTGCTGCCTTGTCAGATTACTTTCTAGCTGTGAGTCTAAGGTGAAAACGGAATACACTCCGTAGTGAGACAGCATCATTCTGACACCTCACTGTATGCATGGACATGTCTCAGAATGCTTAGCAACAATCCAGAATCCCAGCAGCTACTGCTCTGCACAGTTTGACAAGACCTACTAACCGTATTAAAAAAACAAAACAACAAAACCCCCACACCGCCTGCTTTCTCTTCACGACTGTAGTCCAGGGTGTGGACAAGTGTGTGCCTCACACTCAGCACTGCACAGTGGCAGGCACAGTGCGGTCACTGGTCAGCCTCTAAGTCCCCAGAGAAGGCTCAAAGCCTGTGGCAGAATGAGCCTGGGCTCTGAAGACAGAGGGTTGCCTGCACTCCATTGGTAACCAGGGGTCCTGTAAACACTGAGGGGAGAGTTTGCAGGGCTCTGTCCTGCCCTGTCCTGCAGAGGGGTCTCACAGGCAGCACCTGACTCATGCTGGGTAAGGATTAGTCCAGAGGCTTCTGGGAGTACCAGCTCTGGGGCAAGGAGGACCCTTCAGGGGTCCAGCTGGATCACTAGAGGGGCAGATTTAAGACAGAATCTGGCTTTCTTTCCTGATAGTGACCTCAACTCCTCCTGGGTAAACCATTGCAGGTCCTACTCTGACGAAACCCCAAGACAACTGAAAGCCAGGTCACCATGGGGAGAAGAATCTATGCTGGGGACCCAGAGGCTGATAAAGGCTCAGCAGAGGTTTGCATCCCAGCTCTTCACTGGGTATTCTAGGAAGGGGCTCCACCCTAAGCCATACCCCCAACCCCTCACTTGGAGGTCCTAGACAGGGCTCTACCTCTGAGCCACACCCCCCAGCCCCTCACTGGATGATCCTAGGCTGAGCAGCACTCTCAGGTGATACAACTTTGTATTAGTGTCAGCTGGAGGAGTGAGCAGGAGGAATGAAAGAGGTCCCAAAAGTTCAGTGTCTCTCTCCCACCTCCCTGTCTAAGAACGACTTGAGAAAGGTATTCTCAAGCCGTGTATGATGTCGCCGTCTGCCCGTGCGGGTTTACCTTTGGAATGATCTGCTTTTGTTTGATACCTTTACTCTTCCTGTCAAAATATTAAAAACGGTGTGAATGTGAGGGACATAGGGCTGGGGATTGTGTTAGTTCAGCAAGCCACGCCTTGCGGGTTAGATCCAGAGAGACAGAGAGAGGACAAGTGCAGCAAGGTCGCCACCGACTCCCCAGACACCCGAGAGCTCCTGCCTTCCCTTCCGCACTGCAGACCTGTCACAGCTCCGTGTGCAGACTGTGCTGGAGGTTCCAGGCTCTCTATGCAGCAGTGACAAAGTACACACAGCAGTGAGGCCCTGATACACTAAGTGACTAACCTACTCTGCTGTGTCAACTCTCCACTGGTGGGGCAGACTTGCCCTGCAAAGAACAATGGCAGGGTGACTCCTCACTCGATCCTCCTAAGGGCATTTATTATTGGTTCTCCAAGCTGGGTAAAGAACCCAGGGCCTTCATACTGAGATGTTCTTCCTCTGAGCCACACCCCAGCTCCGGAATGCTGATGGTAGAACGAAAACTTGAAGCCCTAATCCATGGTTCAGGGACTGGCAATCAATCCCAGTGGTCACACAGTGGTCTCATGTAGCCCAGGCTGGCCTGTACTTGCTATGTAGCTGAGGGTAATTCTGAACTCCTAGTCCTCTGCCTCCACCATCCCAGTGCTAGGATAATAGCATGCAATATCATCCTTTTTCCCCCCTCAATGGAGACAGGTTAGCCTCAAACTCATAATCCTCCTGCCTCCGCTTCTTTTATGCTGAGTGTTGGGCAAGTGCCACGGTGCCTGGGTGTGACATGGAAAAACTAGTGCACACAAGAACCCTAATCACTGTGCACATGGCCAGGAGCTGCTGTGTGCTCTCATGCCTCAGAGCTGGGAATGCTCACCCAGCCTCGTCCCTGGGCCACATCCAGTCCTCAGCTGCATCTCAATTAATTTGGGTTAAAAGAAAGAAACAGAGAAACTTATGCAAAAATCGCCTTTGGATATAGTGGCACATGCCTGGAGCCCCAGCTGTTCCCAGAGTTGAGGCAGGAGGATTCTTTGAAGATTTCTTTTTAAGCATGTGTGCACACAAGTGCAGTACCCATGGAGGCTAGATGAGGGGATCCTCAAGCTGGAGGTCCAGGTGAGTTACCCAAGATGGGTGTAAGGAACTGAACTCTGGTCCACTGCAAAAGCAGCAAGAATTCTGAAGTGCTGAGAATCTCTCCACTTGGAGGAGGATCCTTGAACCCAGAGGTTGCAGGCCAGCTTGGGTGACATGGTGAGCCCCTGGCTCTGGGGTGGAATTGGGAAGAAGAACCAAAAAGTCAGGCTCCTCATGGGCACAACCAGTCTGTGTCTGTTGACTATGGGTGCCCTGACAGGTCAGCACAAAGGGGTTTGAGAATTATCACCCTGTTTTACAGAGGAATGCTGACCCCAAGGAACTTAGTGGAATGTAGGCAGGGGTGGGTTGGAACCCAGGTTTATAGACTGGTCCCTGGCTTCACACGCTCCTTGCTTGAATGGGCTTTATAACAAGGTCACAGCAGGCAAAGGCCAGGCAGGGAAGCTTGTGCTCTGCGGGCTGGCCAGGGCAGAAAGGGTCAGAGTCAGAGCGGGACTCCTCACAGGAGCTGCCAGGGACATTAAGGCTGGTCAGCAATGGCTGGCTGAGAGCTGGACTGTGAGGCAGTGGTGGGGGTAGGGAGAGTGTTAGTGGCTGATCATATGGAGGATGAGCTGGCCAGCTGTGCTGGTGACGGGTGGGGGTGGTGGAGTGGCTGCTGCACTTGGAGGAGCTGGGGGAACTCACAGGAAGAAGGTGCGGGGCTTCTTGAGCCGACTGAGGGACTGGAGAAGCCTCCGCGGGTCCTCGCCCTGCCATGGCAGTCCTTTGAGGCTCTTGATGATTTGGTTATGCAAATCGCTAAGGGCCAGAAGAGGACCCGGTGACAGAAAGAAGAATAGTTAGAGCATGGCCCGCCACCTGGGGCCCCCAATGCCCACCAGGGTGTCCCCAGGCCACAGGAGACAAAACATGCATCTGAGAAAGGGGTACGCAAGGAATGACCACTGTGTCCTTCCAGAACGAGGGGACTGAGCCAGATATGGCCACTGTCCCTGAGCTCAGGGGGCCATGGACTTATAACAGGACCTTGGCTAGCCTGGATCTTGATACATAAACCAGGCTGACCTTGAACTCACAGAATTGACATCTGTTTGCCCAGCTTCCCTTGTGTTTTTTTTTTAAGTATTTTATTTATGTGTGTGTATACATGTATGTGCATGTGTATCTCTGTGTGTGTAAGGTACTCTGGAGGCCAGAGGGGGTATTGGGTGTGACAGAAGGAATCAAGCATTTGTAAGTAGCCCATATGGGTGCTGGGATCTGGGCTCTAGTCCAGCAGTGAATGCTCTCAACTGTAGGTTCATCTTTTGAATGCCAGGGTCTTCTATTTTTAAAGTGGTTTTCTTTACATCTTGGGGGATGTGCCATAGTCCATGGAAGTCAGAGGACAGCTCCAGGCAGCCATGTGAGGACTTGAAGATCAAACTCAAGAGCGTTGGGAGTGGCAGCAGGCACCCTTCCCTGTGAGCTGTCAGCCAGGCGGGATCCTATATTTATGAGCCTGTATAATTTGTATAAAATAGGTTGCGTCTACAGAGCATGGCCCGGGCTTGAACCTCCCTGGTACCCTTAAGAGACCCGCATTGCCTGGTACTTTTCGGCTGCCTCCTTCTAGCCCCAGGGGACCAACCTGTGTCCAGACATGTATGGGGACATGTGACTATTCCTGGGATTTGGTACTTTTGGTACCTGGCAAATGGCAGCTAACGACAATGTCCAACACCCTTTAGGACACAGATGACCTTCACTGCAGGGACAGAACTAAGGTTAGGAACTGACCCGAAGAGGGTCAACTTTTTAAAAAATTTATTTTATTTTTAACTATGTCCATATGTATGTAGATACAAGTAGAGTTGGCACATGTATGCAGTGCCCACAGGGTCAGAAAAGGGTGTCAGACTTCTTGGTGCTGGAATTGCAGGTGGTTGTGGGCTGGCCTAGGAGTGCTGGCAGCTGGGTCCTCTGAGAACACTGAGCCACTTCTGCAGCCCACACTTTTGCTGGGATGGTGTCCAAGGCCTCATGCAAACTGGGCAGCTGCTCTGCCACTGAGTCTTGTCCTAGCTCTCAAATGTTATTCAGTATTTGTGTATCTGTCTGTCTGTCTGAGGGTGTGTGTGTGTATTTACTTATGTATTTGTATGTGTGTGCGCACACACACCTGTGTGCACAGGGAGGGGGGGAGTTGGCTCTCTCCACCATGTAGATTCTAGCATGCACACCAACGTGGGCAGGTCTGTGGTTCCTTTATACAGGAGGCCATCTCACAGGCCCTCAGTTGTTCTAAAAGCATGTTTAGACTCTGAAGGTTGGCCTGAAGGAGCCCCTGTGTGCAGCCCCATACTGTGATCCATGCACCATGCCTTGTGCCCAAATGGACGCCACACTTACCTCCGCTCCCTTGCTCTCCAGGGAGGCACAAGAGCAAAACAACACGGGTGACACAGGGTTAATGGGTCTTTACTTCCTTTACATGGCCTTCCTGTCTAGAAGGCTCCGAGCAGCGGCCATGGTTTCTGCCAATCCCTCAGTGCCCTGACCTGGCCAAATGTGCCAGTGTGTCCCCGGGGAAGGACACTGCTCTGAACTCCCAGATGGTGGCCCTGGCCTGTGCCTCCCTGGTCTTGGGTGCGAAGGCCTGGCTGCTACTTACTTCCTGCTCTCATAGAAAGCCATGATGTCCTCAAAAGCGTTAACATCCAACTCCTCAGAGCGGTCAAAGGAGAAATCTAGCCCTGCACAGCTGCAAGGGAGAAGCTCAGTGAACCCAGCGGACATGCAGCCCTGACACAGCTCGAGTAGGTAGGGGCCACACACAGGGAAAGAAACAGCCATGGGAACGGCACATTTCCTTTACTCGTTCCCTGTAGACAAGTAAAGCTAACTCCTGATGTGGTTCAGGGCTGTCTATGCAGCCCAGGCTAGACTCAGTCTCAGCCCTCCTCTGCTGGCTACTACGGCATAGCTAGGCTGACAGATGCCTGCCCATGCCGACAGTTTCCAGCCTTGTGAGGTCCGCCCGGCTCTAAGACTGCTGGGACATTACTTCCTGATCTTGAACTCCTTCTGGACAGCTGTCAAACATGGCTGACCTGCCACATTCCAAGTGCCGCTACTTTTTTGGTCAGTACAGGGAAGTGAACCCAGAGACTCATTTGTGTTAGGCAAGTACCAAAACACAGAGGCATACTCCCAACCCTTTTATGGGCACCATGGTCTTGCTCTGTAGCCCAGGTTAGCCTTGGTCTTGCAATTCTTCTGCCTCAGTCTCCCAACAGCTGCAAGCAGAGGCCAACACCCGCAGCCCCGTTCACATGCACTTTTACACACTCTTGGAGTCAAAGGGGAAGGCTTAGGTCTCTGTCCAGGCTCACAAACTCCTCCCACTCAGAAAGGAAAACTCAGCAGAAGATGGTGTGGGGTCCAGACTGGGACCAGAGAAGAACCATCCCTGCACATTCCAGCCCTCCCTCAGGCTCAGGAGCTCAGCATTCTACAGCAGAATGGCACCCTCAGACTGGGAGACTCTCTCAGCAACTGTCACTCTGTAGTTGCAAAGGCCCCATTCCCATCCCCCCAGGCAAGGGAACCGAAAAGCATCCTCTGTGCTGACCTGCCCAGAGCAGATGCTGTCCCAGGACCTGCCTTCTGGGGACAGAAGGGCACCAAGCATGGGTCTTTGTGTCCATTCAGCTGCCTGAGAGCTTACTCAGGGCCACAAAAATCCTGGTATATAGTAGAGTTTCCACAGCTGTGTAAACAATGACACCTCACAGGGCCAATGGGGAACAAACTGAAGTCTCGCTCACCGATACAGTTTTTCCGAAGGGGTGTTAGCTCCTCTTGGCAGCTCTTCCGTGTGACTTCGAATGCCAGGACTACTTATTCCTGCGGGAGACACAGAGTGCACACTGGTCCCCCATGGTACAAAAGCTATTACTTCTGTGGAGTAAGCAGTCAATGCTTTTTTTTTTCTTTTGAGGAAATGGGAATTAAACCCAAGACCTAGTACATGCTATGTAAGCACAAACTATGTCTCAGCCCCTCACTGGGGATCCGAGGCAGGGGCTCCACCCGAGCCACGCCCCCAGCCCCTCACTGGGGATCCGAGACAGGGGCTCCACCCCTGAGCCACGCCCCCAGCCCCTCACTGGGGATCTGAGGCAGGGGCTCCACCCCTGAGCCACGCCCCCAGCCCCTCACTGGGGATTCTAGGTAGGGGCTCTACTGCTGAGCTGCACCTTAACCCTCTTTAGTCCTGAAGATAGACTTATTAACTTCCTCAATTCTAGACCTGAAATCATGATTTTCTGATTCTGCCTCTCAAATAGTCATGCCTAGATTTAGAATGGGCTATAACTGCTTGCCAATCATGTTGCTTGCTCTCAGGATTGGCACCAGGGAGGGTATCCCTTCAATTCCTACCTGCCGCCTTCTCAGCTCTCTCTGCACGCAAGCGCCCAGCCTCCCGCAGCACAGCCATGGCCCTGATGGCAGCCCGCAGCACAGCCCAGCGGAACACAGCCACTGGGTCCATGCCGATGAGCTGGCGCACATAGGAACTGTCACTGCCCCGTAGCAGTGCTACAATGTCAGGTCGCATGTAGTCCATGTTCTTCTCCCGGAAGTCCTGGTAAGTTGAGAGTGAAATCATAACATTGGTCCATGACTCAGCCAGGCCTTCTCCCTGTTCCCTCCTGCCCTTGGGCACATGGACTGAGACATGCAGGCATCCTGGATCTGGACCACTTTTCAACTTCCTGTCTGCTTCATCACTGTGCACAACACCTACTGAATGCTAAGATAAGTCAGCTTTCACTGACATTCATCTCTGCTAATTCCCCATGGCTGAAGACTGGGATCTCGTTTCTCATCTGATTGTTGTCCCTTGTCTCAGCCCATTCAGAGTAGCCCTGGTCCCCAATCCCTGTGCCGACAGTCCTTGGACTGATTTGAATCAATCTGCTTGCTCCTTGCATTATTTTAGGGATGCCTAAAATAAATTTGCTATTGGATTTTGTCTCTCATCCCTTCCTCAACTTTGGAAAATGGCCTATGTACTCCTTAAATAACAACCTAAAATGGCCACCTAATGACAGATCCCAACATGGGAGCTTTCTAATTTCCATCAGTGAATAGGCAGATGGAAAAGTTTCTATCCAGCCATGCTAAACTCTTCCATGTCTGCTTTTCCCTCTGCTGGGCTAAGCCTGTCTGGGGTGGGCTATTCCCCCGCCTCTCTCACTCCTATCCTGCCACTGCACCATCTAGGCCAGAGAGTGGGTCCCCGTTCTTACCCCACTGCGGAGGCAGCACTTCCTGTCTACTTCATGTATGTGTGTATGTGTGAATGGTGTGGCCACACAGATGTAATTGTAAGTAGGGTCCTTGCAGGTGGGGGAGAGCAGATGCACTGCAGAGGTGGGTCTCTGTGTGTAATCAATGCCTTAGTGGGCCCTGCCCAAGGTGGATCATCACACAAATACACCATACGTAGTGGAGTGTAAAAGTAAATTTTGAAAGCATAGTTGATGGCTTAAAGTGGGTCATATAGGGAACCCGCTGTAGGAGGGAGAAACCTTAGGGGAGGAATCTTACAAGTCCATAGCTTGGCCCTCTCTTAAGCTCAAACAAAATGGTGGCAGTTGCCCCTAACAAAGATGGTGCCAAGGTTGACTGCCTAGCTGCTCAGGGCAAGGTAAGCTGGTCTTCTTACAAACTCCTAACACATAGGAGCTTCTGAAGCCTGGCAGGCCCTGCGCTAACAGCAGAAGGCAGATACAGCCCTTAAGCCCCTGGCCTAAAGACCATGGAGGATCCTGAGAAGTGGTTCTATCAATCGAGTAAGTTCTCTGTCACTTTTTTTTAAATCAGTAACTCCAAGGAAAACTTTATCCTTCTCAAAGATCTCTGATACAGTTTGATGGCTGAGAGGTTTTGCCAGTTTAAAAAGGACAACCTCACAAAACAGATTTCAGGATAAGTTCTTTTTTTTAAAATATTTATTTATTTATTATGTATACAATATTCTGCCTGTGTGTATGTCTGCAGGCCAGAAGAGGGCACCAGACCTCATTCCAGATGGTTGTGAGCCAATATGTAGTTGCCGGGAATTGAACTCAGGACCTTTGGAAGAGCAGGCAATGCTCTTAACCACTGAGCCATCTCTCCAGCCCAACTTCTTTTTTTATTATTATTATTATGTATACAATGTTCTGTCTGCACATATCCCTGAAGGCCAGAAGAAGGCACCAGATCTCATTACAGATGGTTGTGGGCCACCATGTGGTTGCTGGGAATTGAACTCAGGATCTCTGGAAGAACAACCAGAGCTCTTAACCTCTGAGCCATTTCACCAGCCCCCAGGATAACTTCATACCATGCTTAAATAAAAAATGTTTTAAGATACAAAACTCAAAAAAAAAAAAAAACTCAAACAAAAAGGTGTTTTAAGGTATACAAATGCAAGTTATTAAGGTGTGTACTTGAAAGTTATAAATTCCAAGGACAAATGCAAGTTATCAGTATGCTGCCATCCAGTCTTAACATTCTGATAAGTTACTAATCTAACTGGCGGAGAGCGGCCACTACTATACTGCAAGATCAGGATTTCAAAGACTCCTTGCTCATTTTCTAAAGATACTTTTCACTGTGTAAAAACATCCGTCACGGTCATTTTGGCATAAATATACTGCTGTTTATACAATGCATGTATCTAAAACTTAATGTTTTCCCAAACTCAAAGAATTCTTGTGAGTTTCTAGGGAGCCAAACTAAAGGATTCACCTTAAACAGGTCAGATACACCCCTCGCTCAATTCCCTGGTCCTGATACCCTCCTCTTCAATTACTAGGACCTAAGGAAAAAATTTTTTTCTTCCTAAATTTAACCTTGTCCTCTACTCTGCCAACACCTTGCCAGGTCCAAGAGGCATTGGACAGTTCCATACCACAAATCCTGGACAGGAGTGAAGCAACCAGCTACCCCAGGACGTAACCAGCTTTCTAAGGTCTCCCAAGACTCTGACGCCCACAAATCAGCAGGAAGCAGTCTTGAGAACTTGACATCCTCATCCCCTTAACCTGCCATACCTAACTCCTTGCCTTTTGCCTTTTTATTATAAGAAAAAGGTGGGAATGTTATAATTATTCTGGCCTGGCCTGTCACCTAGGAACCCTGTCCCTTTAAAAGAAAAGCTTCACCCACTTCAAATCTTCCCCTTCCCACCAAGACAAGCTGATCTTACGCCTCTTCTCTTCCTTTCTCTCTCTTGTCAGTTCTTCTGAAGAGGCAGCTTCTGCTTCTTTCCTTCCCCCTTTCTCTTCCCGTTTCCCCTTACCCTTACGCCCTCCCATTACCCACTGAATAAACTCTATCTACCCAAGTTCTCTTTGCATGGGGTATCTGTCTGTCTCCCACCTGCTGCTCCCATGTGCAGTAGGACCTGCCAGGATTATCCACTCCATAAACCTTAACAGGCAGTTAGCCCTTGGAACCCATGGATGCCCTAGGAGCATTATGAGAAAGGACTGACAATACCCTGGCTTGACTGGCATTGAGGTTTGTGGGTGAGTCCAAGCATCCCCAGAATGTGCTGTCCCCACTGAAAAACAGCAAAGGGTCCAAGAGAGCAGTGTGGGCGTGTGGCCACACCTACCTTGATCTGATACTTCACTTTGCCTGCAAAGTGCTGGATGATGAAGGCGGGCTCCAGGACTGGTGTGCCCAGGAAGTACTTATTCTCCTCATGCTGCTGCTTGAACTTGGCCAGCAGGGTGTGACTTGTAGCATGTGGGAAGCTGCAGACAGGGAGGACACACTCAGCCAAGAACCCACAGTGAGAGGAGAGTGGAAAGACACCAAGCTGCTGAGAGGGGCTGATGCCAGGTAGTGTGGACGGAGGATGGATGAGGAAAGGACAGAATGAGTGCTGGCACCTCTTTAGTTATTTCTTTATTGGCATGGTGTATAGGTGTGAGCATGCATTTGTGGAAGTCAGACAGCCTGCAAGAGCTGGTTTTCTCTGTGCACCAGAGGACCCTGGGGACTAAACTCAAGTCTTCAGGCTGTCATCTTAACTGACCAAGGTACCTAGCTGCCTCTAGAAGCTTGTCAGCTTCTCAGCATGTACTGAACATCCATGTGGCAAGTGTAGGACCACAGGACTAACACAGAGCAGAGTTTCAGGGGTACAATTCTTATGTACCCCAAAAGGTTGTTTCTGCTGCCCACTCCACTGTAGATCAGGTTTGCTTGTCTCTATCAATCTCCAGGCATGGGTCTGCTAGCTTCTCAGATCCCACTCTGGAGTGGCCTCTAGTTTTAGATCCATGTGTACCTGGATGTGTGCCCTGGAGCTGAGGCCCTTGATCCCCACACGAAGGAGAGTGAGCATGGCCTCACAGATAAAGCAAGGTTCTGTTCTGCTGGGAAGGAGATGGAGGAGTAAGAGACTCCCTGTACCTGGCTATTTTTGCCACTTGGAAGGGAAATGCCTCCCTGGGTTTTGGCACACCCTGCTGGTTCCAGCCTCATTGTAAACAAAAGCAATGCTAGGTGTGTGCCAGATGCCTGGCTCTGGGGCTCCACAGCTCTTTCTGGCAGGGGAGACACAGTAATTCAGGGCTTGGAAGAAAGTCTGGGAGGTGGGATACTCACTGCCTTGGGCACCCCAAAAAAGAAAATATTTAAAAAATTTGCAGTGATAAATATTAACATGGCTGTTTCAGGAAGCTAAAATCAGGGCCAGCAAGACAGTTCAGCAGGTGAGGATACTTGTGGCCAAGCCTGACGGCAGGAGTTCCATCCCTAGGAACCACATGGTTGAAGGACAGAAACAACAAAGTTGTCTTTTGGCTTTTGCATGCACAGTGCACACTGGCCACCTGACAACAGCACACCCGCCTCCCGACAACAACACACCAGCCACCCAACAACAACATACCAGTCACCCGACAACACACAACTGACACCAATACAACTGACACCTAATCACAACAATATATATTTCACCCAGTGAAACTGCTGGCAGCAGTAGGTTGTAGGCCTGGTTTTCCTCAGCGGCTGAAGACAGAGGCAGCTCCTGTGCTCCTGTCACAGAGCTCGCCTGGTCCTTTTCTCCACTGTGAGCTCTGTCACAGGCTGAGGATTTGGCGTGAGGCACAGAATCTGAAGCAGGGGATTCTAGGACCCTACCCCTCCTCTCAAGAATGACCTTGGAGACCTAATTCTCCTGCCTCCTCCCTAGAATGGCAGGCATGTTCTGTGGTGCTAGGCAGGAGCTGCACCAATAGAGCCATCAGCCTCACCACAGCACCGCAGACAGGGAAAGCTCCTTTGGCCTCTTCCGGTAAATGTCATGGGGTTGGACTCTAAGATTCTGACGGTTTCTTGATTTGGGGGCATGTAGTCTCCAGGACCATGAGAGGTCAGCACAGCCATGGAAACCAACCCAAAGCTAAATGATTTCTGCAAGGGCAGTTGGGTGACTGAGACCCCTTTCACCCTTCCCAGCACACGCACTGCTGGTTCTGCAAAGCCCCAGCCCTGCTCCTGGGGCACAGGAGCCTTCCTGTGAAGATGTGTTCAGCTAGCACAGGTGAGTCACACGCCTGCTGTTTCCAGAACATGCTGCAGAGACACTAGGCAAATGCATGTGAGAAACTGAGCAGTCCAAGGAACAGGACTGGGCCCCTACATTGGCACTGGCTCAACAGCCAGGGCAGGGACACTCACTTGCTCTCCTCGTCCAACAGGTAGAAGAGGCCTGTGGGCTTCTTGCTGATGAGGTGGATACAGCCCACGTTGTCGGTGTAGTCAATGTTGTGCCACGCAATGCCCTCACCCTGGTACTCCTCCTGTAGGATGAGGAAGGTTAAGGAGGGCACCACCTTGGATTTGGAAAGGGGGCTTGCTCACTCACAGAACTAGTCCTGCTGATGCCCTCAGCCTCCAGGGACAACAAAGAGACGGCTCCCTGTCACAGCGGACAGTTCAGGGAGTCATGAGGGACTCCAGCAATTCCTCAGTGTGACTCAAGAGAACCAAAAGTGCAAATCCAAGAGGACTTGTACATGTGTGTTTACATGACAAAATACCGCAGTCACAGTGACAGATGACTGGATAAATTCAACACAACCTGGCCATGAGATGGAATATCACTCAGCCTTAAACAGCAAGGCAGTTCTGACACTTGAGCAAGGGTGAAAATGGAGTCATTCTCCTAGGTTAAAAAACCCAGCAGTGGAAAGACAAACACTGCATAACTCCACTGGCCAGGGGCTAGAGGGTTACCAAATTTACAGGGTTTCCAGGGCCTGTGGGAGTGTGGGGTGAAGGGGTGAGGAGATGAGGAGGTGACTAACTACACTTAGTTATGTAACTGGGATGGAACCCCAGACAACTGAGATACGGCTGCAGAATGTGCATTGGCTGCCTGTCCATACCTATGGGTCCTGCCTCCTCAGAGAGGTTGCCATGGTGAAAGGAAAAGACACAGAGGTCATGCTTTGAACACCTTTAGGGGACACACAGATTGGTATGACAGAATGTGCACCCCCATTGCCTTGCTGCAGTGGCATCTAACATCCAGAAGGGTTGAAAAGACTCTAGGAGGGCTGAGTGTGCCACTGAGAACAGGGACAGAGTACTGGAGACCAGGGAACCTGTGGTCTAGAGCCCCATGCACCGCTGGTACTGAAGGGCACTGCTAGGCCTTCAGGGTGCTTGGATTGGGGTGGGGAGTAGGTGTATAGGCCTCACCTGCTCCAGCTTGAAGATGTGCTGGGTGAAGTAATACTGCAGCTGCTCGTTGGCATAGTTGATGCAGAACTGCTCGAAGCTGTTCCGTTCAAAATCCTCAAATCCGAAGATGTCTAGGACACCGATGGACAAGCACTGGGGAGATAAGGTGTAGTTATAGCCAGGACCTCCCAGGGAAGCTGAGCTTGCTGCACGAGCAGAGATGTGAGCTTGGCAACCATCATTTTTGCAAACAGGACCATTACTACTTATTGACGGAACCGGCTCCCACATTTGCAATAAGCGTTGGGGTGGAACCCAGGGTCTGGGACCTAACAAAGACTGGCCCACCACATTGTGTTGTTCTAGTGCCTGCATGAAGACACCAAGTTCCTGTAGAAGGTAAGGAGGTCCTCTGCCGAGCCTGTTGTTTGCAGAGACCCTACAGGTTCCCAGCCTCCATGGTTCATCCCAAGGATGGGGTCTGTGCTTGGCCAGTTCAGGGCCTGTGTACTCACAGAAACGGCCTCTTCCATGTCCTTCTTGTTGAGGAGGGCGTGGTTGATCCTCAACACAATCCAGTCAAACAGGGCACTGTACAGAGACTTGGCCATGGAATCCCGAGCAGTTATGGCCTGTGGGCAGAGGGGTGTCTCACTTGGGGTGGTCAACCTTGCCAGGAGAAGGCCATGGTACTGAGATTCAGGGAACCAATCTAATTTTGTCTTAGTTTCATCAACAAAATCTACTGGCCTTGAACTTGCCATGTAGTCAAGGACAGAACAATATCAAACAACTGACCCCGCCTTTCCCCCATGGATGGTTGGTTGCAGATGGGTGTCAGCACAGTTAGTTTTTGTAGGTATACCAAAGATCTGAATTTAGGGCCAGCACATGCATAGGCATTTCTGACTGAACCATCCTCTGGCCCTCAATTAGGGTTTTTACCTTCCTTGTGTTGAGGTCTGCCTGCTCCTACACTGGTCACTGGGTCACACCTGTTGTTTAGGCTCAGAGTCTGAGGGTTCCAGCACCTGGCATGGGTATACAGTTTGGCAAGCCAGCTGAGGTGTGTGTGAGACCAGTCATGCCACCTGCACAACTGTGGAATAGCCATGGATCAAGCAAGGGAACACTTCTCAGCACACCTACTGTGAGGAGTGTCTGTTCTTTCCTCCTCTCAATGGATGTGGCCAGCTGCCTTAGCTGCTGAGTATGTCCCTCTGGTTCTGAATTCCTGGATGTCACGGCAATGTTATCACACAAAATGCTGCCTCTAATGGGGATACTCGTTCACACAGCCTTTCTGGGGGATACCTGAGCCATACAGGGTGTGGGCTCACTGCAGAGATGTCAAGTCATGTCAGGGGTGCCTTGGCCCACAAAGGCTCAAACTGTCCATGCTGTCTTCCGGCAATGTAAGCTGATTCCCCTGGGCAGGGCTCCCACTGGGAGCATCCCACACCCTGTTATCAGGTCCTTTCTTGGTGCAATCCAAATTCAACTTGTAAGTCGCATTGCTCTTGAGATGTAAGGAGCTAAGAGAATTGTACTAGGAAGAGTACACCAGCAAATTGAGAGGATGACATAGAGACCTATGAGCTGAGGGTCACAGAAAGGCCACCTCAAGCACAAAGGCCAGTCACCTCTTTCCAGAACAAGGCAAGGGCTTGATATTTTCAGGTTTTGGGGCCTGGGGGGGCTCTATAGGAGTACTGAGCGCTGCACCTGCAGCCAGAGCAGCAGTGAGCAGGATGTAAATGAATGAGCATGGCTTTGTTAATAAAACTTTATTTACAAAACCAAGTGGGGGCCAGATTTGTCCCAAATCATGCTAGACTTGCATGGCCACTGAACACCTAAAAGCATAGAGGGGAATATTAGGCTCCAGTTCTGACTCTGAGCCATGCAAAACTTCTTAGTTATCTATACTTTCAGATATTTGGAGCTACCTACGGTTGGAAAATTCCAGAGATTACTCAATACTTTAAAAAAACTCTGAGCACTTGTGATGCAGCCTTGATACATCTTGAGATAGTTGTACCTCATCTGGGTGAGGCCTCATCTGGTTATCCAGTGGATCCTGGTGTTACATTCTACCTGCCTGTCAGTCATCAACCAGTGCCCTGGACTGGTTCAGGAAGAACAATTCTACCTAACAGGTAGAACAGTAGGGAACAGTGGCATGCCGCCGTCATCCTGGAGGAGGCTGGGGTGTTCTAAATTTAAGGCTTGCCTGGGATATGGAGTAAAATTGTCTCTGGCCAATAAGAAAATAAAGAGTAGATGCTGGCAGTTGACACGAGCTTGGAAAGACTCCCTTCAAGAGACAAGGTGAGCCACAGGAAGCATCTCTATTTTGAGCCATGAGACTACGCCCACTAGACTGGTAAGTGAGCCACTGTTATTTCTGGTCTGTTCTGAGAGGCATTACTGCTAACTTCATGCTGCACCCAACTCCTACACCGCGGCAGCGTGTGTGCAGAGGAAGGGGCTCAGCAGCAGTCGCACATCTGAGACGATCTCATGAGAGGCAGAGCCACAGGAAGAGGTCTGGTTCTGCAGGGCTGCGGTCCTACCTCACTCAGGCTGTAAGGCAGGATGAGCTTGTCGTTGACTGTCACTGCTTTTCTCTTGGTCAGGACTTCCACCAGGGTCTCCCGTTTCACCTATTTCCAGGGTGAGGAAAGAAAGGTTGGGAGGTGAGGCACTTGCTGGGCCTTCTGCATCTGGAGGCCAGCCCTGAAGAGCTGGGGAGGGCAGGACGGACCACAGAAGCTGAATTGGGAAGAGCCTCCCCACACCTAGTGCTCTCTTCTGGCCTCCTTCTTGCATAAGCACATACCTATTTTAGAGACTCTGTCTCAAAAATAAACAGGTAAATAAAATAAAAACAAAAATGTAATATAAAACTTGAAAGCAAAAACCCACAAGGCCAGGTGTGGTAGCACATGCTTTTAATCCCTGCCCTCAGGAGGCTGAGGCAGGTGGATCTAAGTTCTAGGCCACCTAGAGTGACACTATCTAAAAAAAATAAAACAGAAAGGTAAGCTGGAAGCGGGGCTCATCAGGACAAGTTTAAAGATTTATCTAGCCAGCTCCAGGCCCTGACGTTCCATCCTCAGCAGCGTTAGAAAAAGAAAAAAGAAAAACAAAAAAAGAAAGAAAAGAAAAAGGAAAAAAGAAACAAACTTATGGGGCTCAAGCTCTTCACTGAAGGTTCCAGGGGCATCTCCACCTTCATCCACTAGGTGCCAGTAGTGCTCCCAGAAATCTCCCCAGGTGAGAAGCAGCAGAGACTACACCTGCAGGAAAGCTGGACTTCCCACTTCAAACCATCACTAGCTGTGTCTGCACATGTGGGCTTGGCGTGTTTGGTGTAGTGAGAGGGGCCTGGGATTCCATGTGTGTGAGGGAAGCAGCCATCATGGGCCCCATCTTCCAGCCCACATCATAACACTTTCTTGAATTGGGGAGGGGAGGTCTTACTGAGGCTCTCAGGCAGGTCTCAAATATGGAGACTCCTGTCTCAATCTCTGAATGACCAGGACAACAGGCCTATGGTACTACGCCTAGCCCCAAACTATATGTCTTAAATTTAATTGTCAAAAAAAAAAAATATGTTCAAGGCCCGCCTGGTCTACAGAGCAAGTCCAGGACAGCTGAGACTACAAAGAGAAAACCTGTCTTAAAAACAACGAAAACCAGGGCTGGAGAGATGGCTCAGCGGTTAAGAGCATTGCCTGCTCTTCCAAAGGTCCTGAGTTCAATTCCCAGCAACCACATGATGGCTCACAACCTCTGTAATGGGGTCTGGTGCCCTCTTCTGGCCTGCAGGCACACACACAGACAGAACATTGTATACATAATAAATAATTTTTTTTTTTTTTTTTTTTTTTGGTTTTTCGAGACAGGGTTTCTCTGTGGTTTTGGAGCCTGTCCTGGAACTAGCTCTTGTAGACCATAAATATTTAAAAAAAAAAAAAAACCAACGAAAGCCCCAAAATTATGCATATGGGCGTGGGTGTTCTATCTAAAATCTGAGCAGACGCCTGAGGACACCAAAAGAGGCTGTCAGATCTCCTGGGACTGGAGGTACAGGCGGTCATGAGGGTGCTAGGATTCACACCTAGTGATCTCAACTTCTGAGTATGTTTAGCCCTGAACTGCTTATCTCTCTACCTTTACCTCCCAAGTGCTGGGACAACAAGGGCATGCTAGCACATCAGCTAGACAGGGTTTAGGGAAACTAGACAAGCCTCTGCCACACAGAGCAAGAGCAGCAGCCCAGGAAACAATGGTCTCACTTGTTTACATTGACCTGTGTGTGTGGATATGTGCCCATGAATGAAGGAGACCACGGAGGCTGTGGCCAGGAAGCAAGTGCAAGAAAATATGGTGGAGACAAGAAGTACCTTCAGGAGCTCGGAGAGGGTATCCAACACCTCAGGGGGCCCAACCTCCAGGCCTTCATCCCGGCCTGTTGCTCTCTTTTTGTAGGTGACATTGCCCAGGTACAGGATAGCTGAGAGGACAGAAAAGATCCTGGGACAGAGAGAGAGGTTACTGTGGCCTGTGTCACTTGCCTGTCTCTGTAGTAGTATCTCTTGCAGCCAGGCCAAGGGTGCTCTCCACTTCACACCCCCATCCCCACTCCTGAGTGCTGCTGCCAGATAGACCTCACAGACATCACACTTGGCTTGGGTAGTTCACACCTGCTACCAACTGCGCTCCAGCTCCAGCCCTGCTCGTTTTAGAGATGGGTTCAAGCTATATAGCCCAGGCTACCCTCACCTGACGCCTTCCCAAGCACTGAGGAAGCAGATATACACTACTATGCAAACTTAGTTTAACTTTTTTGCTTGTTTGTTTTTGCTAACAGACAGGGTCTTGTTTATGGAGACCAGGCTGGCCTTGAAGTTTTAACCTTACTGCAGAATGACTGTTGTTTTGCTTTTTTAATTTAACGTCTCACTATGCAGCAAAAGCTGCCCTTGAACATGCAACCCTCCTCTCTCAGTCTCTCCAGTGTGAGGATGGTAGGTGCACACCATCACGCCCAGTTTCAACTGGTTTGGACTACGGCCTCCTAGATCTTGGCTGCAGCCCTCTCCTGTGCTCTGTGTGGAATACCTCCTACTTTCTATAGGGGGCAGGTCAGAGCTGGAGGCTCAGCAGTCCACTTACTGCTTCTTGGTAGCAGGTAGGAAGCCCACCATCTCCATGGCCTGCTGGAGCCTTTCAAAGTCATGTTTGAGGTCTTCTCCATCTTCAATATTCAAGTTGTGCTGAAAAAAGCAAAGGTGTGGGCACTCAGGCACTTCCGGCCTGGAGGGCAGTGAGCAGGGCAATCCAGGCTGGATAGAAGGAGGGCCAGGGCTGCGAATGAATGGCAGCCTTTGTGTGTGTGCTCAAGGCTGGGCTGGTGACCCAGCAGGGCCCAGGGTGGTGGCCTGACCTCCCAGTGGCAGACAGTCTTGGGGCAGAGGTGGCGCCGTGGCTGGAGCTGTTTACCTGGTTGAGGTAGAAATAGTCTTGAGGCTGCTTCAGCCGGAATTCCTGGCGCTCCTCCTCGCTAACACCCAGCAGCAGATAATAAAACACATGGTAATTCCTGTGGGTGACCAGCAAGGGGAGTCAGTACGCGGCCAGGTCCACAGCACAGTAAAGGGTGGGTGGGATGGCTCAGCTGGTCAGGGCACCTGCTGCTAAGCCAGGGGACCCAAGTTCAATCCCCAGAACATGCTTGGTAGGGAGAGGGAACTGAGTCTCCAGGTGTTCTTTTACCACACATGTACATGCACACACACACACACACACTTGCACACTGAAATAAACAAATATAAAGTTAAAAAAAAATAAAATCTCAGCTGGTGTGGTAGTGCATGCCTTTAACCACAGCACTCAGGAGGCAGTGGCTTTGAGGCCAGCCTGGTCTACAGAGTGAGTTCCAAGACCCCGACTTAATATATAAATAAAAATTTTAAGTGCTGTTAGAAAAAAAAGAGAGACCTCCCCGAGTGAGTGAGTGTCACAAGAGCAGGGAATGTGCGTCCCACCCGCTTCTTAAGCAGGTTTGTTATTCTGAGGTGGGCTCTCCATGAAGTCCCGCCTGGTCTGGACCCCGAAATCCTCCTGCCTCAGAGTCTCAGTGCTGGCTCACGGAATATGCAGCTGTGCCAGTTACTCAAACACATTTCAGTGTGGGCAGTAAGGGGCACAAGGCTGGAGGCCATGGTGGCAGGTATGTGGGCAACACAACTCTTACTTCACCTCAGTGAGGGCAAAGATTAAGCAGGGCTGTGTTCAGCAACATCCCACACCCTGGGGGCTGGAGAGGTGGCTGCACTTGTGAAGGACAGGTAGTTCCCAGCAACCAGATGCTGGCTAACTAACTTCTCCCTCTTCTGATCTCCCTGGACTCCAGGCACACACACAGTGCACTTACAAACACATATGCAAAACACCCATATACATAAAAAAGAGAAACAAATCACGCCCCACCTCTCATCCTTCTCTCGGGATACCAGGCGAGATTTTTCAAGCAGGTATTTCTCCACAACAGCTCTGTCATAAAAGAAAAAAGAATTTAGTATTAATATTTCTTCTTCTTCTTTTTTTTTTTTTTTGCCTTGGCTAGAGTTGAGGATGGAACTAAAAACCATAAATTTAAGGCAACCACCATACCACTAAGCCCCACCCTCAGCCACTCACTGGGGAATCATAGGCAGGGGCTCCACCCTTGAGCCACACCCCCAGTCCCTCACTGGAGACTCTAGGGCCATTATCTATGTCTAAGTCAAAATCTTTGCTTGGATGTTGTATGGTTGTTCTTTTTCCCTTCATTTCACTCAGGTTCTCCTATAGCCCAGGCTGGCCTCTAACTTGTGCCTAGGGAACACCTATCTGCTCCTGATCCCCTCCCTGCATCTCCCAAGTGTTGGCATGACTGACAGGACCATGCCACCATGGCCTGGCATAGAGAGTGTTGGGTGGACCCTTGGGCCACTCCATATACTGTCTACAGAGCTAAGGCCCACTGTCCTCTTCTACTGTTTGAGACAGACCTCACTGTGTGGTTGAGGTTGGCCTTGAACTGCTGCTCTCCTCAGTCATCCTTTCTGCATGCTGGGGTAACGTGCACCATACACAAGGTCTCTGTAGTGCTGAAGGGGAACCCAGAGCCTCAAGCTCGCTAGGTGTAGCCACATCCCTAAGCCGTATCTCTACTCTGGCCTAGCATGTGGCACCATGGTGCCGCCTGCTGCAAATGCCCTGAAGATCACCTGTGTTCTGACGTCAAACACAGAAATCAACAATCAGCTGACCTATGTGCTCCCGGGCAGAGAGGGCTGAGCATAGTCCAAGGAAACCTGACAGGATCTGGGCAGGTGAAGGGACCCAGGCTAGCCCCGCAGAGGTGAGGAGAAGGAAACCTCCCCTCAACAGCAGAATGCTGTTAGATGAGCTTCAGGCATCTGCTTGGGCATACCCTGACCTGGAACTTCTGTGTAAGCTCAAAAACGATTTTCATGGCTTGACTGCTGACTGATAGGCAGACGACAGACAGGTCATTTTTAAGGTACAAGCTGGGTACATGCTGGCCTTGAACCCAGAGACCCGCCTGCCTCTGCCTCCTGAGTACTAGGATTAAAGGTGAGCTCCACCACTGCCCAAGATGGCCCTGCGCTTATATTGAAGTCATTTCCTATTTTTCCCAGGTTGTTGACCCTATTATTTAGCCATGTATTGTAACGTACGAAAGCACAAGGCATTTCTTGCACTCACTGGCAAGCGCTCTATATCTAAGCTGCACTCCATCTCCTCACTTTATAAGTTATGTCCGTTCAACGTGAGAACACACGTGAACCACAGCATGTATGAGGATGTGTGTCAATGGACGGTGTCTGGGAATCCTTGCTGAGGCAGAACATCTGTCTTAAACTGCTGTGACAAAAATACTCTCACCAAAAGTGGCAATCCCCCCAGGGCCAGTCTGGTCCAGACTAACTGTCAATCAAGGCTTTTCTCTCAGATTGACTCTTGGCTAACTGGAGTCTCTCCTGTTGTGCTACTGCACACTCCAGGCCATCAAAACCCAGCTTCTGGCCGATTCTGTGCTTGCTGAATTCCATCTCTCCTGGTAGGAGTGCAAGGATGGCAGAGGTGCGCTACACCTGGCTTCTCACATGGCTTCTTGTTGGGCTTGTGTAGTCAGTGCTTTTCTCACTGAAACCTGCTCCTGCCTGCCACATCACCTCCGCTACAGCAGAGGCCTCTGACTCTGACCCTCACAGGTCCCTGGCTGTGTCCATACAATCTGGTTTTCTGGAGCTACTGTTTCCTTCCAGTTCAGTTTGGGTCACCCATGAGGTGCAGGGAGCAACAGAGACTGCAGTACTCTTGAAGCCCAGGCTTGAGTCCCCTTCATCTCCAAACAATAGGGAACACAACTACTCTGAATTTTTAAAAAATTTTAAAAAAATTTTATCTTACACTCCAGCTGCAGTTTCCCCTCCCTCCTCTCCTCCCCATCTCTCCCCACATTGCCCTTCTGTTCTCACCCCCCAATTCACTCCTCCTCCATTCTGTTTAGGAAAGGGCAGGTCTCCCATGAGTACGAACAAAACACACCATGTCAAGCTGCAGTAAGACTAGGCACACCCCATGTATTAAGGCTGAGCAAGGCAACCCAATATGAGGAATAGGGTCCCAAAAGTCAGTAAGAAAGTCAGGGCCAGCTCCTGTTGCTACTGTTAGGAGTCCCACAAGAGGCTAGGTACAATCTGGTCACAGGAATAGGTTAGTTCAGGCTACATATCTGCTGTTGCTAGGAGTTTTAAGATGGGGCCATCCTTGTAGATTCCTGGGAGATCCCCTTGTGCCAGGTTTTTACCTGACCCCAAAATGACCCCCCTTTTGGCACTGAATTTAATTTTATGTATATAAGTATTTTGTTTGCATGTGTGTCTGGGCACCAGGTTGAGTGCAGTGCCCATGGAGGCCAGAAGAGGGCGTCAGATCCCCTGGGACTGGAGTTACAGTCAGCTGTGAGCCCCACTTGGGCACTCAGAGTTGAACTTGGGTCCTTGCAGGAGCAGCCAGCCTCTAATTTGTTTGTTTGTTTGCTTGGTTGGTTGTTTTTGAAACAGGGTTTCTCTGTGTAGCCCTGGCTGTCCTGGAAATCACTCTGTAGACCAGGCTGGCCTCAAACTCACAGAGATCCACCTGCCTCTGCCTCCTGAGTGATGGGATTAAAGGCATGAGTCATCACACCCAGCCTAATTTTTGGTTTTAAAGGTCTGAGTTCAGTAAGGGGGTCCTGTGAGAGGAGAGGCCTCCTCTGGGCCAATCTGCACTCACAGGAAACTGAAGCCTCAAGAATGAGGAACTTGGGCTCAGACCGGCCCTGACCTTTCCTTGGTTTTGTGAAGAAATAGTGACAGAAATATGACCAGACACAGCAGGCAAAGGCAGCCCTGAGTGGCAGCCTGTTTAGCACGAGTCTATGGCATCTCCAAGGCCAGGAAGCTAGACCAGAACATGGATACTGGCCAACATGAAATCCCTTTCTTGAACCCAAGACTAGCACTTGAACAGGGCAGCTTGCTGGGAGCCCACTGAAGGGAGGGGCAGCTGGGCTGTGTACTAGGCCAGTCAGTGCACTTGACAGACCTGTGCATGTGACCTAACCAGGTACTTACTTATCCGCTCTGTCCTGCGTTAGTAGTTTCTATCTACCCAAGGTTAGAAAGTAAGAAATGGAAAGTTCCAAAGTAAATGATTTGTAAGTCTAAAGTTGTGTGGCATTTTAGCAGCACTATGAAACCCATGCCACCCTCACTGGCCTTCCAGGGTCCTGACTACTCTTGTATATGCTATCCTCCTGTTAGCTACTCAACAGACACCCTGGTTACCAGATCAACTGTCACTGTACTGTGGTGTTGGCTTCCAGAGGCCAGATTTACCCTAATAATGCCCCAAAGCCCACAGGAGTCATTAGAGAGATGTATTTAGCCCATGGTCCAGATGCTGTGAGAGAGATTGTGTGGCAGCTGGACATCTGAGTATCAGGGCAAGGGCACCTAGCTCAGGTGGCAGAACTCAGGGTCCAGCTGAACCCTAGGTGGGTATGACAGGACTGAAGTCAAGCAAAGAATGTGCAGTCAAGGGCCCAGAGCTAGCTTGACCTTCACCAAAAGCCTCTCAATTTGCACCCCAGCAGAGCCTGCCCCCTGCCCATGTGGGGGTGGAAGGCCGTCAGAGGCTCAGATCCTCCCTTCCACACCCAATGTGAACTATCAGTGGACTCCTGGGACTGCGGCAAACCTCACTGTGCTGCAGAGCCTCAAGGTGCATCTGCTGCCGCATAGCACAAGCCTGTGAGTGACTAGGCTACAGGCCCACCAGAATGTCACCTCTACCCACCCCTACCTAACATCCTCATATCCACCTGCCAATGATCTGCTGCTCCATCTACCCTTGTAACCACTGCTCCACAGGTATGTCTGTTTACTCACCTCTGTCCACCATAGATACACCCAGCCCTGAGCTACATACCCTCCCCCCCACCTACTCACCAACCCGTCACTCTATTCAGCCACCTATTTCCAACCACCCCAAACCCATTAACCACTCCATGAGCCAAGCCACCCACCAACATACCCACCTAAAATCTATCTACCCACTCAGGAATCCATCTGTGCACATATCTTCCCATCCACGCACCCTTGAATCTACCCACTCACAGATGATCATCCAGCCCAAGTCTACCCACTGACATACTTGGGAGTCTTCAGTATACCTGCCCACCCATAAATCAACTCACTTCCCTGATACAGATATGAATAATTTACATTGGTATGGATCTTGGTTTATTGATATAAATGTAAGGTCAATCTTGTTATATGTATAATTCTGCTCTTGACTGAGGTGTGATTGTGTAGTTCATTTAAAAAATGTAATGTGTAATTAAGAAATATAGGTTAATAGATAATCCTCTATAATAGTCAAGTTTGTAGTCATGTTAGCTAGATTTTCTAGACATACAGAGAAGCATTTCAGATGAACAGGGATTCTTCAAATCTTTCAGAAACCTTCAGAATATGGCATTTAAATGTTTTAAAAATTTAGAACTTTTCATAACAGTGAGACTACTGTGCTCCTGGCAGCACCAAGCTACTTCCAGAGGAAGATGGGCATCGAAAAGGCTACTTAGCCATTTGGGCAAGAAACTGCTCTTGCCTGGACTGATTCACTGGACATGCAGTACCCACGAGAGATGACTTGCCTAAAGGTGAGATGGTCCTTTGGGGTTCCTACTTCATGAAAGAGTCTGCCAGACATTCTGCAGGACACAGAAGAAAGTGACTGACCTGTCTTTGAAATTTCCAGCTTCATGGAAAAATCTGCTGAATACTATGGACCTGTAGACTAAAGATGGATGCCCCAACGGTACAGAAGAACTTTGGGTAAATATCCAGGCAGCAAGATGTCTCTGTCAATTCTAGAGTTTTGGAAGTTGTTTATAATGCACTTCCTGTTTACTTAGGAAATATTATATCCTTCTGGAGTCTTTGATGGAGTTGAAGATAGATAGTTATAGTTTTCCTTAGTTATGATAAAAGATAAAGTAGATATAAATATTGTAACTGTAATTCTTGCTTGATAACTGTTTTGTTATATGTAATTTTACTATATTAAAGTTAAAGCCTTCCTTTTTGTTTAAACAGAAAAGGGGAAATGGTGTAGGAGTTCCTTCTGTTTGTGTGTTGCTTTCACTGGTTAATGAATAAAGAAACTGCCTTGGCCTAATTGATAGGACTGAACTTAGGTAGGCGGAGAAGACAGAACTGAATGCTGGAAGGAAGAAGGGCAGGGTCAGAGAAGCCATGGATCCTCTGCCTGACATGGATGCTGGTTAGAATCTCTGGTAAGACACTGCCACATGTGATACACAGATTAGTGGAGATGGGTTAAACTAATAGGTAAGAGTTAGCCAATAAGAAGTTAGAGCTAATGGCCAAGAAGGGTTTTAATTAATACAGTTTCTGTGTATGGTTATTTCGGGTGTAAGCTAGCTGGGCGGCCGGAACAAACAAGGGGCCCCCTTCTCATGTAACACTTCCCTCACACAAAATCTATCAATCTACCCATAAATCTACAACCTACCCATCTACCCAATTCATATACCAACCCTCCCACCCAGGAATCACTCAAGTACCCAAGCTGCCATTTGCCTATACACAAAATACATGCACAAATCCAGCCACCCAGACATGGATCCCTCAGCCAATGGACCTGTCTGACCGCCTCTGTGCTGTCACTGCACACCCTTAACGTACTTCCCTGTCTCTTTCTGGGTAAGGGCCTCACATTTGGTTGATACTGGGGTCCACACCTTACTTTGCCTGTGACACCCCAATACCTTACAGAGTAGAAACCTTACGAAGGCCAGCAGGCTATGCAGTCTGGTAGGTTCTGACTAAGGGGTCAGAGAAGATCCTTACTGCATAGACCTGAAACCCTCAACACCACATTCGCAGATAGGGGTACACTTCAGGGGCAGAGCACTGGCTAAGCTCACAGGGGGCTTTGAGTTCCAGCCTTAGCTTGAGGGGCACACAGACAGAGCAACTTACCCCCGCACGATACCACTCTCCAGGTAGTTAACTTGGATGAACTTCCCAAAGCGGCTGGAGTTGTTGTTGTGGGCTGTCTTGGCATTCCCAAAAGCCTGTGGGCAGCAAAGACAACACTTCAGACCCTGGCCTGGAGTCTCCACGGCTCCACTCTGGTCCTAGAATGCCTTGTGTGTACAACGTCCTTGTCTTCAGAGCCAGCGCATAGGGCAGGAAAAGATGGTTCAGTGGCTAAGAGCACTTGCTGCCAAGTCTGACAATCTGAGGTTGATCCCTGGGACATACATAGTGGAGGGAAAGAACCGAATCCTGCAAGATGTCCTCTGATCTCCATACATGCACACACATACACAGACACACATATAAATGTAATAAACTTTTTTTTTTTAAATTTAAGGGCGTGTTACTATAGTTTGTGTGTTTGTGGGAGGGGTATTTACTTGTACTGTGCACCTGTGTGTGTCTGGTGACTATGGAGGCCAGAAGAGAGCATTAGATCCCCTGAAACTTGAGTATCAGATGCTTAAGTCGCCATGTGGGTGCTGGGAATTGAACCCAGGTTCTCTGCAAAAGCAGCCAGTGCTCTTAACTGCTGAGTCACCTCTCCAGACCAACAACAACAACAAAAAAATTTAAAAAGCAAGTCTCAGGTGTGTGTCTGAAGCACGCCCTCATGTGCTCAGTCTGCCTCATGCAGAAGCTGAGGTCTCAGAAGTGCAAAGCCACACCCAGCTTCTCACGTGGGAGGTGGGGATTCAAACTCTGGCCCCCATACTTGCACAGCAAGCACATTTATCTACCCTCTGTGTCTTCAGAGCCTGTTTGTTTATGTCTTGAGATAGGTCTCACTCTGTAGCCTGGAGCTAGCAACCATCCTCCTGCCTCAGCCTCCCAAGTGATAGAATGATATACTTGCACTCCTGCGCCCAACTTGTAACCCTCCTTCTTTAACAATTATGAAGCTTTAGCTGGGTGTGGTGGCACACACCTTTAATCCCAGCACTCAGGAGGCAGAGACAGGTGGGTCTCTGAGTTTGAGGCTAGCCTGGTCTACAGAAAGAGTTCCAGGACAGCTAGGGCTACGCAGAAAAACCAACCAGCCAACCAACAAATGATGCCATCTATGGCACTGGACTACAGTGATAGAGGATTAAGACAACCAGCAACAGGTGGCCTCTGTGTGGTAGCCCAAAGGGAAATTCCACCAAGAAGCCTGATGGTGGAGGACCATGTGTTCTTCTGGGACAGTGGAGGGCCAGGTGTTGTTCTGGGATGGAGAACCAGGTGTTCTTCTACAGCTGTGACACTTCAACTGAGCTAGTGCTGGTGACTACATGCAGGCCCCCAAAAGTCAAGCTCCTCAGGTCCAGAGGAAGAGTAAACAACCAGGAATTACCAAGCATGTAGTAAAACCTTGGATACAGGTGGAGGAACAGCCTCTTCTCCCCCACTCCCAGTCAGCCTCTGATCCCAGACTCAGCAAACAGAGCCAGGTGGATTTCCATGAATTCTAGGCAAGTCTGGGTTACAAAAAGATCCTTATTATTTAGAAGAAAGAAAGAAAAAAAAAGACATAAGCCCACGTTAACGGGTGCATGGAATGGACGCACCCATCTTGTTCTCCACGGGGCTGGGGTGTCTGTACTTGGGATAGCCCATTTCTCAGAGAAGTTGCCATGGTACCTCAGCCTAGAGTTAAGCAGTTGCTACAGATGAGTTCCCAAGATTGCTTCCACATTCCTTAGAGGCAGGGCTCACTTTTAAGGCAATGCAGACAACTTTCCATGTAGACCTCTAAACATGATGGTCAGGCCCAAATCTGGGGACAGCCAGCCAGCAATGCCACAGGGTGAAGGGGAGGCTGCTTTCTGGTTCTGTGATTACAGATGACCCTGCAGGCCAGGGTTTTGTCTGTGCCTGGTGACCTCATGTGTCTGGTATGTGTCTGAGTACGCAGCAACTTTTCAAAGCCCAGCTAAAAATATCCGGTTGACACTATGATATATAGAGGAGGAAACGCCAGCTACAGGCATGCTGCGTGGCTCAAAGCAGAGTTGGCCCAGAAGCTGAAGGGGATGGCGCTGGGCTATGGGTGGCCTGGAGGGACAAGCCAGCCCAGGGGTGGACACTCTGCTAATGCTACTGAATCCACAGGCCCAGGTAAGGTGCCAGGGCAAGGGCTCAGCTTTCACAGAAACATGGTTTTCATTCTTTCTAACATAAAAGACACATTGTTAATATTAGTTTGTGCACTGCTAAAAATAGATCCTGATTAGATCTACTGATGCCCCTTCGGGTACAGGTCCAGAGGAAGACAGGGCAGACAGGGTGTTGAGGGCACACAGTGGAGGCTGGGAAAAGTGCTAACGCAGCAGAACCACAGGGGTGGCGGACACAGGAAAACTGCCCAGAAGCGAGCAAAGCAGGACCCCATGCCTCAAACAAGGTGAATGAGGGAACTGACTCAAGTTGTCCTCTGACCTTCATATACATGCTGTAACATGCAGACTTATTCAACGGTACATATTTTATTAAGAGTCAAAGTCTCACTGTGTAGCCCAGACTGGCTTGAAATTTCTGATTAGCTACCTCAGCTGGGATTATAGTTATGAGTTATCGGTCTCAGATTTAAACAAACAAAAAATTTAGATTTATTTATTTTATGTGTTTGCCCATTTGCCTGAATGTTTATCTGTGCACCATATGTGTACCTGGCACACAGAAGTCAAAGTGGAGTTACAGATGGATGTGAGCCACCAAGTGGGTGCTGGGAATCAATATGGATCCTCTCCAGGGGCAGCCAGTGCTCTGACTGCCCAACCATCTCTCCAGCTCGACCTTGTCCCCTTATTTTTTGGGTCTTACTATGTAGTCCAAGCTGGCTTGGAACTCGAGATCTGCCTGCCTCTGTCTCCCAAGTGCTGGGATTAAAAGTATATACACCATACTGATACAGACTCAGATTTCTAAAAGCACATTTTCTAGTGAGTTCAAGGCCAACCTAGATTACATGACACCCTATCTCAAAAAGAAAAACCCAAAGCACATACTCTGGACCCTTGCCTCACCTCACCCCAACACTCACAGGCTGTGTCCCCCAGTCCGTGACACTCTCCAGCTCCTCCCTTAAATCTTGACTGGTGGCCGGCCACTAGGTGCAAGTGGCAGCTGTTCCTCCAGACACCAGAGACTGAGCTGTGCATTTCCATGGTTGTTATGGCGGTGCTACCTGCCTGTCTGTCATAGTCTGGTACCTGGGAAGCTGAGGGAGGAGGACTGTGAGTTCAGATAGCCTGGGCTATGAAGTCAAGACCCTGTTTCATCAAACAAAACTACAACAAAAGGAAACAGCCCAGGTGAAGACGCACATGCAGCAGGATGCACTCACCCCTCTTGTCAACCTCAGACCCCTGAAGCACGTAGGAGGTGCTCATGGGAGGGCTTCCTCTAAGGAGACGGTAGGGGCCACGCTGGGGGATGGGTGAAGTAGTACCACCCGAAAAACTTTGTTGTCCCCTGACTAGCAACTAGGTTTTTGCTTAGAAAGTTCTAGTGTCTCCCCTAGGTGTCTTCTGTGGCTGTGAGTGAACTTCTGGCTGCAGGCCCACGGTTCCTAGGCATTCTATGCAGCTGCAGCTGGGATGTGTGAGACGAGTGGGAGACTTTAAATGTCTTTTGTCCTTTGTCTTTGATGAGATAGGGTCTCATGCAGTCCAGGCTGGCCCCAAGTCCTGAGTAAGCATGAATCCTCCTGCCTCAGCCTCCCAAGTGCTAAAATGACAGGTGAGGCCTACCCAGAATGACACAGGGCTGGAGGCAGAACCCAGGACTCTGCAGCTCGGACAAACGCTCTGTGGCCTGTGCCCCTGCCCCTTATGGCTTTCTGGGATGGGTCCTTTGCTCTATGCTGCCCAAGCTGACACTGAACTCCTGCATCCAGAAGACACCCTGCCAAGCCCTGAACGCTGGGGTCACAAGGGAGTGCTGTCAGACCCGGTTCCCCTTGCTTTGACAGCTGTTGTGAAGGACGGAGGTCAGGTCACTGTAGTCGCAGAGAGAACCTGGCCAATGAAGGACAACCAAGGCCATGGCAGCAGATGAGGGACAGGAAGAGGAGCACCACCCAAACCTCTTAGTTCCTTGCTGCATGAAGGAGGAAGTGGAGGCTCAAGGGCCTGCT
>NW_026068172.1:142061-275091 GCF_014885135.2 Alexandromys fortis
ATTGCTTCAGTCATGGTGCTTCATCACAGCAGCAGAACCAAGAAGATAGCGGTGCACACCTTCAGCCCCAGCACCTGGGAGGCAAAGGCAAGTAGATCTGAGTCTAAGGTCAGCCTGGTCGACAGCGGGAGTTCTAAGTCAACTAGGGCTACATAGTGAGACCTGCCTCAAAAAAACAGCACATATTTTATAAGTGTTTTTCTTTTTCTGTCTTTTAAAAAGTTGTCCTGTTGCGACCTACCTTACTGTCTCTATAGGGTGTGCAATAGCAATTTAAGTTCTTAATTTACTTATTGGGGGAGGCACACTGCAATTACAGGGCAGAAGACAAGTTGCAGGAGTCAATTCTCTCTTTACAGTATGTGGGTCCCAGGGCCTCAAGTTCAGCAGCAATCACCTTTACCCAACGAACCATCTTGCTGGGCCTAATTATTTCAAGCCCCCCAGAGTATTTTCATTTGTTGAGGTAGGGATGACAGATATGCACCCTCTCCTGAATGACATCTGTTACCTCAGGACACTACCAATACTGGCCATCAACTGCACTGCTCTAGTCCTGACACCTGACACCCTAGTCCTTGCTCCCCTGCTTCAGGAACAGAAGAGATCATTGCTCTCAACCTACACTGCCAAGAAGCAAGTACTGGCTGTACTCCCAGAAACTGGGGAAACTGAGGGCAGCAGAGAGAGGTAGTTCAACCAAGTCTACTTCAAGGCATATGGGTACAGGATCCTTGGGAACCTGACTGGGGAACTCCTGATGCCACTGGAGCCTTAAGGTAACCTGTGTGCAGGTGTATCACAAGGACCCAAACTGGCAGCTTTTAGAGGCTTCAGCGACAGCTATCTTGGAGATGGAGGGCAGGGCCAAAGGTCCCTGAAAAGAGCACTGCCACCAAGATGGGGAGGTGGGGTGGGATACTGTTCCCTGTGATCACTGCATAGCCTGGAACCTGCTGTCTGGATCAGACTAGAGGAGCAGACAGGCTCTCACTATCTAGCCCCAGCAGCCTGGACTCTGCTACATGGATCGCCCTTCCCTGCAAATGCTGAGCAGACAAACCAAGTGCTTAGCTATCATCACTCCAGCAGACCCTGGAACCGCTAAGGTACCACCCCAAAACTGAAATGTGCTGTCTCTGACAACAACATGTGCCCTACCTTCCATTCCACAAGTCTCTCTCACTCTCTCTTGGTTTTTCAAGACAGGGTTTCTCTGTGTAACAGCTCTGGCTGCCCTGCGATTCTACATATAGACCAGACTGGCCTCAAACTCACAGAGATCCACCTACCCCTGCCTCCCGAGTGCTGGGATTAAAAGCACGAGGTACCATGCCCAGCTTGACTCCTCATGTTTCTAAATGATCCCACATAACCCAGGCTGGTCTCAAACCTGGCCACGTGGCTGAAGCTGACCTGGATATCATGATCCTCCTGCATCAGCTTCTTGAGCTGGACTACTTATCTGTGGGCTGCAACCTGCTTCTCTTTACCTGGTCATATAGACTCCAGGAGATTTGGGGCCACAGGGTCAATGCTGGTCTAGTGGCTTCAGGAGTTCTGGTAGTGGGGGAGGAGAGGTCTAGTGGGGGAGGGGGAGGTTAGTGTGTATCTTTTGTGACCTGTCCACAATGGTTGTATAGCACGTTGGCCTTTGATGTTACAGCACCGTGCACTCTGGTCTGCATATCCATGGGAGTCCCTCCCCCACAAGACAGCACACACTGGTCCCCCACAGTACTCATACAGGCCCTGTGCATTTCTTCTGAGACATTTGCTACTCTGTTTTGGGGATGGTGCCAAACTTGCCTCAAATTCTTAGGCACTGGGATGACAGGCGTGTCCTATTATATCCAGCTCAAGGAGACCTTTTTTGTGCGCTTAAACTATACCCCATAATTTCACTATACTCTTAGATGTGGTCTTCCCAAAAATGTAACTTCCCCCAGGTCTAAAATAGCTTTGAAGGAGCAAAGGCCCTTCCCTCATTGGCTATGCAGGGGAGAAGCTGGGAGGCTGCATGGCACAGGGCAAACTCAAAGTGCACAGCTGTCCCCTGGCAAGGGATGCTCAGGGCCACCCTGACTCTGCCTGCAGCTCGCAAATACCTTTCCAGGAATGGTCCCAGGACACATACCTGTTGGAACAGTGTCTCCTTATCCACCCAACACCCTTCCTGCGGGCTAACTGCTGGTCTGCCCTCTCCCTCCTCCTGCAGATGCACTGGCTCCACTGTTCTCCAGCTTCCAATGTCCTTGAGGTGGGCTAGGTGCAGGCAGCCTGCTGGTTTGCCTCTGCTGTCGGGTGAAGGCACCAGAGCCAGGAACTCAATGTCCCAGTGACCACCTCCTCCCCAGCTGTGGCCAAGCAAGAGCCTCTGCCTCATCCTAGTGTCCCTGCTTTACCAGCCCTGGTTGTGTGACTTGCACTTCTAAGAGTTCCCAGGGGGCACATCAGAAACTACAGATATTGGCCACAATCCCAGGTGCCCACAAGCTCATGTTATGTTCCACTTGTGTTAAGGCAGTGCAGGAAGGAAGTGCAGGGGTGCCGAAGAGGGAAAGGGACTCCTGGGCCTTGTGCAGTCTTTGGACCTGGTGGTCCCCAAGTCCTTGGCAGACAGAATGAAGGCAAGAGTGAGCGTTTCTAGGAGGCTGCTGGAAACACAGTGATGGGCGATTCATAAGGAAGTGGGGCTTGGTAGTCAGCCCTAAGGTAAAGTGACAGCCATGCAAGCACGAGGACCCGAGCCCAGCACCCACTCAGGAAAGGCAGTGCTCTGTGCTCAGCTTGCTTTCCTCACTCCAACAGTCTAGGACCCAAGCCTAAGGGATGCTGCTGCCGAGCGTGGTGTCTTCCCACCTCAACGGCACAATCAAGACAGACAGTTCCCACCTGATCCAGACAATCCCTCACCAAACACCATCTTCACAGCTGATCCAGACTGTGTCAAGTTGATAATTAAAACCATGCATCCCAGACTCCCAGTGGATGCCCATAAGCATGGGTGGTGCCAAACCAGACATTCAGCTGAGATGATCCTGCATACTCACTAAGCCATCAACGGTGAAACCTGAAACTGCTTATTTCTGGATTTTTCTACTCAGTATTTTCAAACTGCAGTTAACCATGAAAAACTGAAGCCCAAGAAATCAAAACCCTTTAGAAGGAGATGAATGTCATTGTCTGTAGAAAACCTGCACTGGGCTGCAGATACGGCTCGGCTGGCTGACTGCCTGGAGCTTAGTTGGTAGGGTACTTACAGCTCAGTGAGCACACTGCGTGCATAGCACTTACACGGGCTTCCATTCCCAAAGCCACATAAACCAGACCTGTGGCACACACCTGTTATCCTGGCTATCAGGAGATGGAGGCAGGGGGATCAGGAGGATCCTCAACTATATTGCAAGTATGAGGGCAGCCTGGGCTACATGAGACCACGTGGAATGACAGTAAAGCTGATGGAAATGGGGTGGGGAGGGGTGCAGGAAGCCTACTGACCCTCCTTTTCTGGGGAATTCCTGCTATTGATCTTCAAGCCCTCTTTCCAAGTCAGTCTAGAGACCCAGCTCCAAATCCCACACCCAGGACTCCTCCTCAGCAACAGAGAACATTCTGGCAGCAGGTGGATGGTGACGTGCCTGCAGGGCTCGGTCACATCCACAGAGGTGCAGAGGACATGTGGCTCGATGCACCACAAACACAGTACCCTGAAAGCACTCAGACTGGAGGCTCCACGACACCTAGACACCCCTGCTAGCAGCTCTAAGCTCAGTGGCTCCCAGAGGAGCCTGACTGACATCTGGATACATGGTGGACAGGGGCCTGAACTCCAAACATGAACAGCAGGGAGGGGACTGAGTTTGAATAAATGTGACTTTTGTGGGGCTTTCTGTACCCTGATGCATGTGTGACCTGCTTGTCTGGCTCCTTCAGAAACTGCAACCCAGGGGTCCCCTAGACTGCTTCCTGCCATGGGTCTGTATGTATCTGGTTGTTCCTCCATCCATCCCTCAAGGACCTCAGATTCCAGTCGCACGGTTCCTTTCTGCTTCTATGTAAGACACCCACCCCCAAACACGACGCACACTATGGTCTCCCTTCTCCATGGTGATCCTGATGGCCACAATGAGACCTCTGGGGACCCAGACAGGTACAAAGTAGGGTGGCAAGGGTCTCCTGAGGAAGCAATCCTGCCCGCCCCATGGGTCTGCAATGACCCTGTCACCTCCCTGTTATAATCCAACTCCCCAGCTCAGCCCCAAACACATTAGGCCTCCCTGATCAGCAACATCCTGATCCGTCTTCCTCTCAGATGCCCACAACACCCATCTTTGTTCAAACTTTGAAATATTTCTATTTATTTTGTGATTGTGTATGTTTGTGTACACACATGTACACACATGTGGAGGTCAGAGGACATCTTTCAGGAGTCAGTTTCTCCTTCCATCATGCAGGGCCTGAACTCAGGTTCTAGAGCTTGGCAGCAAGCTCCTGTACTCATTGAATCATCTTGCCAGCCCACAAGCCTAGGAAGCCTCACTGTCTAAGGTGAGTCATGGTCCTTGAACCTCAAGCACTCTGTTCTGTCTTGACCAAGGCCCACCAAACAGTTCCTGCAGCCATCTGAGACCACTGTCTGACTCCACCAAGATTAGTCGCTCAGTCACTGGTCCTGCTCCTGAGTCATGCCTAGCTCTGATGCCTCTGCTGAGGAAGCTTGAGCCAATGGTCCTGCCTGCTTCTTGCCACCCGCAGCTCCCCAAGGCAGGTTGCCCTTGACTGCTGGTCTCTTGGTAGGCTGTGGACAAATGTCCTGTGGTGCACTGGCCTCCTTTTTCTACTGCCCCAGGATTCTTGGGTGCTTCAGCCCTTAAGCCACTCTCAGGAGCTGCTAGAGCAGATGCTGCTTCATGTGGGCAAACAGTGATCCTACAACACTGCTCTGTGGGGACCCTGAAGAGCAGAGATCCAAATAGCTGGGGAGTCTAACTGCAGTCGGCCATGCTAAGGAATGAAATGTGAACAGAGCTAGCAAGCAGAGGATCAAGGGGGGGGGCCTGACTGCAGGGTGGAGTATTACTCAGCCATGAAAAAGGAACAAAACTCACATACCAACACACATTGTAACACAGATGTATCCTGGAATCATGCTTTTGAGTTGACAGAAGCCAAACCAATGGTCACCTGACACCTGCTGAATTCACACGAACCATATCAGGCAAAGCCAGAGACGGGAAGTAGATACAAGAGGAGTGACAGTGACAACTGATACAGACAGGGTGGGGGATGGCATGTTCTGGGACTAGACTGTACAACACAGTGACTATACCAGATGGTTGTAAAATAGTTGATTCTGTCAACATGACACACCCAGGGAGAAGGGACACCAATCACAGAACTGCCTCCATCAGACTGGCCTGTGAAGCATTGATGAAGAAGGGCACAGTCCACTGTGGGTGGTACCATCCCTGAGTAAGCTGACCTGAGCTGTAGGAAAAAGGCAGTTGAGTACTGGATGTGATGGCATATGCCTATAATCCCAGCACTCTTACAGTTCTAGGCTATGAGGAGAGGCCCTGTATCAGAAAAGAAAGGAAGGCAGGCAGCAGCCTGTGAGCCTGGGGTAACCAGTGAGCAACATTTCTCTGTGCTTTCTGCTTCAAGCTCCTGCCTTGATTTTCCTCAATGGCAGGCTGTAATCTTTAAGCTAGAACATGTCCTTTACTATTTGCATTGCTTTGGGTCACAATGGCCACCACAGCAGTAGAGAGCAAGTCAGGACAAGCCTTGTGACAGCCACTGTGTCACTGTGCTGAAATGTGGAGGCAGGCTGACTCTGCAAAGTGAGCCGGTGCTGGCTCACGGCTGGCCAGGGCCCTCTGGCCTGGATCACACTGCAGCATGAGCATACAGCAAGCAATCAAGCCAAGCCTGAAGCCAGAGAAGAGACCAAGACTCCTAGACTCCTCAATGCACAGCCCCAGTGATGTCACCAACATGGGTACCTGGGGACAAATCTCCAAAATGAGGTATTTTAGAGGTTCCCCTCAGATCAACAGCTGCTGAGCCATACTCTTGGTTGACTGACAGAAACAGGGACTCATAATGAAGTTCAGGCTGACCTCAAATTCCTCCTGCCTCAGACTCCAAAAGCTAAGTGACAGACCACCATACCCAGTATATCTACACACTTTTTATCTGTCAATATCAAGCCTCTTAAACACCCCAAGCACAGGGTTAGGCACTCCCAATTCCAGAATCTGTATCAGCCAGGCTAGATACCTTTGTCTGAATTCTCAGGTTCCTTACATCAGTGAAGCCATGTGGTTAGGCAGAGTCAAGCCACCATACCCCATGAAAGCCATGGCCTACGGGCAAAGGTCCAGTAATCACAGTGCCATGGCTCTGGTGACCAGCAGGGTGGGGATGGAGTTTGGTTTGCAGAGTAAGGATACAGAGCCTGGCCTTGGGCAGGTGGCAGCAGCTTCAGGACCCTTCTCTGTTCTAGAATGCAGGTGCCTGTGGTGACTACAGTTGCGTTCTGTCTCCCTCCCTCTCCTCTCCTGATCCAGCAGAGCCTGTGACTCAGTGAAGCCAGGGCCCCTGGGGAAATAGCTCCCGAATGTGGGTCCATGTTTCATTTCTGCTTTCAGAATCAGAACCCATTCTGGCTCACACAGAAGTATGTGGAAATACACCAGGACCGGCCAGGCTGTGCCCTGCTTCCCTGGAGTGAGCCTGCCCAGTGTCCTGGGCATGTTTTAGGGTGAACCCCATAACCAGCATTCCAAGGCTACTCAGCTGAACTCAAGGCTGTCAGGATTGCTGTGCCCAGCAAAAGTGACAGTCCACCAGGCTTACAAGTCCCCGGATGTTTACTGTCCTTTTAGTTAAGGCAGACCACAGCCCACACAAGTGTCTCCTTTCTGAAGGGAGGCAGTGTGGGGGGCCCTGTTCCTTGCCTACTGGAGAACGCTCCAGTCCTGCTGTCCCCACATTGTTTGAAATGGCAGCTGTCACTGGGGCATGCAGGGACACTGACTGACAGGCTCTTGTCTTCCACAGGCATCTTCCTGTTTTCTGGTCAACACTGCACTGAAGCTGCACCCAGGCCTGAGGGGGACAAGAAGGCCCAGAGACACCCAAACCTCAAAGCAACCCAACTTCTTCTTTTGGGGAGTCAAGAAAAAGTCCCTGGCTCTGCGCAAGCTGCATGAATCTTTGGCCTTTGCAGCCTGGAACCCTCAGAGAACAGGAATGAGTGGGGTTGGAGAGTCACATGAGTCGGATTGACCTGTGACCCAACATGTACCAAGGCCTGACCCCTGGCAGCTGTGACCAGGGAACAGGGGCTTCACAAATACAGCTAACACAAGGTTCTTTTTTATTAGTCAGTGCCTTTCATATAGTATTCAAAAGCTGAGGCAGGAGGATGAACAAGTTGGAACCAGCTTTGGTAACATAGAAAGAAAAGAAGGGAATCAGGTGTGGTGTGGTACATGCCTGTCATATGAATACTTGGGAGGTGGAGACAGAAGATCAGGAGTCCATGGTCATCCCTGGCTACATAGTAAGTTTAAAGTCAGCCTGAGCTACATGGGTACCTGTCTCAAAACAAACATAATACAAAGAAAAAGCTTTTGATCACAAGTACATACCTCACCCAACGCACATAATTAAAAATTAGGCTGGGTGTGGTGGCGCACGCCTTTAATCCCAGCACCTGAGAGGCAGAGGCAGGTGGATCTCTGTGAGTTCAAGACTAGCCTGGTCTACATAGAGAGTTCCAGGACAGCCAGGGCCACAATGAAACCCTGTCTCAAAATAATAAGTAAATAAATAAGCTAAGTTAAAATTTTCAAAAAGAAAACCTGGCCAAATTCTCTGCCTCCCAGGATGGCTATGGGCAGTATTCACGTAGGCAGGGACAGTGTTCGTTTACGGGACAGTGACAGGTCTCAGACACTCTGGTATTACACCTACAGGAGCACTCCTGACATGTGGTGGATGGAGGCTGCAATACTAGCTGATGCCCTCAGAATACAGCTTGCCCACTCTGCAGAGAAGGACCTGGCACCAGACATGGGAAATGCCCATGCTGAGAAGGCCAGCTCTGAGCTCTGAGCATGGGAACCCCAAGCTGATGGGTACCCTGGGAAGCATGCCGACTCTCAGCCCCAGAACTGGCTCTAGTTCACCTCGAACCCAGCGAGGCCACCACCCTCCCCAGCCAGTGACTGCCAGAGAGAAGTGGTCAGGCTGCTCCATGTCTGAGGCTCCAAGAAGGAAGCCAGTGGGAGTGGTAGTTGGCTCACACCAGTGACTAAACGCTTGACAGTGACGACAGCCAGTGTCATGCCAGCATCCCTAAGCAATTGATGAGGAGGCTGGCAATGGCTTCACCAGCTCAAGAGAAAAGACAGTTCCTAAGACAACTATGAAGTTGGTCATTGGTCGCTGAGTATCACCAGTGGTTAGTCTATAGGGGCCACAGTGGTCGGACCTGGAAATGTGACCTCATTTGGAAACAGGGTTGCAGGAATCTGTGTTCTGTGGTTGTAACGAAACACCCTGGAATGGGAACTTCACAACGACAACAGTTCACTTAGCCACCTGCCCTCTTCATGGTCAGCTCCTTGAACTTTTGCCTTTTCGGTTCAAGGAAGGGCTCTGCAGGTTCTACTTGAAATTTCCAAGTGACCAACAGCACCACTCTTGCCTCTGTTGCCATCAGTAAGGCAAACAAGGGCCATATGAACACAACCATAAAGATACCACAACCACTTGTGACCAAGGCAGCTAGTGCCCATCGCGAGAACCACATGCACAGCACAGCACCACTGCACAGGGGTTCGTGTCACGACATTGCAAAATGTAAAGGAAGCTCACTGTGCCATACCCAACAAGACCTGTCTAAAACCTACAAATGACTTCTTTGGGGATTTTCCCATTTCTTACGTCAGATCATGGCTCACTGTTGGTAACTGAGGCTGAGGGAGACTTATATTTGTAGAAGGGATAGTTGATCCACACAGATGGACTGATAAAAGTTGGGAACGTGAGAATCTAAAGAGAACCTAAATTCTCTTCTCTCTTCAAGACAGGGTCTCATGTAGCCCAGGTTTGCCTCAAACTCTAAGCAGTCAAGGATGGTCCTAAACTCCTGATCCTCTGGCTCCACCTCCCAAGTACCGGGACAAGAGATACACGCCATAGCACTCGGCTTAGAAAACTTAATCTGCTACTCAGTGGTGTTTTGGATTTTTTTTTTTTCTTTTTAAGTTTATGAGACATGGGCACTGAACTAACTAAGGGTTGTGGAAGAGAAAGCAGAAATACATCACCCATGCTGGTGCACAGCTGAGTCCTGTGACCTCAGACAATGGCCTGTAATGATCTTGAGAGGAAGAGGAACCCAGATGAATGCAGCAGGCTACAAGCAACTGCATCAAATCTGCAGAGCAAACAGCAGCTCTCTATGCAGGGGGTGGTCAAGAGGTCATAAGTCAATGGGGGCTTCCCCCCCCCCCTTCCTCCAGGGACCCTAAGGATAAAGAAGCCTTCCACATCAGGGTCACAATCCATTCTTGTTTGGCACTCCCAGGGTGGAAGTAGCCTTAGTTCAAGACACCCCAGGCCATAACCTCCTGTAGCCTTTTTGCCATCTCCAATGAGAATCCGGAACAGTCCTGCTTGGGGACAATGACAGAGAAGTCTGCCTGATCAATACAGACCAAATGTGGCCCCTACATTCCTGCTTTTGTTTTGTTTTTTAAGATTTCCTATGTATTTTATTTGTTCTGTGTGGTTGCTTTCATGAGTTTATATGCACTATGCGTACAGGAGTCCATGGAGACCAGATTTCCTGGACCTGGAGTTACAGATGGCTATGAGCCATCATGTGGGCACTAGGAACTGAACTCTGGTCTTCTGCAGGAGCATTAAATGCCTTTGACTGCTGAGCCATTTCTCCAACTCCATTTACCTTTTAATATCTGTGTACAGCTTGGGTATCTGGCTGCCACACCCCTGGAACTCTGTTGACCTCCTCTGAGACGGTCTTTCCCTGGCCTGGAGCTAACCCCTTATTCAAGCGTTGCTGGCTAGAGAGCCCCAGCCTCCCGACTCTGCCCGCAATGCTGGGATTACAAAGGTGCACAACCACGCCCAGCATAGGGTCAAACCTAAATCCTTATGCCGGTGAAGAAAGCACTCTGCTGACAGCCACCCCAGCCCCACACAGACGGGTCTATGGCCAGTTGGCTCTGGAGACAAAGCTGCAATATGGAGGATCAACTGTCAGAGGATGTTACTTCGTGAGGGGAAAAAAAGCGAGCTCCCAAGTTACAAAAGGAAGAGGAACCTTAGGCACAAATGGATTAGCAAGGTAGGGTTGCCAGGTGACAGTGGGGTTAGGAAGAAGAGCAGGTTCCCATGGTGGTGGAACAATGCACCACACTAAGGTAGTAGCCAAAGGTGTCACACTCGTGTCCCCGTGCATCAAGACCCAGCCCTGAGGTATGCTGCAGGTTTAGGGACAATACATCAGCACTGACTTCAGTTACAATGAGCACAACACAACAGCCATGAACCAAAGGCAGGAGGTGAGAGGCGACTTCTGAGAAGTTTGTTACCTGCTGACATGGCTCTGAAGGAAAAAAAAAAATCAGTCAGGTGGTGGTGGCACAGGCCTTTAATCCCAGCACTCAGGAGACAGAGGTAGACTGGTCTCTGTGAATTCAAGCCAGCCTGGTTTATACAGTGAGTTCTAGGACAGCCAGGGCTATACAGTAACATCCTGTCTCCAAAAAAAAAGTGGCCAATGGGTGAAACACTTGATACCAAGCCTGATGACCTGAGTTCTATCCCTGGGATTCATATGAAGGGAGAACGACCCCCAGAAGGTTGTCCTCTGACCTCCACATGTGCACTGTGCACACACACACACTCACATACATACAAAATTAACTGACTTTTAAAAGCCTATTGAGCAAGAAGAGCTGGAGAGATGGTTCAGGGGTTAAGAGCACTGGCTGTTCTTGCTGAGACCTCAGATTCAATTCTCAGCACCATGTGGCAGCTCACAACTGCCCATAGCTCAGTTCCAGGAGATCTGATGCCTCTTCCGGTTTCTGCAGGCACCAGACGTCGACACACATGCAAGCAACCCTACTCCCCACACACACATGCACACATACAAAGACACACAAACACACAGAGAGACACACACAGTCAGACACATACATAGAAAAGAAAAGAAAAAAAAGCTTAGCATTAAAAAAAGAGAGAAGAGCAGGGCCTAGGACCCAACTCCAGGGCTGCAGACACTAGCCCATGCCCAGAAGGCTTGCCCACAGTGACACATCAACGGCTCCTATGGAATTTGGTAAATGGGGACCTCGGACAGGAGGCATAAGATACAGGGTCTGGCAAGGTTTCCCTCAGTACAGCCTGGAATCATCTCCCTGATGCTCCTGAAATGCCCTCTGATATTTAACACGAGCTCAACCTGCTCATCTAGGACCCAGAGGGCAGATGAACACCAAGGAAATTTGAATCCTGCCATTCTCCTCTCCTGCTCTGGATGCTCTTGAACTTGAGGTCAGGCCTGGCTGAGCCAGAGGATGCAGCCTCCCTAAGCAAGCAGATCACTAGCAGCCTCTGTAAGTGCCTCTGGGCAAAATGCACAGCTCATGGTTCCCCTCACATCCTGAGCCTCTAATCTCATCCCAGTCGTGCCAGAGCCTAGACCACTAGGAGTGGCCGACACCCCAGATACACAGAATGTCTCACCCAATCCTGCCCTCCAAAGCCAGAACATGTGTGCACTTTCTCTGTGTGTATTGCTAGGTGTGGAAATGTGAGTCCCGTGCAAGATCAGTGCACTCTGAGATGGAGACCCAGCTTCGCACAGCTCAGTGAGTGGTGGGAAAACCCTGAGCTTCACCCCCCCACTTACCTCCAGTACAGGCCCTGCACCTAGGATGGTCCTCTCGACACCACTGGCATAGCCCTTCTGACTGAGTGCTGTGAGACAGTGGATGAGAAAGTTGGTGCTCTGCGTCTTGCCAGAGCCACTCTCGCCTGAGATGACGATGCACTGGTTCACACGCTTGCGCAGCATGGCATAGTAGGCCACATCTGCCAGAGCAAACACATGTGGCTCCAGTTTGCCCAGCTGCTGGTTCTCATACATCTTGACATACTTGGGATTGTAGATGGGCAGGAACTTGAAGGGGTTGATGGCCACCAGGATGCTACCCGCATAAGTGTAGATCTTGTGCTGCATGAAGCGCAGCTTCAGGTTCTGAAGCAGGTTGGCTTCAGTCAGTTCTGGCAGGTTACACAGGTCGTCAAAGTCGGCCTGTGGCCGTGGCAACAGCCCACGCTCCACCAAGCGCCGAGCGGCTGTGGGCTGCGCCAGCAGTTGCATGTGCACGTACTGAATGCTGCCATCGGCATTGCGCTCCTGTAGCACAAAGTAGTAGCCATCCTCCTGCGGGTGGTCATCCTGGGCACGTCGAGGCCAAAGCAGTACACGGTGCACGGGCGAGTCGCTGGCATCCAGCACCCACTCCTCCCCGCCTGACTCCTTCACTTCCACCAGCACGTAGTGCTTTGAGCCATCCAGGCGCAGGCTGGACACCGCATCTCGGATGACGTCGGTTGTGGTACTGTCCTTGGTGGCGGTCACACGGCATGAGGTCTGGCTCCCAGTGGTGGACAGCTGCGGGTAGATGTGCAGGTGATAGGTGGCCTGCTGCCGACGGCCTGTGCTGCCAGCCTCGTGTCCACTCATTCTGTCGGCCTCCTGGCCTCAGCATGCCTCACCAGCGGGTGTGCACCCCAGGCAGCTGGAAGGAAGACCAAGATTAGCATGGTGACCACCCTGGCACAAACCGCGCCAGACCCACAACAGAACCCAGCAGGCATCTCAGACCAGAAACAATCTGCTGGTCTTGAGAGTGAGGACTCAAGTGCTTCCATTGACCTTCTTCTCTTCATGGCAATTATGGAGCCCATAGCCTATTGTGGGTAGGGAAGGGACACAGCATGAAGGCAGAAGTGGGGTGTGTGATTCTAGGCAGGGACTCCACCCCTGAGAGACGACCCCAGCCCCTTGCTGGGAGATTCTAGGCAGGGGATCCACCGAGCCATGCCCTAACCCTGGCAAATATTATTTTTAACAAAATACGTTTACTCCCGTAGGATGTAAGAACAAGGAATGAGTAGATGCCAATAATAGCTTGCCTGGTATCTTGCAGAAAAAAAACACAAATGCAGTATGGGTCAAGTGCATAAGACCACTGTGCACCAACAGAAGACAATGAGGCCTTTACTCAGGCCAGCAGGAGAAGCTGGTCTGCAACCCCAACAGTAAATGAAACATAGGAGGAATTTCTCTTAGGGAGCTGAGAAGCCTTAAAAGGGAGTGGCAACCTGAAAGAGGGGCTCCAAAGGATGAAGAGGAGTTTGTTCATGAGACTAGCCAATAGAAGGGGGGTGTGGTAGTCTTCACTGCCTGTTTTGATAAATAAAGTTTTATTCCAAGGCAGAAATACCGTATGTGACCACTTTTGCTACAACACCAAAAAAGCAAGGTCACAAGAGACCGAGGGCTGACAAGGCTGTAGTATTTACCTCGCAGTCACTTCTAGATGTTTGATGGCCTCTGACTTTGCAGAAGTGTGACTCAGCAAAAGCCTAAAAGACAGGCAGTCAAGGAATGGCACTGGCACTGGGATCCTAGGCTGTGAAGCATGAGGAGGGACAAGGCTGAAAGAAGCTCCCTATGACAAGGTGACAGCAACAGTTCCCAGAAGCACCATGGAAAATGTTCAAGGCAGACAAGACACAAGCTTCACTTCAGATCTTTCCCCACACTACTAAGGAGCCATCTTTTGGTAGAATATGGATCACTTGAGGCCAAGGTACAGCTCAGTGGTGGGAAACGTCCCTGGTAGTCCTGAGGTCCTGTGTTCTAGCCTTGGGTCACCAAAATAAAATATTTGGATCAATAGATACAGGTACACCTGGTTGGCAGCACACACCTGTCACCCTAACTATCAGGAAGCTGAGGCAGGAGGATTTGAATAAAAGACCAGCCTGGGCAGGTCAATCTCTGAGTTCAAAGCCAGCCTGGTTTATGTAGTGAGCTGCAGGACAGCCACAGCTACACAGAGAAACTCTGTCTTGAAACAACAACAACAACAAAAAGTCACCCTGGCAACTCAGCTTGCTTGTGTCTCAAAATAAAAAGTGAAGAGGGCTGGGGGAGGAGGTATGGCCAGAAACCAAGCGCTAACAAGACTATGGTATTTACCTCAGTCACTTCCAGCCGTCTGCTGGCCCCTGACTTTGCAGAAGTGTGACTCGGCACCACAAGCCTAACGGGCTTCAACACCCAGTATTTCAAAACAGCAGGAAACAAACCCTCAAACACCCAGCCACACACAGAGATCCACAAAGATCTGAAGAAAACTTCACATATGCGAATCCCATGTAGACACTTCTTATCATTACTCCAAGTCCACACACAACCCTGACACTGTCTTTGGTATTTAGGACATTTAGAAATGGAGGCCACAGAGCTGGCTCAGCAGCTGAGAACACTGGCTGCTCTTCCTTCCAGAGGATCCAGGTTCAGTTCCTAGCACTACATGGCAGCTCACAACCACCTGCAACCCAAGTTCCAAGGGATCCAGCACCCTCTTGTGGCCTGCTTGGACACTAAGCACACATGTGGTACACAGACATATATGCAGGCAAAATACCCATACACACTAATTAAAAGAAAAAAAAAAGACATCTAGACATGGTTTACTGTCTTCAGGACAGACAGCTGGTGACCCTGAGGGTAGACATGCCTGCTAACACCTGACAACTGGGTTGGACCCTGGAACCCACAGAGAACCAAATATGTTGCAGCATGCATGTAGTTCAGAGTCCCATAGTGAGACAGGAGCCACAAAGAAGCTCAAGGGCCAGCTAGCCTGGGATAGTGCTGGGATTCCGCACTGCAGAAATGGGAGACAGTACCCAGAAACAAGGCAGAGGTTGGCTGGGGTGGCACATGCTTGTTGCTGTGGCATCTGTAAGGCAGAGAAAGGTTGGAGGATGAATTCAAAGCCAGCCCCAGATATATAGTAAGTTGGAAGCAAGTCTGGGCTACACAAGATCCTGTCTCAAAAAAAAAAAAGGAAAGGAAAGGAGAGAAAACTGACTCCCAAAAGGCCTCTGACCTGTGATTGTGCACCATGGGAAGAGTACACGCAGTGCAAACACGCGCACACACATGCACTTACACGTGTACATGCTCACTCACACACACACACACACACAGAGGCACACGACACACTGTGTTATTGGCTGACTCCAGGCCACACACTTTTGTTGTTGCTCTGTTTTTAGCTTGTCTTTTCAGACAAGGTCTCACTATGAGGCACTGGGCGCCATGGAACCTGCTATGAAGAGCAAGCTGGCTCAATTTACAGGCCTTCTTCTGCCTGTGCTCTCCCTGCTGTGGACTGGGGTCAAAGCTGTGCATCTTTTCCTATTGTGTGTATGCACCTGTGCCATGTGCACATGTGTGGGGGTCAGAGGACCACTCGCAGGAATCAGTTCTTCCCTCTACCATGTGGGTCCTAGGGATTAAATTCAGGTTATCAGGTTTAGCAGCAAGTTCGTTTGTTTACGTGCTGAGCCATTTCACTGGCCCCTGGAAGTCTGTTTAAATGTTAAGCATCACTCCAGCAGATTCCAGGCATTCCCACCGCCCCCTTCTGCCCCCCCCCACCCCCGTAAATCTCTATGGAGAAATAAAGTGGAGGCAGGTGAATGCTACAGCAATGTGGTCCCAAGAGCTCTGAACCAGTCAGCACTGCAGTATCCACAGCCAGAGGAGAAACAACTGCGGCACAGCACACAGCCTCTGTCACTTCCTAAGACGCAGCCACTACAGTGTGAAAACACTGCCAAGAGTACATACAGACTTGGCAATTTGCTCTTGGTCCTAGACCCAAAAGCACTCAACAAAGAAACTCAAATCCCAGCAGACAAATGCACACAGACTGGCTCGCATTACAAGGCAGAAACACACCAAATGCTCATCAATGGATGAAGGGTTAAGTAAAATGTGGAATACCACTCAGCCGTGAAAAGGAAGGCTCCACAGGGACAGAACATGGGTAAAACCAGGAAACATGATGGGGCATTAGTCACCTGGCAAAGCAACAACCTAACATGTATGTAAAAGTCCTGGGTTCCATCCTCTAAAGTATAACCTGAAGGCAGTTGTATGTGCCATCCCAACACTGGGGCAGTGGAAGGAGGAGGATCAAGGACAATCTTCATTATGCAAGAAGTTTAATAAATAAATAAATTAAAAAAAAGAAGTTTAAGAACAGCCTAGTATGTATGACAAACAAAGAAACAGACAACAACACTGATATCCAGTGTGTGATCCCACTGACAAGAAATGTCAAGAACAAGCCAATCAGAAAGGCAGGAAGAAAAGCAGAAGCTGCCAGGGGCAGAGTGCTATGTCTTCCACAGCAATGGACAGGTTCTGGAATGAGCAGCTGTGAGGATTGCACAACAATGAACCACGACCCTCCAGAGAGCTGTCCACTTTCAAGTGGTAAATTTTACACGGCTTCACTTCAATAAGACAGAAGCATTCAGGCCATGCACTCCACATCCACAACGTTCTCTAAACCGTAGCTGACAGGCTGTCTCAGGGCGGTAAGGAGGGTGAGGAGACCCGAGCATCTCTGACCTTGGTCACAGCATTAGGCTCATGCCACAACCATACAAATGGCTTCCTGTGAGGCAATCACACCTTTGTAGACTGTTTGGGAAATCAGGCGATGCGAATCTGAAGATGGCCTGGGGTCCACAGATAAAGGTGCTTGCCACCAAACCTGACAACCCGACTGAATCCCCAGGACCTACTCGTGGCTGAAGCAGAAAACCTACTCCCACAAGACCTACAAGTTGTCCTGTGACTGCCACAACATGCAACACATACAACCAATAAAATGGAAAACAAAATCCCACAGAATAAAAAGACAGCCTTGCTAATGCACACATGTCATCGCAGCACTTTCAAGGTTGAGGCATGAGGATCCTGAGCTCGAGGTCAGCCTGGGACACAGCTAGAGATCCTGTTTCACTCAGCAAGAGCAGGGGTGGGAGCTGTTAGTGCAGCAGGGGCTCTAGGGTGGGGCCTGAAGCCACGCTCACCTGGCAGTTCAGGTCACTCTAAGAGTTAATTATAGAATGTTCCAGGTGATGCCTGGAGGGCGAGAGCAGTCTAGGTGAGAAACATGGGGACTCAAAGTGCAATTCTATACCTTAATCAAGTCACAAGCACTCACATGCCGACAGTCCTTCACTGCGTGTGGACTTTTAGTTAAAGGTGCCCTGTGGATACCACAGGGGTCCTGTACATAATATCACCTAATGATGGTGAGCTGGGTCAGTCCACTGTGTGACATTTAAAAAAGTGACAGAAAAGGCTAATGATGTTGCATTTGAAAAAAAAAAAAAAATCTGTCAAATGACACCTGACTGCACACTTCTTGTGGACCCACTAGTACCAATTAGGGTGTCTATGTGCCCACAAGCTCATCTGCACAACACATGCACGAGTACACACATAAAAGCATATGCCCTGTGCACCCAAGCCCCCACACCTTTGCACATACAAGCCTGCACACATTCATTCATGGGTCCATGTCCAACACCACAAAAATATGCCCATAGCCAGGCTCAGAGACCATCACCCCTCCTAGGGCATGTGTTCTGGGAGGTGACTCCTGGGTACAAGCCAACTTTAGACTGTCACCAGACTTCCTAACTTCCTAGATACAGATGACCAGAGGTTACACTGGTGCCTACCCACTATCCCTAACAGGGACCATCTCCCATGAGAGAAGCCAGCAGGGCCTGCTGATGGGGTGTGGCTAGTCCCTGGAGCACTGACACCTGTCCTGCCCAAAGCCCTTGACTAAGTCCCTCTGACCATGCTGTAGATGTAGGCTGAGCCATCTATGCCCAGTTCAGGCCCTTGCTTCAGAAACTGCCCTCTCAGAGGCAGGAATGAGTGAGGTTCGTGGGACAGCTAACAGGACCGGCTCAGCAAGCCCCATCTCAAACTGGAAGAAAGCTGATAAGGCTTCTTGCCCAAGATGCCTGATGCCCTGCCAGGCTGTGGGCAGAGGGGATGGAAGTCAGCTAACAACAGGTAAGGAGACTGTACCTTAGATAGCACCTCTTTCCATGTTGGACTGCCTGCTTCCTGGGAAATCCCTGTCATGGGATTGGCCTAGGGAGCCCCTGGCAACTTGTCATCCTCCCCAGGTGCATACTAATGCAAAGAGGAAAAATTATGCTTGAAGGGAGCACTATACCCACCTTCAAACCAGAGTCCAGCAGCCCACAGGTGCAAGTAGGGGGATTGCTTGAGCCTAGGGTTTCAAAACCAGTGAGAGTCTGGCTCAAAAAATAAACAAAACCTATACACACAAATAGACAGAGACACAAAGACACATTAAGAGACATCTAGCCAGTCAGTTGTGGTACGCGCCTTTGTTCTAGCACTCAGGAGGCAAAGGCAGGTGGATCTCTATGAGTTCAAGGCCAACCTGGTCTACAGAGCAAGTTCGAGGACAGAGAAACTCAGTCTCAAAAAACAAAAAAGACAGACAGACAGAGAGAAAGAGAGAGAGATCCAGGCCTCCACTGGGGGATCCTAGGAGGCAAGGACTCCTCCACCCCAAGCCATGTCCCCAGTCGCTTATGATGGATTCTAGACAGGAGCTCCACCTCTGAGCCATGCCCCCAGGCCCTCACGGGGCATTCTAGACAGGGGCTTTACTGCTGAGTCACAGTTTCAATAATTATAGCTTCATGACATCTTTCTCAAGGGGACTTGGTTTTCTGTGACTTCCGGTCCGGTACACCTACCTCATGCAGTGTTCAGAGTCTGGGACCCGGAAGCTCATCAAGCTGTGGCCCAACATCCTGTCTTAAGTGGATGTGAAACCCATACCCTGAGAATCCCCGGGTGTGTCTAGAAAGGATGCACACATGGAACCATGAGCCACTGTCTGTGTTCCCTGTGGAAAACAGCTTGGTTGCAGGGCAGGCTTGGACAGTAGGTCCTGAGAAACTATATTCTGTCTCGCCTTATTATTAATTTATTTCAAGAGTCACAGTCTGTGGCCTTAAACTCAAAGGAAATGCTACTGCCTCAGGACTACAAGTGTGAGCACCATGTCTGGTAATTCTCTCTTGCTAAGTGTTTTGTTTGTTTGTTTGTTTGTTTTGTTTTTTTTTATTTATTTAAGAAAAACATAAGAGGTTTACTGTGCAGTGCAGGCTGACCTGGAATTCCACTGTCTGCCTCAGCCTCTGGACTGCTGGAATCATAGACAGGTGCCACCATGCCAGCTTCTTAGCTCTTAAATACTGAAAAGCTAATGTGCTCGACCTCCTCAAGTACCAACCACCCCATTACGCTCCCCACCACACACACGTAAGCAGGGGGAAAAAGAAACAAGCCGTCAGAAGCAGTTTCTCAAAAATTAGTACAAAAACAATCCCCTTAGGGCTGGGGAGATGGCTCAGTGAACATGTGTCATGCAAAAAAGCAAGTCCTGATCCCAAAACCCCCATAAAAAGTTAAGGGTGGGCTGGGCAGTGGTGGCACATGCCTGGAATCCCTGCACTCAGGAGGCAGAAGCAAGTGGATCTCTGAGTTTGAGGCCAGCCTGGTCTACTGTGTAAGTTCCAGGACAGCCAGGGCTACACAGATAAACCCTGTCTAGGAAAAAAATAAAAAAATAAAAAGACAAAGCCAAGAGTGGTACTAAATGCATAACTCAGTGCTGGAAACGCAGACGGGAGGACTCCAGGCTCACTGGCCAGTCTGGCTAGCCAACTGTGTAGCTTCTGGTTCCATGAAAGACCCAGCCTCGAAAACTAAAGTGAAGCACAATTGAGGAAAACATCTGACATCGTCATCTGGCATCTACATACAAGTACCATACAAGTTGCTAATATGTATGTGAGTACACACATTCAAACACACACACACCAATCCTTTTGTCAAATCAAATCAACCTGGTAGATCATTCAAGGGGAGTCATCAGAAATAAAACTGGGTAGTAGAATGTGGACCTCCCACCCAACAGAATACTACTCAGCAACAAAACGGAATAAAGTTCAGGTCCATGCAATAGTGTGAAAAAACCTCAAAAACACCATGCTGCAGTCAAACTTCCTAGCTCATAATGCAATCCCAGCACTAGGGAGGCTGAGGCAGGAGGATTGCCACCAGTTTGAGGTCAGTCTAAGTACATAGTGAGTTTGGCCCCCTCCCAAAAAAAATTAGCCACAATGCTAAGGACAGGCAGCCAGACTAGAGAGGGCATGTGGTACATGAGTCGTCAATGAGAAACTCCCACTGCACAGAGGATGGCACATCAATGACACTAGTGCCTGTCCTGGGCTAGGAAGAGAATACCTATGGTAAAGGATTCCCTTTAAAGGATGTGGAATGGCACTCAAAGGAGATAATGTCCACACGTGTGCACATGCATGTACACATATGCTTGTAGCATACTGTGTCTCTGCTAACATCACAGCTAGCAGCATATAAATTGGAATGTTCCCATGAACTAAGACCAAGTCTCAATCTGCAGTCAAGACTGGTTCAGAGCACATGATCCTCCTCTAACCTCCTCAGTGTGCCGAGCACAGATGAGTGACCACACCTGGCCTGAGCATGCCTCCTAAAACCTGAAAGACAGTTGGCGAGAGGGCTTGGCCACTAGGACGTTCACTACCCAAAAATGAAGACTAAAGTTTGAATCCCCAAGCCTATGTGAAAAGCCAGGTGACACCTTTAATCCCAGCACACTGGAGGGAGAGGCAGGCGGAGGAGGCCAGCCTGGTAGTGAGTTTCAGGTCAGTCAGAGCTACAAACTAAGACCCTGTCTAAAACAAAACAAAACAAAAAAATTCAAGCCTGGCTGCATGTGGTGACCCAGCATCCGAGAGTGGTATAGACATAGGAGGAACCTGAGAGCGCAATGATCAGCCAGCCTTACCCAACAACAGCACGTCCTGTCTCAAAGGACAGAGGAGAGAGACAGCCTGCTCTGGGCTCCGCATGAATGAACACTTGCACACATGTAGCACATGAATTCAACACACACACACACACACACACACCTCCATGTGCACACCAAGCTTTTGTCAGCAATCCAGACTCAAAGAAGACACCAACTCTTGGCCCATGCAAGGACAACATGAGGCCCTAGTGTTGGGATTCGGCTGAACACAGGCAGCCACTCTTCAGGCTCCACACATGCCAAGTCTCCTGCGTGAAAAGCCAGGCTCAGAGCCACATTCTGGCAGCCACTTTGGAATTCACTAGAGAAGGCAGAATGGGGCCCCACAAAGAGCAGGGCGGCCGACTCATTTATATAAGGCCATAATTTGAAGCCACGTGTTTAGCGGGTGAAATCATTCCCCGGCTAAAAGAAGAAGGCTGGCTTTAGGGCAAGATGAGCTGAGCAGTGGGGGATCCACTACCCATGGTCCCTCTCTGTTCTCTATGGCCCTTAGTTTCCTTTTGTATTTGTATGTGTGTACATGTGTGTGTGTAGCACACTGCCCCCCCATAAAAACCAGGGTCTAGCTATGTAGACGGGGCTGGCCTGGAACAGCCCATTCTCCTTCCTCAACCTCTAGAGGGCTAAAACCACAGACATGCAGAACCACACTCTAGAGGGTTAGGATCACGGACATGCAGAACCACGCTCTAGAGGGACAGGACCACAGACATGCAGAACCACGCTCTAGAGGGAAAGGACCACGGACATGCAGAACCACGCTCTAGAGGGATAGGACCACGGACATGCAGAACCACACTCTAGAGGGCTAGGACCACAGACATGCAGAACCACACCCATTACTTAATTACTATTTGGAAGGATCTGAAATGCGCTGATGAATGGCTGAAACCAGCTGATCTGACAGTTGCAGAGATCAGAGCCGAGGAGCCACAGAACAGCCTTGTTCCAGTGTTGGTTCCAGCCCCAGACAGAAGACAGTACTATGCACAGGAGAGTTTGGGAGTTAAGAGAGTACCTCATGCTAGGCAGTGGCGGTAGCACTCGCCTCTAATCCCAGCACTCGGGAGGCAGAAGCAGGTGGATCTCTGTGAGTTTAGGCCAGTCTGGTCTACAGAGCAAGTTCCAGGACAGGCTCCAAAGCTACAAAGAGAAATCCTGTCTTGAAAAAAATGAGAGAGAGAGAGAGAGAGAGAGAGAGAGAGAGAGAGAGAGAGAGAGAGAACACACCTCATAGCTCAGTTTATAGGAGAGATGGTCCAGTGATAGGAAATAGGATCTCATAATAGAAACTCCCCCCTCCCCCAAGTGGAGATGGGTTGGGGCATGGTTCATGGGTGGAATCCCTGCCTAGAACCTCAGAGTAAAGGGCTGGGGGCAGGTAGGGTTCACTGATGGAACCTCTGCCTAGAATACCCCAGCAAATGGCTGCAGGCCTGGCCTAATGCTACAGCACTTGCCTACTATGCACAAGACCCTGGTTTCCATTCCCAACACTGCAAAGAATAATGAAAAATAATAGTGTAGGTGGCCCTAGAAATGTATCATGAGTTGACTGGACTCCAGCCAAAGTCCAGCATGGAATATTAGAAGAACTATAGGTGTCTTGTAGCCCAGACATTGCTGAAGGGCCACATTTCGGGTGCCCAAGGGCCACGGGGGCAAAGCAGAGGTCTGCAACTTCTACCTAGAGCTCTCAGTGAGCCAGCATGGAGGACACCATTGGCCAGGCTGGAAGTTGTCTGGACTGCTCGCTGGGATCCACACCCCCTGGGAACCTTGGAGTATGAGCTACTTGGGAAGGGAATCTCGACAGAACAAGAGGTGAGAAGATATCATAGGAAGACAGAACAATCCCTAAAAACAATGTCTGGCACTCTCAGAAGACACAGGGCTGACATGGACACACAGCACTTGAGTGATGTGGGAGTCTCCCCTGTATGCTGTGAATACACTCAACTTTTGGGGTTTTCTTTTCTTTTCAGCATTGGGAATGGAACCCAACACCTTGCACACACCAGGCAAACACTCTACTATCATAGAGCTAGAGCCCTGAGGCTGACCCCACAGGAGAGGCTGAGGCAAGGGGTCTAGAAGTTCACACCAGCAGGGCTACTCATCAAGACCCTGTCTCAAATAAGGACATAAAAAAGAACATACAAATTCAAGGGAGGCAGAGATGGAGACTGCTAGGATGTGACCTGAGCCATAGGCCACCCAAGCCCAAGATCCTGGAGGGAGCAGGAAGGAGCCTCCTGGAGCCTCTGAAGAAGACAGTCTCCTGGATTTGGGACTTTGGGCCTCCAGAACCCAAAAGTTTCATCCCTGCTGTTTTAAGCCACCTGGCTTGTGGCCACTCATGGCAATCTAGCATCCATACCTATGTGCCCAAGAGGAGACATGGGGTGTTCTACATGCAATGGTTCTGGGGTGCTGCCAGCAAGCCCTGGAGGTGGCTGGGGCCTTCTGTCTCTCCAGCTTGAACATGGTACGAAGGCCCTGTGGAGTCTCCCCTAACTCCACAACAGAACTCAGAACATGCCATTTTTCCTTTCTGGGGCCACTCTTGACATCTGAGGATCAGGTACCATGGAGAAGTATAAGCTGGGCCCCCCACTCTGTCACCCATTTCTCAAGGCATTCTCCCTGCCTGAGGTCTACCCGCTTATGTCCTGAAAAGCCAGTGTCTGTCTTTCTCTCTCAACAAGGTCTCGTGTAATCTGGCTGGCCTCCCACTCACCATGATCTTCCTTCCTGTCTGGTTGTCAAGGCATGTTTACATGATGCTATTGCATACCCTAGGAAGGCTCTCCAACAACTAAACTCCCATCCTGGTCTGCCTGTCTTCTTTGAAGCAGAGTTTCTGTAGCTCACGATGGTCTTGAACTATTGATCTTCCTATACCGTTTTCCCCAAAGCTGGAATGACAGGCTGTGTCCTCTTCCTCCAGTCAATGAACACCACTCCAGTGTCCCCGGGGTCTGGCATTGGGTTACTATCTTGAGAATGTGGCCATGAGGCAGGTGAATGACACTCAAGTAGAACAAAGGCACATTCCCACAGTCATTACACACCCTGGCATACCTAATCACTGATAAGCTCAGCACCAGTTTTAGCTGCAACTACTTGGATGGAATACTACTGGTATAGATGGAGCAGGGGCCTCAACACTGGTCTGCATCCTCCAGTGTCAGGACAACCACAGCAAAGAACGACTTGTCTCAAACACCTGAGGAGTGGAGAGACCCACAAACCCACATGTCATAGTGGATGTTTGGGATTGGGAGGTAGGAATGCAGGGAAGCAACCAGAGCTGGAGACAACTGGAAGGAGCCAGGCATACAAGGAGCATGGGGGCAAGTACCAAGTGAGGGCAGTGAGGGCAGAGGCCAGCTGTGGCTAGTTAGGAAACGGGTCCAGTACGGACGTGAGATGAGTCAAAGAAGGATGGTCAGATCCTGAGGCCCTACAAATGTGGGAAGGAGTTTAGACAGTCACATGTGTCCGATAGGGACACTGTGGGAACTGATGAGTCTGGACAAGCCAGGATCCCATGCAGTGGTCTCTGCAGGTGTCCGGGGAGCTTACAGTGGCAGATGTCAGACCTATGACAAGCAGGCAAGCTCTAGGTGCAGGTGGGAGGCAGGGCACAGGCCCTATAAGTGAGTAGGTTTGGGATCATCCCCCATGCCTCACAGGCTGCAAAATAAAGGCAAAGCACACTGGGAAGCAGACAGGTCCCATGCACAGAACAGACATCTCTGTGGACCTTTCTAGAATTTCCACAGACCACTGAACACTAGGTCCCAGAAGCAGAGCCACCTGAAAGACACCAACATCCTACCTGCTGCTTAAAGTTGGTGAGATAGCTAAGTCTTACTCTAGTCGCAGGGCCCCTGGGAGGGCAGGAAATCACTCAAACCCCGCCCCCACACATACACATTTGATTACTGAAACAGGGTCCTTCCATGGAGTCCACACTGGCCTTAGGCTCCTAACCCTCCTGCCTCAGAGTGACTGGGCTCACAACTTGTTTTGAAGTGCAGTTGACTTATAGTTTAGGAGGTAAGGCCAATTAAGGTTCTGTAGTTGGGGTCATCTAAGGCCCTGAGGGTGGTAGGGACCAAGTGTCAGGCTCTTGAGTGGGTTTCCCCAGCCTAACGGCTCTCTGTGTGGGAACTCCCCAGTGATGTCATACCATGGGACTCTCCATCTCACTGGCTATGTGGGTCTGGGCCTCAGGCTGGGAATGAAGTAGTCACTCAAAAAATACTGTCTCCTATATTTCGAAAGGTCAAGAATCCTCTGTGGGAAATGCCTGGGACCATAGCATTTTAGATTTTTGATATTTCTGGATTTTACAACATTTACAAATACAAAAAAAAAAAAAAGGCAGCTTGGCATACATGCCTGTGATCCCAATACTTGGGAAACTGAAGCAGAAGATTGCTACAAAGGAGATTGAAGACTGCAAGTTCCAGGCCAGCAGGCTAGCTCTCAAAAAAAAAAAAAAAAAAAAAAAAAAAAAGTCATGCTGATGATTCCACCCAACTATAAGCCAAAAAGCTTCTGCATCAACCCTGCCATTCATCAGTCAGCCCTGCAACACTTGCACTGGGTCTCTGTTGACGACAATCCATCTCATGATGCCGCATGAGGAATATTCTATCCATGGCATCACGTAAGTGGCTCAGAAAGTTCCAGGTTTGGGAGAATTTACGAGTTTGGATTTGGAAATGATCTTCTGCTGTGGCAGAGCCCTTGCCCAGCATGCGGGAACCCAGGTTTGGTTCCAACAGTGAGAACAAAATCCCAAATATTAAAAGAAACAAACTCCTGTCCAGTTTCCTCCAAAGTCCACAGGGACTCCACCTTCAGGACCCAGCAGGACCTCTGTGACCTGTGAGAAGGGATCTACCTGGGAGACCCAGCACCACAAGCCCTGCCCTTGTGTATACCTTTGGTGACACTCACCACCTAACCCACTGGAAACCTATCCACATGGGAGCTCGGTGGCACTCATGTCAGCAAACAAAGCCCAGGCCCTAGGGCCAGCATGGACAGGTAGTGTGGAAAGCATGTCTCTCAGGTACATCAGTGACTGCCACTGGGCTGACTGTCTTCAAGGAACAATGTCATCAGGAAGTATGGGTGTCACTGAATCCTCACAGACCAAGGCCGGAAGGCTGCTCAAGTCCCACAGTGCAGAACACCACCTGCTATAGAGAACAACTACCATCCCCAAACGTCACGGAGTGACTGCCACACAGTTCAGGGGTGCCCTGGAGTCTCAGGGGTACAGGAGAAGGTAGCTTGGCTCCTCCCCATGCCCACAAGACTCATGACAGATCCAGCAAAGGGACGTAAACACAGTAACCTCAAGAAATAACCACCTGCCTCGGTGGCCGAGTCTACACTCCACCTCCAACCTGTCTTTCCCTGCTAAGCCCATGAGGAAAGTCAGACCAAGTCCCCAGTGTACCAGGTGCCCACATTTCCTTTCCACAGTCATACCTACCTACCCCGATAAATTCCATCTCTGTGGACAAGGAGATCCTGTCACCTTCCCAAGCCAAGTCCAGGGACCCCAGCATCCTCACCAGGAAATGAGTGCCTGGGGAAGTTCCAGGGACCTAAGGACAGAGAGGGGAGTCCCTTACTGGCTTCACTCATTCAAGAACAGATGAAGGTGGCTCTGTGATGTGGGAGTGTCATATATCAATCTGTTGATTTCATTGGTTAAGCAATAAAGAAACTCCTTGGCCCTGATAGGTTAAAAGATAGGTGGGAGGAGTAAACAGAATAGGATGCTGGGAGGAAGAGGAGGTGAGGTCAGACCCGACAGCTCTGCTCTGGAGCAGAGACGCCATGCTCCGCTCTCCCGATAGCTCTGCTCTCTGAGGCACACACGATGAAGCTCTGACCCAAGATGGACATAGGTTAGAATCTTCCCAGTTAGCGCACCTTGGGGTGCTTACACGCATTATTAGAAATGGGCTAGTTCAAGTGCAAGAATTAGCCTAGAAGAGGCTAGATAGAAATGGGCCAAGCAGTCTTTAAAAGAATACAATTTGTGTGTTGTTATTTTGGGCATGAGCTAGCAGGCCGCCGGGGTGCTAGGGACACAGCCCCGCTGCTCCTTATTTCAACAGCTCTGACTCTGGGAAGGGTGACAGGAAGAACCCAGGTCTGGATGCTGACGTTGATGCACAGCCGTGGCCTTGCTGCTCAGGAAGCAACATTATTACCTCCAAGGTCTGGCTCCCTGGTCTCCATAAGAGCTTATTTATTTTGAATTATGTGTGTCTGTGCTGACTTATACTGTGTTTGCAGCGTTTGCAGAGGGCATCAGAGTCACCTAGGGCTGGAGTTACAGGTGACTGTGAGCTGCCCACAGTGGCTTGCTGGGAACATATTTCTGGTCCTCTGGAAAAGCAGCAAGCAATTGTAACCACTAAGCCATATCTCCAGCCTTCCCCATGGCTCTAGAAAGAAGTTTTCTGCCCCTGGACACTTTCACAGCTCCTGCCAAGGTGTGAACTTCTGACTACACAGACAAAACAGTTCCTGTTCCCCTCACTGTCCCCAAGGGCCCACTCCAAGCCTGGCTCCCAGTCAACACTCCATTCTCACTGAAAGATTCTGAAACCCTTCCAGAAGCTTCTTTAAACCAATTGTCTCAGACAGTAGCTGATCCATGATGGAGTAGCTTTGGGATGTTGTTCTCCATGACACAGAAATGATATGAATAGGGCATCCCACTTCATGCTGTTTGTAAATTTCACCTGGCCCCTTACCCAGCACTCACAGCCCCTTGCAAACCACAAAATAAAGCCAGCCAGGTGTAAGCCAGATGGTGGTGGCGCACACCTTTAATATCAGCACTCGGGAGGCAGAGGCAGGCGGATCTCTGTGAGTTGGAGGCCTGCCTGGTCTACAAGAGCTAGTTCCAGGACAGGTTCTAAAGCTGCAGAGAAACCCTGTCTTGAAAAACCAAAAGGCTAGGTGTGGTGGTTCAAAACCTGTCATCCTGCACTTGAGAGGCTGAGGTAGGAGGACTGGGAATTCAAGGCCAATTTGGGCAATCCCTCTCCGCAAAAGTCCCCAAAAATCACCAGCTCCTTCCAGACAGAATCCCAGCCTCTCTGGATTTACTGTGAACATAAGAGGGTAGAATCCAGAAAACTCCCTTACCAGGAGCTTTCCAGAGTTGACGTGGTCAACCAACTTACTCATTCCTTAAAGTGTTTATTCAACAGAGAAGGAACTGGATGAACACAGTGCGGGGGGATGATCTGTCTCCCCAAAGCCCTCTACTGGCTACAAACCAAGTTTGTCACTGATCCAGCATTAAGGGCCAAGACGCCCTCACCCTTTGTTCATGAGCTCAATTCTTAAAGCCTAGGATGCTTACTTTTACTTTTTGGTCATTGAAACTGTAGCTGTACAGCCCAAGTTGGTCTCAACTCAGGATCTTCCTTCCTGTCTCAGCATATCTGCTGGGACTGCACATGAGGCCACTCCAAGATCCCCACCCCTGCACTTTAAAGACAACTCCATCAGGAAACAAGGTTCTTTACAATGACGATTAAAATGAAGCGAGATCCCCAACATGGACTTTCATCTGTGTGGTTAGTGTCCTCCTAGTTAAGACACAGAGACAAGCTCAAAGAAAGATGACAGGAGACAAAGGGGAAAGATGGGGCCACCCATGAGCTTGGGGTAGATTACCATGAACCTCAGAGGAGGCGGCCATGCCTGTACGTGGTCTTGGACTCCTGGCCTTCAGAACCTCATGACGGCCTGTGGGTTGTCCATCTAGTCTGTGGCAGACGCAAGACTGCCAGAATTGGCTCTAGCTTGACTCCACCTCACACGTCCACACATGTGCGTATGACACCCTGCAGAGCCGGGATCTACATGAGTCAACTCTGCCAGCTTATTCATCACCGCACAATCCTCCAGGCTGAACCCCTGAATCACTTCTCAGGGATCCCTGACTAGGAAATGAGCAGATCCCTAGCTCATCGGCTGCATTTTTCCAACGTGCCTAATAGTGGAGGCTTTTACCAGCCAAAGTGGATAGCAGTACAGAGACAAGGCCCTTTGTTCTGTCCCTCTGGGAACCACGAGGGCAGAAGAGAAGGGCCTGTCTTGCTCTATCAGGAGGCCACGCCTGGGTCTGGCTGAATGGTGGGCCGGGCAGGGGCTGCCTGGCACAGCTGGGTTGGGAACCTCAAAGACACAAAGGCCTGGCAGGTGGGACATGGGGAGAGGTGCATATCTGAGAGAGGGTCACTAGCTGGATGAGCTCCAGAGTAGACGACCTTCCCCCACTGAAGTAAGCAGTTATGTCACGGTCATTGGTGAGAGGAGTCAAAAGGAACAGGCAGAAAGAGAGGGGACAGCAAAGAACAAAGACACAAACCCCAAAAGAACTTCAACAGTGTGGGAAAGGATGAGGACCTTGGGGGCCTGGGCCGTGGAGGAGATAATGCCATTTATCAGAGGCATGGCAATCAGACAACCTTTGATACTGGAGTCTGGTATAGCTAATCTTGCAAGAAAAGTGACAGTTTGTTCCCAGATGGGGACAGAGTCTCCAGAAACTCAGGTCAGTGGTGATACAATGGCAAGAGAGACAATGGCCCTGCTGTGCCTGTCAGGCTGCCTCATGGGGCCCACCTGCCTTGGTTCCTTCAGGATATCCCTCCTCCCACCCAGCAGCTAGCAGAATTAGCATCCAAGGTCTCCCCACCTCTCCCCCAAATGCCCGGGAGAAGCACTGAGGCCAGGAGGGGCTGTAGCCATAATTTCACACACAGCATCTATTCTCACCTTGGGTGCATTCCATGCGGCTCACTCCACATGACACAACCTGTCATCATCTCTAGTCATCACCCTCATGATAATGTGAGCCAAGGATGCTACAGCATCACAGGGTAGACAAGGTGGCCCTGCAGCCAAAGAATGACCCCATACCAAATATCACAACAGTCTGACAGCCACATCTGAATTAAGGGCTATTGTAGAAGGTTGAGGATCAAGGACTTGTTGGCTTTCTGTTCTCTTGTGGTGCTGGAGATGCCTAGGCCTTGAATGTGCTGAGAGCTGGAGCATGAACCTAGACTGTCAGCCATGTTCCCTGGTTCTACAGAGTCTAGGGATCCAGCTCCAAAGCTAGCACTACTTTGAGAGAACAAAGACCCTCTCTTGGTGGCTAAATGGAATAGACAGCTGAGACAAACAAAAGCAGGGGCCAGCAAGTGTGCCAAATAGCAGAGACCCCATTGCAACTGGGTCTCTGCTCCAGTCATTGCGGTTCATCACTAACATGACTTCCCAGGTGTGGCTGGGATCAGCCACCTCTTCGGAGGATATATAATGCACTCCCCTCATCCTAAACCTCCATCTCCAATTCTGCCCCTTTGATAACCCATGCCGCCTGTCACTCTGCGCACCTGCCCGATGGGAATATCATTTTTTTCTATGAAAAGGGACAGTAGTTGTCCCTGAGGCACAAGGAGGTCTCAGCTCTGCTCTCAGGAGGCAGCCAAGAAATAGGCACAAACAGGTCTTTCTGGATTGGACTTTGGACCCACCCAGCACATGCTACTTCAGAGAGTTGAGGGAAGGGGAGCCACCTTGTCAGGAGGGGAGTTAAACCAGGAGTCCTGAGTCCCCAAATGACCCACATGGTCACCAGCTAGACTTGAGAGAGGGTTTTACCCAACCAGGAGGTCAAAGCCACAGCTTTGTGCAAGAAGCACACTGGATACCTGGCTAGGGGTATGGCTCCATGGTGGAACACTTACCCAGCATGTACGTGTAAGGCTCTAAGTTCCATGCCCAGGATTGCAATGCAGAAGACAGAGGAAAGTCGGGGCTGCATAAAACCAAAGGGTATGTACCAGAAACACGAAAGTTAGTAAGTGGGGTCAGCTCTTGAAAAAAGCTAACACAGACCAACCCAGTTACTTTGCAGAGGAGGACACCAGACACAGGTCACTTCTTCCAGGAGACCCCCATGCAGTCACATGCTCTGAGTGCACAGTGGAAACAACATGGCCTTGGCATAAGAAGATTCAGGTCCTCCCTGGGGTCTCCAGACCCAAGCAGTCTTTGACATTGCAAGAGGCATGACTGAGCAGTGTGCCCTAGGGCAGGCTAAGATGAGAGCTTTCTTACAGAACATTCCAGAAGTGAATAGGGCAGTCATGTCTCTGAGACTTTCTTTATATCCAGATTTGTGTACCAAATGGAACTCTAAACCTGGTTTTCTTCGGCAAGCACACAGCAGATAGGGAATCCTAGCAATGGGGAGGGAAAGAAGAAAGTCATGCCATCCAAAACTAGGCAGTTCCAGGCCCTTGTAGGAGCAGATGGGCCTTTGACAACTTTTCAGTTGTCCATGTCACCTCCGGTCATTCCTGGACATCTAGGTTCTGGAGTCTAAGACCAGACAATACTCAGGGAAAGAAGGAGCTGTAACATGAGGGGCTGCATCCGAGCCAAAGAGGCAGATAGGCCTCCCCTCAAAAGCCCTGGGGCTAGGAGACCCCAGAAAAAGAACGGAGGGCTTGCTGGCAGCTATGCTTCCCTGGTGCTTAGCTCACAACCACAGCCGGGGGACACATTTCCTGTATGTCGGGTTTTACCCATTTAAGTCCAAGGATGCAACTCTCTTGAGAGGGTGGCTTCCACCCTACCCGGCTCCCGGCCATTTGGAGCGTTAGCACTTCTCCCTAGCTCCCCTAGAACCCGGCTAGTCCTTTCTGGAGCGGAAAGTGATGCGCTTTCCAAGGGCAGAGACAGACAGACCCAGAGGGCGCTGGGACTCGCCCCTGCGGATCACCCAGCTGTCGGGGTGTGAAGTCAGGAAGAAGATGAATCAAGAAGGGGAAGGCGGGGGCGAGCCTCCAGAGGCTGCACCCCGTCATCTCCCGGGCCGCTGGAACCCTTTCCTCCTCCTCCCCCCACCTCAGGCTTTCTGAGGAGCTGTTCTTGCATGGCTTTCCAGGCCCATCTTTTGCACGCTCCACTCCCAATAGCGGGCTGCCAAGGACCTTGTCCCGTTCTCTGAGCGCCGGGCACACCTCGGCGACACCCGAGAGCTAAGACCGCGCTTTAGACGCCTCTTTCCCCAGCTCGGGCCCTCAGCTCCGCCTTCCTGGCCTCCTCGATTTCCTGAGACCCCCACCCCCCTCAGTTGCCACCTCAGCCACGTCCTCTTCGCAGCCGCCACTCAAAGGCGCCATCGAGCCCCGTAAGCGGGCCAGCCTCGCCCCCATCAGTCTCCCCGCGACCCCCAGGCCGCGTCCCACCCTCGCTCCCCGGGACACCAGCACCAACCCCGGCTCGGGTCTCCGGTCAGGAGAACTGCTGCGAGAACTCACCTGAATCTCGGCAGCCGCGCGCCGCCGGTCCTCGGCCGGCTCCCTGCCCGGACGCCCGCCAGCACGCCCGCTGCTCCAGGCCGCCCCGCCCCGCCTTGCCGCGCCGCGCCTTGCCCGCTGCTCCCCCCTCCCCCCCGCACCGCGCGCTCCCACTTCCGGGTTCCGGAGGGGTCGAGAGGGCGGGGCTCCAGTGCGCCAGGGAGGAAGGGCGCTCCGGGCCACGCCCACTAGAGCCACGGCCCCGCTGTAGGTGCGGTCTCATTTTCTGGCTCCCGTGAGCTGCGAGAGGCGGGGCGCTACAGAGCCCTGCCCCCTCCGAGCGCGCTTCCAAAAAAAGCCGGCACCTCGGCGTCGCTCGCTGGCACGCCCCGGCACTCCGCGGTCCTGCCGGCCTCCTAGCGGGCGGAGACCCGAGAGGCGGCTCTTCGAGTGGAAGGCGGGAAGATGGCGGACTCCTCGGAGCGGGGCGCGGGGTGAGTTGGGGGCGCAGTAGGGCGGGATTTAGGGGCACCGGAGGGCTGGCCAGAGCCTGGGCTGACGGGTGCCCGAGCGGGAGAACGGGGCTCCTTAGAGCCACTCCCCGAATCCCTACCAGCCTGGAAGCCCGGGCTCTGAGCATCTCCTCTGCGGCTCAGAGTGGAGTTGCGCGTGGTACTTTGGTGTTGGCAGCAGGCAACTTAGCCTCACGGTTCCTAGCTTTTGCTTCTAGGGGCGCGCTCAACCTCCTGAGTTCTGTGTGCCACTTGTTCTGTTTTGGTTCCAAGACAGGGTCTCTTGTAACCCAGGCTCGCTTTGAACTCTCCAGTTCCTGCCACTCTTCCTGCGGGGAAGTGTGCGCCCCCCAGCAGCCGCTGGATTAGTTAGTCTGCTGCACCACAGCACTGCGGGGATTCATCCTTGTTAGTGAGCTTGGGAAGTATTGGATCCTCGATTGTTTTTTTTTTTTTTTCTTAGAATTTCCGGTTTACTTCTTTCCTGAAAGGAGTTTTGTAGCAATGATAAGGGAAGAGTCGGGGAGTTACAAAACAATCGCTTGAGAGTACTGGTCTGGAAAGTGATAAAAATCTACACCTGGGCGGGTTGATGCTAGTGGCACCCACAAGTACTCAGTGATGGTCAAGAAACTCTCCCACCCCACCCGAGCTTCACTAGAAGCCTGCCTGTCTGCACTGGCAGGAGGTGGAGGTGGGAGAATCCCGAGTTCAAGGACAGCCTGAGTTGCCTACCTGAGGACCTGTCTCAAACCAGTTTTGGTTTTGTTTTTTGTTTGTTTGTTTGTTTGTTTTTGGTTTTTTTTTTTTTCGAGACAGGGTTTCTCTGTGGTTTTGGAGCCTGTCCTGAAACTAGCTCTTGTAGACCAGGCGGGCATCGAACTTACTGCGATCCACCTGCCTCTGCCTCCCTAGTGCTAGGATTAAATGCATGCGCCGCCACCACCACCTGGCCAGTTTTTGTTTTTGTTAGGAATATTTCTTAGACGAGCCTCTCTGCCAACACAAATAATTTCAATCAGACAAAATTAGAATGAATAAAAGAAGCCCATGTTTGATGCAGCGCTCCTGGGTGGCACCAGGAAAGCATGGTGAGTGGAAGAGAGAGAAGGGGAGACCATGTGTTCATATTTTGGGGGACAGCCTAAAAACCCTGTGGGAGTGATCCTGACCCTCCCTGGGGAGGCTTGGTGGGCTTTCCCAGGGGAGGGGGCTTGAAATGGATGCCAGGGGCTGGGGTGATGCTTTCACCCAAACATCCCAGACTCTTGGATATAGACTTGGGACCTGAGTCAAGTTTGGCTACTTCCTGCGAGCATGGAGTGACATTGGCAAGGGGGGAGTTGGTGGGCTCATGAGAGGCGTGGCTGGAGTGGCTTCCCATTTACTGTCATCCTGGAGACCTCAGGCAGCTGTTGGTTGAGGGAGATGAGAAGGCAGGTGGCATTTGTTATCATTGGCCCTATGAATGGGGCTAGCCATGGGAAGTCATTAACTGCCAGAAAGAATGGGACAGAGAAGTGCCCTAGTTGTACAGGTGAGGCTCGGGTGTATAATTGGGACACACTAGCAGATAAAACCAGATTTTACTTGTTAGGTGTCCTTGATCCAGGAGAGTTAGTACCAGTGGTGAAGTCCCAGGAGCTGGTACAGGTGTTGGCGTTGTCTAGAGAGAGATTTGTAAGTTGGTCTTGGCCCAGATGGCCAGAGTGACCTGTAAAATATGCTTGAAAATGGGTGGGGTTAAAACAGGCTCTGGAGGGAGGGCTGGAGAGATGGCTTAGAGGTTAAGAGCACTGACTGCTCCCCCAGAGGTCCTGAGTTCAATTCCCAGCAACCACATGGTGGCTCACAGCCATCTACAATGAGATCTGGTGCCCTCTTCTGGCCTGCTGGCATACATGGAAGGAATGTTGTATACATAATAAATAAATCTAAAAATTAAAAAAAAAAAGGGCTTTGGAAGACTGTTAGTTGTTTGTTTGTTTGTTTGTTTTTTATTATTATTATTACCAGACCTGATTTTTGATACAGCAGTAGAACTTTTTCCAGAAACCTGTAGGTATCTGTAAGAGAACTGGAACATATTTACATCTTGGTATCATAGCAAAAGGCTATTGCTTTAGGTTAAAAGGTTTGCGCATTTTAGAAGACAAAGGGAATTGGGAACTCTGGATTTATTTTTAATTTTTATTTATTTATTAAAGATTTCTGATTCTTCCCCACCACTGCCTCCCATTTCCTTCCCCCTCCTCCAATCAAGTCCCCCTCCCTCGTTAGCCCAAAGAACAATCAAGTTGCCCTGCCCTGTGGGAAGTCCAAGGACCACCCACCTCCATCCAGGCCTAGTTAAGGTGAGCATCCAAACTGCCTAGGCTCCCACAAAGCCAGTTCTTGCAGTAGGAACAAAAACCCATTGCCATTGTTCTTGGGGTCTCAGTAGTCCTCATTGTCCACTATGTTCAGCGAGTCTGGTTTTAACCCGGGCTTTTTCAGACCCAGGCCAGCTGGCCTTGGTGAGTTCCCGATAGAACATCCCCATTGTCTCAGTGTGTGGGTGCCCCCCTCGCGGTCCTGAGAGCTCGTGCTCTCTCTCCTTCTGCTCCTGATTTGGACCTTGAGATTTCTGTCCGGTGCTCCAATGTGGGTCTCTGTCTCTGTCTCCTTTCATCGCCTGATGAAGGTTAATATTCCGGAGGATGCCTATATGTTTTTCTTTGGGGAACTCTGGATTTTTAAGATACACCTGTTAATCTGAACTATGAAGCCTTGAAAGAGGCACACCTGTTAGTATTTTAGCAGGAAACTTCAAATGAAGTAATGAGCTACCAGTACCTTAAGTTATCAAATGCCATGGATGAAGTAATAAGTTAACAGGACCCTAAGTCACCAAATGCCATTAGACAGATCTAAGGGGATAAATGGGCCAAAATGAGACACCTGTTTTAGCTACGCAGGCAATCCCAAGTCTCTCCTTGGTCCTCGGAGAACATCAGCCTGGAGGCAGTGATTGCTGTTAGCTGCTAGGTACAAGAGGCCCAAGATTTTCCTGTGTAGGGAAGATTTAGTCCACTTGTCTTGGCAGGATGAGAAGGTGGCATCCAGGAAGCTGAAGAGGTGGAAGGCCGCTTTTTGGTGTGGGGGTGTCTTTGCCAAACCCAAAGGCAAGCCTCAAGGTGGAAGATCTTTGTAACCACTTATCTTCTTGGAGGAGCTATAGGGTGCCGTGGGAGCTGGCATGTCTGTGTTTAGCTCTCTTGTTAAATGCTGTACCCTCAGATCTGTAAAGGCACTTGAGAATTGGGCACCATTACCTGTTATATTTAAACTGGACATATAAGCTGAATTTAGGCATGTATTTTATCCAATTAATTACAGCTTACCAAAGCTAGTAAATGTAAGACTATTAAAAGGAATATTTTAATAAGTTTAAGAATACTAGCATACTGTCACAGAACTCCCTGTGGAGACTCTGTGAGCTTCCAGCTCACAGAGATCTGAATGAAAAATGAGGACGTGGCCCAGCAGTGGTGCTACAGGCCTTTAATCCCAGCACTTGGGAGGCTGAGGCAGGTAGCTCTCACCAAGGCTTTTACACAAAGAAATTTTGTCTCAAAAAAGAAGCGAAAAAGGAAAATGAGGACACGACTGCTCCAACATATATGGTTGAGGAGATTTTTGTAGATATGAGGGAAAGTACAGCCAGAAGCATCAGGAAAAAAGCTGAACCTACCCAGCAGCCTGAACCAGGCCATGAGAAGAGAGAGAGGGAGCAAAGAGAGCACTAGAAACGTACAGACCAAGTGGACAAAATGGCTGAGTTATATAGAAAAGAGAAGCTGGGGAACTTCAGGGTAGGGGCAGGGTATGCCTGCCAGGCTGGCTCTGTGACAGGCACTTGGGATGCTGAGAGATGATAAGTTAAGTAGGCCCCTCACTTAGACACTTGACCCAACGAGGTCCACCTGCCTCTGCCTCTGCAGCTTATAGGCTTGCACCACCACACCCAGCCCCAGGCCAGCTTCCTTACTCGCAGGTAAAGGTGCTGCCACCAAGCCTCATGGCCTCAGGATTCCCAGGACCCAACTACAATAGTCGTCCTTTGCCCTCCCGTGTGTCAGAGGACGTGAGCACCACATACTGCATCAGATTTAAAAGGCTGAAGTGCGAAAGAGAAGAGGCCGGTGGGTGGAGCCTCCTGACCAGCACTACACCTCAGACTTCCAGCTCTTTACACAGGTAGTGATGGGCACAGGACAGGTCAAGGCCATGTTGCTGAGGCCTCTGTGACTGATGGGCAGACCCCGGGGCATCCTGAGGGACCACAGCAGGTGAAACTGCCCTGCTTCACAAGGCCAAGCCCCCACCATCTGTGGGCTTCAGGTAGAAGCCAGCAGCAGAGGCTTGAGACCCCCAGAGCTGAACTGCTGGGGACTGATCTCAAGTCCTCTGCAAGAGCAGCAAACTCTTTATCCTGCAAACTGTCTGTCCAGCCCTGGTAGGAAGATGATGAGTTCTGGGCCAGCCTTGGCTGTGGCGTGTGACCCTGTTAGTGTATGTGTGTGTGTGTGTGTGTGTGTGTGTGTGTGTGTGTGTGTTAATTATCACTGAACAAGCCTGACAACCTGAGTTTGGGTCCCCAGAAGCCACATAAAAACTGGATGCAGTAGTGCCTGCACTCCCAGCACACCCTACAAACAGGAGAGTCTGCAGGAGTGAGGACTGGCTAGCCTGGTATACGCAGCCGTGGATGAGAAGGTGGAACGTGACCTATGCTAAGATTGTCCCCTAACCTCTCTGCAGGCACCACGGTATGCACAGTTGGTGGCACTTACACAGCTGCACTCACACAGACAAACACAGAATAAATAAAAATGAAAAATATTTAGAGAATACAACTATTTGGTGACATATGAGCGATGTGTGACCCAAAATATACTATGTCAGCAAAGTTTTGTTGCCACATGGCCCACCCATTGTGTCTGTCAGCTTTGGTACTAGAATAGCAAAGTTGAGTAGTTGCTGGTCATGATAGTGACCGGGAGCCTAGGAAACTGACGCTTTGCAGAGAAAGGCTGTGTCACCGTCCTCTCCCCAACCTGCCATCTCATCCCTACTGTTGGACTCTTCCCTTCTGTCTTCTCCAGCCCCTGTGCTTGCAAATCCTCAGCCCCAGCCCTTCCTAAGCCCTCCCACCTCTCTGGCTGTGTCACACCAGCCTGATGAGACAGGGATCTTCCTGGTCGGGAAGCTCTGATCCCTGTGGGCCAGTGTTCTACTGCCTTCAGGAGGAAGCTGGTCTTGTGGGGGTTCCACCGCCTGCTTGTCTAGGGACGACCTTCACATGCCCCGCTGCAGCTGACAGAAGGTGGCTCTGGCCTCAGCAGATCTTGTAGCTGGATGAACAGCTCATCTCTCTTCTCTCTTGTAGGAAGCCCGCAGCCACTGGTGCCCCCAAGACAAAAGGAAGAAAAGTACAAGGTGAGCGCTTCAAGGAAAGTGTTTTGTTTTGTCTTCATCAACGATTTTTGTTTAATTTTTTTATTACACGTGTATTGATTTCTTTGGAGGGGTGTGCATATTGTATCATGAGTATGGAAGTCAGAAGGGAACTTGTGGGAGTCAGTTCGTCATCAATCAAGCTGGGCAGCAAGCAAGTGCCTTACATGCTGAACCTTACTGTTCTCTGAGAAAGTCTCATGGAGCCCAGGTTGCCAGTCAGCTCCTGATCCTCAACCTCCCGGGTGCCATCTAGTTCATGAAAGGGGTTTCTTGGGGGCAGGGGAGACAGAGACAAGTCTGAAACTTCCACTGCTCAGTGGCATGCTTTTGGGGACTCGGGGTTGTCTTTGTCCCTGAGGTGTCCTGTGACTGTAGTTGTCCTTTGGAGAGTTGAAGTCCCTCGAAAGTGTAGCTCTAGATGTGCACAGGCCACAGATCCAAGTTCACTCAGAAACCTGTGGAGCTGCCCGGTGTGGGTGCTGGAAGAGCAAGTGCTCCTCGGCCTCATAGGCTTCTTTTGTGTGTGTGTGTGTGTGTGTGTGTGTGTGTGTTACACTTCATGTGGGGCAGGTAGCACATATGCCATACACATGGGGGTTAGGCATAATTTGGGTGGTTGTTTCTCTCATTGCACCATAGGAGTCCAGAGGACTAAACTCGGACCCTCAGGGTTGACAGTGATCACTGGACCTGGTGGGGTTTGGGGCTTGGGGTTTGGTCTTAGGGATGGATCCCAGGGCCCCGCATTTGCTAGGCAAGCACCAAACCACTGACCTATATCCTCAGCAGATTTTTGTTTGTTTACTGCGATGGCAGAAGTAGAATTGGGTCCCTCACTGTGTCAGTTGAGCACCGTGCCACTGAGTGGCCCCAGCCCAGCAGTTTTGTGTGTAACCTATGACATGTTTGCATGCTGTCTGGTTTTGTTAACACTGGCCAGGCCAGACGCCCCAGCCACCACCAAGGGGGCCTGGATCTGTGAGTGAGTCTCATGAGGGTCCCACCCGTGATAAAGGCTGGAGTGGGTGGGGAGGAAAGAGCACGGACATAGGCCTTCCCAACCCAAAGGTACAGAGTCTGACACGGCTCACGTGTGCCCCAGCTTCCCTGCCCCTGGGCTGCTGTGGGCTCTTCTCCTGTCTTTAACTTTATTGTTACTTTTTAATCTGCTAGCTTCATTTAATTGAGAAACATGAGTGGTCGAGGTATGTAACAGCGTAAGCGAATGCAGACAGATTGTCAAAATATAGACAGCTTTAATGGAGGAATAGACTTACAGAACCACCGTTCCTGCGGAGACCAGAAAAGTAGAAGCAAGCGCTGGGAGCACTCGCCAAATTTATAGGCAAACTTTAGCCTGAGGCGAACACGCCCCCTAAGGGGTAGGACTTACCCCTACAGAGGTACAAACAAACAGACCAGCTGTAATGAGAAATCTGGAGTCTTCCATGGTTGGCAAACAGGGTCTGGGAGCTGGCCTGGGCACATAGACCAGTGGGCCTGTTTGTCCTGGCTGCAGGCTCAACATGTTTAAACTGAACCAGGGTCAGATTCCTACATCTGGGCTGCATTTTCCAAGCTTTTTCCTGGCACAAGCCCCAGGCAGAGTCTGACTTGGCCTTTTACGTCCATTACCTATGCTCAGAGCCTCTGCGGGATGTCAGCGAGAACCCCCAAATCCATGCCAGCATGGCCATTCCCTCACAACAGTTAACATCATCTAGGGTTACAGGAGTGGATCTTTATCCCTCTGATTTAAAGATAGAAAGGTGGGAGTAGCAAGACCTCAGTGGTCAGCCCAGCTTTACTGTACTGAGGCACAGAACAGAGATGGACTCCACCAGAGAGGGGTGGACCCAAAATACTGTGGGATTTGTTGTTTTGTGTTTTGGTAGTTGTGAGGGGGGTGTGCACATGAATGTAGATGCTCTTGGACACCAGAGAGAGTGTTGAATCTCCCAGAACTGATGTTACATCAGTTGTAAGCATCCCTGTGGGTGTTGGGACCCTAACTCTAGTCCTCTGCAAGAGCAACAAGCGCTTAACCACTGAGCCATCTCTCCTGTTCCTTTTTTTAAAAATTGCACTTATTTACTGAAGGTGAGGGGGAATACCATGGTGCACATATAGAGGTCAGAGGAAGGCTCTTAGGAGTCGAACCAAGGTCATCAGGCTTGGTTGCAAACCCTCCACCCAATGAGCCATCCCACTGGCCCCTGGCTTTCACGGTCTAGAATGTTTCTATCTTTGAACTTACTTGGCACTTGCTCCTACTCCAAGGACCCACATACAAGAGACGTTCCATCAGTGTCTTATGGACACTGAGTGTCCTGTGAAGGTACTAGATGCGGTAGCTGCCATGTGCATACTGGGGAGACTGAAGGAGCCAGTCTGCAGTGGGCAGTAAGGCTGGTGCTTTTCCTGTCATTGGCCCCGGCTCTCCACTGTGGGGTCCTGCTCATGCTCTATGTCTTCATGGTGCAGTATTCCTCTTCTCTAACAAACACTGTGTCGTCTGCAGGAGGAAGAGTGGTTGAGTCCAGATACCTGCAATATGAGAAGAAAACTAAGAAGGTAGTGGAGTCTTTTACCCTTGGAGCCACTAGGAAAGGGTGGAGGGCACGTGGCAGCTGCAGCCCGATCCTGGAAGACACCATTGGGGCCTTTGCAGCCTCCAGGTTTGGGCACAGTCCTGAGTCTCTGCTGAGAGTGACACCAGTGTCCATCAGTCGTATGTACCTTCTCTGCCCCTCCCGCTTTGGGGGCCTCTGTTCTGTCAAATCTGTCCTCCAGCACTATCCCTCCACACCCGGGAGGCTCCTGAGTGATGGGCACTGACAGCAGCACTCAGTGTGGGCCACAGGCACAGCTGGCAGGGGTGACGTTCATGTCTGCATCTTCCTATGTGATGCTTTTTCAGCTGTCAATAAGCAAGGCTGGCAGGTCTTCCTGAGGTCCCAAAAGCTGCAGTGCATTGCAAGAATGGGGGAAACATGTTGAGGTCAGCTGCAGGCTCATCCCTGTGGTGACACATCCCTGGAGCACAGGATCCAGTTCCTGGTTGTCTGTCAAGGCCAGGCAGCACTGCTGAGCACAGGCTTGGTTTATGACAATCAGAAGGTTATGTTCCCATCTGCCTGGCCTGTGCCCCAGGAAGTGTGAGGGTTCCCAGGATTCCTGAGGCTGTGACTGGAAGTCTGGTTTAAGGGAAGGGATTCTCACATCACCCTGCAGACAGCTTCCCCAAGCTACTTATCCCTGCTTCCATTCACCCTGTGGCTGTTGAAACCTTGAAGGCTTGGCCACAGTGCCCCCATGTGTCTATACAAGGCATTTTGGTTCTGGTAGCCCATCAGGTGACCTTGGTCTGGCTGGAGTCTTGAGTGTCTGTTGTCTGGTAACTTTAGCCTGCTGCTTTCTCCTGAGGCTGAATGGATCTCAGAAGGGCTGGTCCTGAGTGGAGCCCCTTCCAGCTGAGCAGCCCTTTCCCTGAGTGTAGGGCAGATGATCTTGAGTTTCAGATTTCAGTTGTGGATAAGGGGTGCTCGGGCTGTGCTGTGTGCTCCCATTCCTCTGAACTGCTACACCATTCCACGTGTCTCCCAGGCACACTTTTGTGACTTTAGTAGGTGTCTCCAAGGCAGTTGGTGGTGGGCATTGCTCTGCATTGGTCCTTGTTCCTTTTTGTGTGTGTGTGTGTGTGTGTGTGTGTGTGTTGCAGGTTGTACAACCATGCATGTACACATGGATGGATGCCAGAGTGAAATCTTTCTTTTGTGACAGGATCTCACTGACCTGCCAGCTCTTGGGATCCTTTTGTGTTCCTCATCCCTTGCTAGGGTGAGACGTTCTTGTGGATTTGTTTCTGTGTAGATGCTGGGGATTCAAACTCAGGTCTTCAGACTTGCAAAGTGACTGCCAGAGCACACACCACACAGCCCTGCTTGTTGGCCGTTAAATTCTCATTTTGTTTCTGGTTTGTTTGTTCTAGTATGTTCCACCTTGGACATTTTCTCGCTAGTGAGTCAGGGTTTTCAGTGGTTGGCTTTCGTGGCCTGTTGTCAGCAGCCACAGGCAGCAGCTCTCGTGTCATTGAGCACAAGTTCTGAATTTGCTTTTAAAAGACCAATCAATATTCCAGCCAGGCGGTGGTGGCAGGCATAGGCAGATCTCTGTAAGTTTAAGGCTAGCCTGGTCTACAAGAGCTAGTTCCGGGAGAGATAGGGCTGTTGCACAAAGAAACCCTGAAGCATGATTAATAAATGCTCAGAGTCAGAAATTGGGTTTCAGTCTGAAGGTCTAAAAAGTAAAACAGCCAGCCACTGGCTCTTGCCTCTCCCTCAGTCTGAAATGGCGATCCTGCCTCCAGATTTCTCAGAATGAGACTTGTCTGAGAACTGTCTCCCCCATCTTATTCCTCTGTAGGGCTGGGATTAAAGGTGTGTGTCCCCATAACCTGGTCTGTAAGGCTGACCAGTGGGACTGTTTTACTCTCAGATCTTCAGACAGTCTTTATTTATTAAAATACAAAAAAAAACCCTATCTCAAACACCCCCCCCCAAATAAAAGACCATTATGGATTTTTTTCTTCCTTTTTTTTCTTTTATGGACAGTGTCTTTCTACATATTCCTACCTGGCCGGGACTTAGAGAGATCCACCCCTCTGCCTCCTGAAGGCTGGAATTAAAGACAGGGCCACCACGTCCAACCACAATTGTTGGTCATATGTTGTTGGACCTTCTTTAGACTGCCAGTTCCCAAATGATGGCACAGAGACTTCTTATTAATTATGAAAGCTTGACCTTAGTCTAGACTTGTTCCCAGCTAGCTCTGCCAGGTGGTGGTGGTGGCACACACCTTTAATCCCAACATTCAGGAGGCAGACAGACCTCTGCGAGTTCAAGACCAACCTAGTTGAAATTTCCAGGGCAGTAGGACTGTTTCACAGAAAAATTCTGTCTAAAAAAATAAAATAAAATAACATGCCTGTATTAGTCTACATTCTGCCATGTGGCTCGTTTCCTCTCAATACTGCTGACTCCCTCAGAGTCTCCCCGGCTTAATTATGAGAGCCTCTGATTCTTCCCGAGTTCCCTTCTCTCCTGGAACCCCACCTGTTCTCTCCTGCCTAGCTATTGGTCTTTCAGGTTCTTTTTAGCCAATCAGAAGGCGCCTTGGGCAGAGACACATCTTTACAGTGTACAAAAAGATTATCCCACAGCAGTCAGGTGTGTACTCAGACCTGTTGATGGAGCCCAGGCCTTCATGTGCCAGGGCCCAGCACCTGCTGGGGATTGACTGCATGGGATCCTGAGTCAGTGTCGGGGACGAGCTGGCATGTGGGTCTCAAGACCTGAACCCTGTGACTCTTCTTGGGTTCCCACAGGCTTGGTGTATGATGTGTGAGGGTGGCATCTGGCTTCGGCATGTGCCATTTTTAGTCTGGAATTCTTAAGGGTGTGCTTTTGAAACATTTTAATTGGCATTGAGTATACAAATAATGAGATTCATGGTGACTTTTTAAAAACTTAACTACATTTTTATTCATTAGAGTAGGGTTCGGGCCAACTGTACATATGGTTATCAGAGGACAGCCTGTGGGATTCTCCCCTTCCACCACATGGGTCCTGTGCATCAACTTGGTTTGGCAGTCTTGGTGGCAAGCACCTTTACCCTCTGGCCCAACTTTTTGTTTTTAGCTCCTGGTGCTAAAATTGAATATAAGACTCAAACATACTAGGCAAGCCCTTTCCCGGCACACCATTGAGAACAGTACATCGGATCACCTGGAGTCACCACGTGGTGCTGGGAGTTGAATCCAAGTTCTCCTCTTAACCAGCGAGTCAACTCTTCAGCTCCTGGTCACACTCAGTCCAGTTACCTTCACAGTGGGTTCTTCAGTATCTGACCCTACACCCCACAGCCCTTTGGCTGGTGTACCACCCGGGGGAGCCAGGTCTGCGTGAGTGTGTGCTCCCTTATGCAGATTGATCTGAGGGGAGGGCACCGGCACAAGCAGTTGTAGAGCAAGATGACCCTGAGTTCTGGAGCCAAGGCTGCAGCAGTCTCAGTGTGTAGTGGGAGCTGCAGGCAGGCCTGCTTTTCGTCCTGCCTGGCTCCCGCATGGTTAGCTTTACGCCCGAAATAACAACACACAAATTGTGTTCATATAAACATTGCCTGGCCCATTATATCTAGCCTCTTCTTGGCTAACTCTCATATCTTGCTTAACCATTTCTAATAATCTATGTAGCACCACGAGGTGGTGTCTTACGGGGAAAGATTCAGCATGTCTGACCTGGCAGCTGGCTCCATTACATCTGGACCAGAGAGTAGAGGCATGGCAATTGCCTGACTTCCTGTCTTCCCAGTTCAGTGCCAGCCCCTCCACAGCACACGCAAACACACACCCATCGAGATGGCAGTCCAGCAGGTGTGCCATTAATTCCCATGTCTGATGAACCGTAGCTGTCCTCTGTTTAACTGTCCTGTGTTCGCCATCTCAAAACTCCTGCTTCTCCATCTGACCTTTAAGCAAATGCATCAAAGGTCAAGTGGCCTGACCTCTGACTGTCTATTTACATAACAGGCTTCTGTGTCTGCTGGAGGGAAGTCACCAGAGGGAAGAAAGACCAGCACCTTGCAGAAGATCAAAGGTGAGTCCTGGCTAGAGTTGGAGGAGTGGGACTCTGACAGCAGGAAGGAGCTGCCAGGCCTCCCCCAGGGCAATCAGGACAACCCCTCACAGACTGTCCACAGTCCAGCCTGATCCAAACAGTCCCTCAATTCCCAGGTGATCCTAGATTGTGTCAGGTTGTCAGTGAAAACTTAGCCTCAAGGGTCTCTGTCAGAAAGGATGTGGTTCAAGTGTGTGATGGGAGCATAGGCAGAGTGTCTGAGGCCCAACCATATGTCCATGGAACTACTTGCGGATCCAGGAGCTGCTACTTGCTGTCAGTTTAGGATGCTACAGAAATTATAACCAATGGGGTACCTGACATTTGGACACTTGGGAGGTGGTGGCAAGATCAGAAGTTCAAATCTTCCTTGGCCACGTGGGCTCCATTGAACCAGGGTGTGCATGAGATCCTATCTCAAAACACAGGAACAAAAATTTCTCTGTTCCCAGGCGGGGATAGGACGTTCTCATGTGCGGCGTGAGCACCACCTGAAGACGGGCCAGTCAGGAGTCAGGATCTGCCTGGCCTAGACAGGTGCTCACCTAACAGGGACTGACTAGGGTTAGGGTGTATGCAGACATTTTATTTGGATTTTGGCTTCTGATGGATGAACCACAGCTGCTGGTTGGCCCTCGGTGCACAGGATGCCCCTGGCTGGGATCTAGTTGGCCCAGAGGTCTGCAGTACCAAAGCTGAGGAACGTTGTTTGTTTGTTTTTGTTTTTCTCATTTTTTGTCATTGGTAGTTGTTCCTGATGCCTTGGCACATGTGATGTCCTAGACAACTCTGGAGTTCTCTCCCTCCAGCTTCCTGCGAGTTCAGGGATCGAGCCCGTCATCGGGCTTGCCAGGCAAGGAAGCGTCTTTATGGGCTCAGCCAGCCAAACCATCCCATTTTTTTGACACAGGGCCTCATGTACCCTTGACTGGCCCAGAAGTTGCGTTGTAGCTGAGGACAGCTCTGAATTCCCAAGTGCCAGGTTGGGCCTTGAGCATAGGAGCTACTAACTTCACAGCTCCAGGAGCCTGGAAGGCCACTGTCACTGCTCTACCTGGCTGTAGAAAATGAAGTTTCTTGACTCTTTCCTGCTCAACCCTGCTGTAAAAGCAGAAAATAGAGTCCTTCCCCACCTCTCTCACAGGTCACCACTTTGAATGGATTACTTTTTATATTTAGGATTTGAAGATTGTGGTGTATGGGTGTAGCCAGCCCAGGGCTTGTCCAGCAGGGAAGGATTTTCCCTCCACTAAGAAGAAAGACTGAGCCTGATAGCACCATGTGCCCGTTAGTCTATTTCTGTGGCTGTAACAGAATGCCTGTGCCTGAGAAGTTGACAGGTTTTTATTTGTTCATTTTTGAGGCAAGGTTTCACTGTGTGGCCCAGGCTGTCCTGTAACTCGTCGAGATCCCCCTGCCTCTGCCTCCTGAGTGCTTGACTAAAGGAGTGTGCCACTAAATTCTGCTTGGTGGTAATTTGTTCTTCCAAGAAGAAATTATTTTGGGCTAGAGAGAAGGCTCAGCAGGGGCTGGAGAGATGGCTCAGAAGTTAAGAGCATTGCCTGCTCTTCCAGAGGTTTTGAGTTCGATTCCCAGCAACCACATGGTAGCTGACAACCATCTATAATGAGATCTGGTGCCCTCTTCTGGCCTGCAAGGATACATATAGGCAGAACATTGTATATCTAGTAAAATTTTAGAGAAAAGGGTGGGGGGTAAATCTTTTTTGTTTGGTTTTCTTATTTCTTTTCCTTTATTTTTTCTTTCTTTTTTTTTTCAAGACTGGGTGTCTCGTGCTACAGTCCTAGTTGTCCTGGAACTCGCTCTGTAGACCAGTCTGGCCTTGCACTCATAGAGACCCGCCTGCCTCTACAACCCTCCTCCTTGGGATTAAAGGCGTGCACCGCCACCACCTGGCAGTGCGTTTGTTTTTCCAAGACGTGGTTCCCCAGTATAACCCTGGTTTGTCTTGGACTTAGTTCTGTTAGACCAGGCTGACCTTGAACTCAGAGATCAGCCTGCCTCTGCCTCCCAGGTGCTAGAATTAAATGTGTAAGCCCTTAGGATTAAAGGAGGTCGCCCCACAAAAAAAAAAAAATCTTAAAAATCAAAAGGTTTCTCCCATGTGAGATGACTCGGCCAGTAAAGATGTTGGCTACATGCCTGGTGACCTGAGTTCAATCCCTAGGACCAGCATAGAAGGACCTCAGCCCAAACAGTCACACTCAACACAGTAAATAACTTATTAAAAACAGAAGGCAATTAAAGAGGCTATGGAGCTCACGGTTCTGTAGTCTATGCCCAAGAACAAGAGACCTGAGAAGCTGCCCCTTGCCTCAGCTGTGGAGCTCACAGGCCCAAGAGTCTAGCACCCACACACTCTGGAAGAAAGATTCCTGATGGCCCCAAGCTGTATTGAACCAAGGGGTGTGGGCTCAATGGCACTGACCGTGGCATTCTTCTCTGGGCAGAAGATAGCCTGGTGATGGGAACAGGAGGCCTACAGTCCACCATGCTGGAAGGGCACAGCACAGCCCCGCCCTGCCTAGACCTCTCATCCATCAAAGGTAACCGGTTTCTTTTAGCACCTAGGAGGCCAAGCTTGTAAGGATGGCCCCAGCTTTGGGCAGCCCTTGTCTCCAGTTTGACTCACTGCTGTGAGACCAGCATGTGCCTTTCATACACACCAGGCCTGGGAGTGGGTCCCAGGTGTTCTCTCCTGCCAGGCGGGGTGGCAGATCCCAGGTGGGGTGGCGGCAGCTGCATCTCCAAAAACTAAGGGAAAGAATGAAATGGTCTATTTTAGACACAAGCATGTCCAGGACGGCTCCCCACCTAGACAGGACAATGTCAAGGAAAGCTGAGCCCACGTCCTGTACCACTCAGAAAAAGACACGCCTTCCCAAGAAGAGACAGGTGAGCACTGGGGGAGCAGGCAATGGGTAGGTCTGACTCCCGGCAGCCAGTCCTTCAGGATGGAGGCTAGGGCTTTGGTGTCCATGGGTCCTTGCTCAGGTCAGTGTGCCTATATACTGAGTGGGGAGACACCCATACACTTCTGGGCAAGATGTGACCTGACTCCATCCTCAGCCCCGAGGACACTATTTATATTTGAACCTATAAAGTACACAGAGGTTGGGGTTCTGCCATGCCCAGAAGAGCCAGGTCAACATGGCTTACTGGGACCTGAACAGCAGGACCCTTGCAGGATCCACAGGAGACCATGGACATGATGGAGTCTCAGACACTGCTGCTGACCCTGCTGTCTGTGAAGGTGAGCTTAACTGCGCCTCACGAAACAGCGTGTGTCCTCTGTCACCTCCCCCACCCCACCTGAGTTGGTCTTGCGACCCACAGATGGAAAACAACCTGGCTCTGCTGGAGGAGAAGGCTGAGAAGGACTTGGCAGCCTTATGCCGTGAGAAGGAGCGTCTACAGCAGCGGGTGCTGGAGCTGCGGCGCCAGCTGCTGCTCCAGCAGAAACATCAGGAGCTGGCTACCATCCTGGATGCCCAAGTGGGTTTGAGCATGCTCCTGAGGTTAGGGATGCATGAGGGAGCCAGGATCAGGATTCCACCACTCACATTCTGCCCGCCCTGCTTAGTCTCCTGATACGAGTGTAGTACTGTGTATGGGACACCTATCTCTGCCACACAGTCTGCAGAATGCTTGGCACCTGCCAGCTTTGATGTTGTCCCACCGTGGAGCTTAGCATAGCAACAGGGCCCCATCCAGGGCAGGTCAGATGGGGTCCTGTTACCTGGAGGCTGGCCCTTCTTGTGCGAGTGAGCGGTGTGTCTTACAGTGTCCCCTTCTGCCTGCAGATGGAGGTGCTGGGCCCTCTCGAGGCTGTAGCAAAGCGCTTCAAGGAGGAATACAAGACACTGGCCACAGCCTTGGACGCCACTCGACATGAGCTGCCCGTGCAGGGCATCCACATGCAGGGAAGTGGGCAGGAACTCCTAGGTAGGAACAGCCTTGCTGTGTGGCATTGCCTCAGCAGGAAGGAGCCCCAAGGCTCACATGCACCATATTCTAGGTGCCTCTACCCTGGGGTGGTGTTGGAACCCGTGTGGAACAAGTAGGACACAGGCAGCTGAGTCAGGATTCCAACCCCAAGCTGGACCTCACGGCTGGAAGACTCTGGGGGCAGGGTGACCTATCTACCAGCCCTGAGCCCTGGGCCCTACCAACAGGGTGGGGGTGTTGAGAGGTCACTTGAGCAATTCTCTGGAGCAGACATCCTCCTTAGGACTTTTCAGCTGCACAGGGTTTACTCAGCCTGGGCTATGTAACAAATGAAAAAGGTACAGTGACCTTCATTTATTGTCTGACTCTTGGGAGGCTGTGAGTTCCAGGCCAGCCTGAGCTACAACACAGTGAGACCCTGGCTCCATAAAAGAGCACAGTGTTGACCTGGACCCTGTAGCGATCCTCTTACCAAACTGCCCCTAGCAAGTCTGTACCCAGCACAACCCTAGCGCTGAAGGTGAGGTGAAGACACAGCAGGAACAGGTCCTCTAACCCTCATGACCATGCTGGGTTGTGTGTAGTGCAGGTCTGTGCCTGGGACACACAGCTGCTGCAGATACCAGAACCTCAGCTCTTTAGATCTGGAGGCCAGGAAGTGCAGGTCCAAGCCACATCTGGCAGGTGCATCCTGCTTGTGCTCGTAGTGGAAGGACAGGGGGTGAAAGAACAGAGCAACGGCTTCCAGCCTGAAGCCCCAGCTCCCCTGGTCCACAGGAGCCTCCTGGGCAGCAGTCACAGAAGCACCTGTGCGCTCCCCACTGGGTTTGTCCTTACCAGCATGCACTTGGCACCCACACTCCAGGGACGAGTGAGATCTCCTAAGATCCCTCCCTTTGGCCCTGTTCCCTGAGTGAGAGAAGAGCCAACTCTGGACAGCTCAAACAGCTGCTGCTTTGGGCACCGGAGTCCTGCTAACAGCCTGTATCTCCACAGATGATCTGGAGCCGGCCCTAAAGACCACCCTGCAGCTCCTGGGCAAGCTGGGCATCTCCTCCCCGGACGCCAGCGGGCAGGTGTCACGCCTGCTGGAGGAACTCAGGGACTTGATTACCAAGAAGGACCGAGAGCTCTACAGGTGTGGGTCAGGCCTCCCCCTTTCCCCTCCATCCCTCCCCTCCTCTCTCCATCCCTCCCCTCCTCTCTCCATCCTCCCTTTCTTTTCAGTTGTGTTGCTGGAGGTGGAACCCACCCAGCTGCTATCTCAGGTGAAGACTGTTTGGGCTTTTGAGGACTCAGCTATTGAGTGCCTCACTACTACCGCGCTGTTCCACTCCTAGCCCACTTCTGAGTTCTGAGACACTGGGACCTTGGGTGCAGTGAAGCCATCAATTCATACTGTGCCAGAGTCCAGCAGAGTAGGACTGGGGACAGTAGAGACCTGAGGTCACCACGGGCAAGGAAAGCATCCCACACTCAGTCTCATGCCCTAGACAGGGCAGCTCCGGGCCAGCAGGGGACAGAGGGAGCCTTTTCTGAGCCTGACAGTTGCTCAACACATGTTAAACGTCATTCAGAGATCAGTCTTAGCAGGATGTTTGGGGGTTTCTTTTTGTATGTTTTGTTTTGTTTCTAGACAGAGTTTCTCACTCTGGAACTCACTCTGTAGATCAGGCTGGTCTCGAACTCAGAGATTCACCTGCCTCTGCCTGCCAGGAGCTTGGAGTGAAGCTGCACACCACCACTGCCTAGCCAGTCTGGTGGTTTCTTGAGGGACACTGTTGTTTTGTGTGCTTTTCTAAGACAAGGTCTCAATCTGTAACCCAGTGTGGCTTTGAACGTGCAGAAATCCTCCCACCTCAGCTTGCAGAGTTCTAGAATGGCAGGCGTGAACATCACACGTGTTGGTTTTTCTTTTTTCTTTTTTTTTTAACGCATTTTTATGTTTGGGCACGTGCATGCCAGGGCATGAGTGTAAAGGTCAGAGGACAGTTTTGGGATCTGTTCTCTCTTTCCACTTTGTGGGCCCTAGGGATCAGACTGAGGTCATCAGGCAGGCTTGGAAGCAAGCACCTTCACCCACCGAGCCATTTTGGCCACCTCAAAAAAAAATGCATTTAAGGAGATGCCCATAGGAGTTCTCAGGGACTCTGAAGCGCCATACCCAGCGCTGGCCCACAGGATGGGTCAGCCACCACTCACATGGAGCAGAGTGCTTGTGACCCCCCCGTGCTTGTGACCACTGTATGGCCGCAAGTTTTCCCTGTCAGTATCCGAGCAGTACAGATGTACCTGGTATTCACTCTTGGACACATGCCCTCCGTCATCTAGGGGCTCTTAAAGTCTTCAGACACCTGGCCTTTGACCATGTGGTAATGGCTGAATCTCACATCTAGCTTGGCACCAACAAGGTCTCCTCACATAAAATTTGCCCACTGTTGAGGGTGTGGGGCACTGAGGTCCCAGGTGAACAGGAGGATGAAGGATGCATTCAAGGCTCGCCACACAGCTCTTTCCTACTAGGCCTGGGGGCACAGATCTGTCAGCTGTCTCAGCTGCTTGGGGGCTGAGACAGGAGGGTCATCAGTTTAGAGTCAGCCTAGGAATCTTAGGTGCTGTCTCCTTCAAAAGAGGGAGAGCTGGGGATGGAGGGAACTCAGTATACACAGGCCCTGCTTCTGTTTGCAGCACCATATGGACACATGCACACTTGTCCCCACGTTTGCAGCCACCCTTGTTGACTTCCAAAGACACCATTAGGGTCCTGAGATCAGCCAGCAAGGAAAGCCTGGTGTCCTGAGTTCAGTCACCAGGATCTGTATGGAAGGAGAGAACCTATTTCTTTAAAAAGTTTGTTTTTCTAAGATCTCCTTTAGAGTTCTTGGCCAGAAGCGAAGTTGTCCCTTCTTTTTCTTCTGCCCACAGGATCTTTGATTTGGCGATGGACCTTTCCACCCTGGCCAGCAAGGAGGCGGCTCTGATAAACCAAGAAGCCTGGGAAGAGGCCCAGGGCACCCCAACCTGCGGCCAATGGTACTTGGGTCCAGAGGCCGCAGACATCACCACTGCTGTAAACAAGTAGAGAATAAATGTCAAAACTTAAGTCTACAGTTCATTCTATGTGGCATAATCATTCAAGTGTAATTTAAAACAGTCTGAGACTGTGATCATCTAATGAGAAACAAACAATTTCATATTAATGAGAACCCATTTGCCAATAATTCTGTCATTTGTAACTTGAATCAGTCATCACCCCTGCAAATAACCCTTTCAAGACATTATTTTCAGTTTTGTCCTCTGCTTTCTGTCCTTGATGTTGTGAAAATGGCTGTCTACTGTTACAGGAATGAAAAGAGATCCCATTCAAACACCTTTTGTGTTTCCACTTTCAGTGAAAAATGTTTTTCAAACCTGCAGCTGGTTATTTCTGCAGGAGTTCCCACTTATGCTCAGATTTGATTGACATTTTGAAATGGCAGCTTTTCATGAAAAGCTGTTGCCTTGTAGAATTCAGTTATGGCACTAGGACAGACTGACTTTGTTCTGTGGCTGGGACCTGTCCAAACTAAATAGAACCCTGCATCTGAATTTAATAGTCTACTCAGCCTAGATAGGGCACTTTGCCTTTTATTTTTCCTCTAAGACTGATGCTTCTTATTTGTACTAAAATGAATTTGATGGATATTCATCCCAACATCCTTCTGTTCTGTAGTTACATTAATTGACATATAGTCATCTTTTTGTCCCTCCTCTTGACCAGCTAATGGACCAGGACAGGTTTTCATTTTTAGATAAATACTAATTGAGAAGAACTTCCTAATTTGCAACTAACATTTCAGAGCACAAAAAAAATTTTTAAAAATGTTTTAAGAGTTTTTCTTTTCCTAGTATAAAGGGCATAAATTTTTTTTGGAAACCCACTCCTGCTATAGTATATATTTGTTCCTTATGTGAAAGTATGTTACATATGATTATACAAACCTATTTGGCATATGATACTATGCAAATATAGTTTAATATTATTCCTCTGCTTATTTAACCAGTGGACAGTCTCAAGGACAGCGTGATATGTAGTGAAGTACACGAGCTGTGCTTCGAAGGAACTTTTATATTCACTGTCTTATTATATGTAACTGCCAGTCCACAAAGCTGTTAGCTCCTANGGACTTATCAACTTGAGGCTCTGCCTCGCTCCTCACTCTCCACCCTACCGGTTGTCACCCTTGGTCCCCAAGGCCGGCACTGCTGTCCTGTGTACAGCCTTTCACCCCAGGTCTGTGCTCAGGGTCCACGTGCAGGCAGGTGGCACATAGGTCCTGGTGAGTGTGTGGAACCTGCTGCTGTTGCAAACTCCTATAACCTCATAACCCCTTCTGACTCCAGAAAAGGTTTACCCTCGAGATCAGAGACCAGGGGTCAAAGCGGAACAGCCAAGGTCCCAAGACAAGACCAGGAGGAGCAGGGTGGGAGGGGTGTGGAGGTTGGGCCTGAGTGGGATTGGGGCAGTTTGGGGTGGGCTTTGTTTGAGGTGGGCTTCCTGGGTTGGGGTGTTGCCCGGTTTGGGCACAGATCTGTGTCAGTCTCCTTTCCCAGCACCTTCGCATTTCAGTCCGCAGTGGGGACCCCATGGGCCGGGAGCCCCTTAAGGCACCTGTTCAAAACTTCCAAGTGCCTGAACAGGTTCTGACTCTAAACTTGAGGTGCTCTCAATCTAAAGGTTTGAAAGTTGGCATGTCCAGTTAACTGTCCTCCCTAGCGACTGTTCCCCGTGCCATTTCCTGTCTTTCCAGAGCAGGGGTCACCAACCCCAACCTCCAGCACCTGCAGTGATGTCCTAGGGCAAGATGCCAGGTTGTACCCACAGATGTCAGTGCCTACACTTTCTGTGCTGGTCAGCAGAACCTGCTCAGAGTGCACCCCAACTTAGTGCTATGGGCTGGGTCACGTGCAGACCCCCAGAGACCCCACACATTTGAAAGGCCAAGGCCCAAGGCTGCTGCAGCCTGAGGAGTCTGTGTAATCCACACCTTTCAGCCATGTGGAAGTCCTGTGTCCACTGCTGCAGGGGCCACTAGTAGGTACAAGCTGACTCCCGAAGTCATGTGTGATCTTCAGCCCGCAGCCAACAACAGAATGTAGGGCTAGTCCCGAGGACCCAAGCCTGTTTGCACACAGAGCCTGGCTGCGGGTGACTTAGAGGCACGGTGGCCGGCCCCTGAGAGCAGTGCCCACCTTTGTTCCACCTGCAACTGGCCCTTTGGACTGGGGGAGGACAGGACACTAATCCAGGACGTGAGTGACTGCCATGTGTGTGCACGCTGCAGCACGTGACTGTCGTGTGTGTGCACGCTGCAGCACGTGTGTGAAAGTCAGAGGACAACTAGGCATGGGTTCCCTCCTACCATGAGGGTCAGGGGACCAAACTCAAGTCCTCAGGCTTGGCAGNTAGAGGCACGGTGGCCCCTGAGAGCAGTGCCCACCTTTGTTCCACCTGCAACTGGCCCTTTGGACTGGGGGAGGACAGGACACTAATCCAGGACGTGAGTGACTGCCATGTGTGTGCACGCTGCAGCACGTGTGTGAAAGTCAGAGGACAACTGGGAATGGGTTCCCTCCTACCATGGGGGCCAGGGGACCAAACTCAAGTCCTCAGGCTTGGCAGCCTTCTTCTTCTTTTTTTTTTTTTTTTAAGATTTATTTATTACGTATACAACTTTCTGCCTCCATTTATACCCACACACCAGAGGAGGGCGCCAGATCTCTTTACAGATGGTTTGGAGCCACCATGTGGTTGCTGGGAATTGAACTCAGGACCTCTGGAAGAGCAGACAGTGCTCTTAACCTCTGAGCCATCTCTCCAGCCCTTGGCAGCCCTCTCACCAGCCCCTGAGGGACCTTGTTAAGCGCAGGGACACCAAGAGCAGAGCTGAGGAACCAGATGGGCCAAGGAATCTTCATTCACCCCTTACAACATCTTAGGACAAGCATAGCAGAATGAATGAATGAATGAATGAATGAATGAATGAATGACCTGGGCGGCTTTTAAAGAGTACACACAGAGGGCAGGCAAGATAGCTCAGGGGTTAGCGCTTGCTGTGCCTGCATGGGGACTGAGTCTGGATCCCCAGAACCTGCGTAAAAGCCAGGAGCTGTGCACAGAGACAGTAGATTCTGGGAGTTCCTGGTGGGCCAACCTTGCCATAGGCAACGAGTTTCAGATTCACGAGAGACCAATCTCACAGATTAAGGTGGAGGCTGTGGAGACGGCTTGGCAGTTGAGAATTGGTTGCTCTTGTCGAAGACCCACGTGATAGCTCACAACCATCTGTGACTCCAGTCCAGGGGACCCTCTTACGACCTAGTCGGCACCAGGCACATGCAGTGCACAAACTTATATACAGGCAGAACACAGGCACACATAAAATAAGTAGTTTTGGTTTTTTTCAAGACAGGGTTTCTCTGTGTAGCCCCGGCTGACCTGAAACTCACTCTGTAGACCAGACAGGCTTTGTGCTCCAAGATCCGCCTGCCTCTACCTCCCAAGTGCTGGGATTGAAGGCGTGTGTCTCCACCACATGACCGTAAAATAATTTTTTAAAAACTTAAAGGTAGAGAAGAACTTGAGTAAGGCACCTGCACCTGTCATCTCTGCCCCCCCTGGTGCAGCCACGGGCTCATGCACACACACACACACACACATACACACACACGCCTACACACACACATACACACACATACGCACACACCTACACACACATACACACACACACCTACACACACATGCCTACACACACGCCTACACACACACACACACCTACACACACACCTACATACACATGCCTACACACACGCTACACACACACACCTACACACACCTACACACATGCCTACACACACACCTACACACACACACCTACACATGCCTACACACACGCCTACACACACACACCTACACACGCCTACACACATACCTATACACACACCTACACACACACACACACACACACCATAAAGACACACGCACAAAGCACAAAGGTTTAAAGTTGATCAGCTCACGATTCTGAGAGACCCCTTGACAAGATCAGTGTGTCCCGGGCTGGGTTCCTCTGAGGCTTTGAGGCAGAAACGGTCTCACTTCTGCTCTTTGGTGACCCTAGGCACCCTCAGCATCCCTTGATGTGTGGCCTCGTCTCTCTTGTCTGCCTCTGTAGTCACACATTCTTGTGCTCTGTCACTGTATTTTTTTTTTTTCGAGACAGGGTTTCTCTGTAGCTTTGGAACCTGTCCTAGAACTTGCTCTTGTAGACCAGGTTGGTCTCAAATTCACAGAGATCCGCCTGCCTCTGCCTCCCGAGTGCTGGGATTAAAGGTGTGCGCAATCACTGCCTGGCCCCTGTATTTTTTTTTAAGAACAGAGTTTTACATAGCCCAGGCTAGTTCTGAATTCACTATGTAGTCAAAGATAACCTCTTCCCTCGGCCCCCCTAGTGCCAGGGTGACAGGTGTGCGGCACTGGGGCCCACGGCTCCTCTTCTACAAGGGCATCGGCCACCACCCTTCTGTGAACCTCAGCTCCACTAATGACGGTTTTACCAATTGCATTTCCATATAAGGTCATGTCCTCAGGGTTCAGAAGAGTGTAGCTTAAGAGGGGATCCAGACCCCGCCTCAGCCGCCTGTCACAGAAGTGTAGAGGAACAAATGGCAGTCCCTCGGCGTCCAGAGTCTCTGGAGGCCTGGGAGGAGCTGCTGGTCTCTGGCTGGCGACACAACATGGCCCGTACCTTGTCCCTGAACTCGTGGGACACATAGTAGTAGATGAAAGGGTCCACGCAGCTGTTGAGAGTGCTGAGTGCCAGGCTGGGCACATAGGCTCCATAGAGATCGCCCCATGCCTCAGGACTTGGGTTTGAATAGTGCAGTACCAGCAGCACGTTGCTGGGTGTGAAAGAGGCCACTGCTGAGGCCAGCACCAGGGCCGTCAGTCTGAGTGCATGGCCGTAGCGCTGGCCACTGGCCACTGGCCACCAGTGCATGCAGGGTGGCCCCGTAGCACAGGCCCATAACCAGCAATGGCAGAAAGCAGCCCAGCACGGCCAGGCAGGTGAAGGCCGGTCCCCAGTGGGAGGTCTGCTCAGCCAAGGGCAGAGCATCATGGCACAGCATGCGATCAGAGCCGGCCAGCCGGAAGGTCTGCCGCTGCAGAGTGAGAGGCAGGGCCAGGGTGGCTGCGGAGAGCCAGGCCACCAAGCAAAGCCCAGTGGTCAGGCGCCGACCACGCAGCACACGAGCTCGCAGAGGATGCACCAGGGCCAGGTACCGGTCCAGGCTGACTGCGGCCAGCAGCAACACTGAGCTATACATATGGCCATAGAGGGCAGCTGTGGCCATCCGGCAGGCAGCCTCCCCAGAGGGCCAGTGCTGGCCACGCAGGTGGTAGACCAGGCGTGGTGGCAGCACCAGGGCCAGCAGCAGGTCTGCAACAGCGAGGTTCATGAGCAGGATGGTAGATGGCAGGCGGGGCACCCGTGTGGCCAGCACCCACAGCGCCAGTCCATTGGCCGGCAGCCCCACGGCCACCACCAGCCCATAGAGGGCAGGCACCAGCCTCGTGGGGACCCACCCCAGCAGCAGCGCTTGAGAGCTGGCAGGAAGCTCCAGCGTGTCGCTGTCGTTGGCACAGAACTTGCCTGGGAAGCCTCGTGGGTGAAGCTGGCCTGGGGACTTCGACTCCTTGAGTCCAGCTGTGGGACCCACAGTGCCTTCTGTGGGAGAGAGGGGATGTCAGTCAACCCGTGCCCTGCCCTGCCTTTGGGGACCTTGTGAGTCTCAGGCGCTGTGGGCTGGTGAGTGGAAGGACAAAATCCAGCCCCAAAGGCGCAAGGCTTAGGAACCTAAAGCTGTAAGCCTGCCTAGCTGTAGCTCCATTTCTGACCCACCCCAGCAAGGGAGCATTACTCACCATGGCCTCCCCCGGTACTTTCTCCATCATCATAGACGCTAGGGGTCTGGGTGCCCTGTGTCAGGCTGAGACCCAGCACCAGCGGACACAGCAGCAGCCAGGACATGCTGCCAGGGTCAGACTCCACTTCTTGGCTGCAGCCTGGGGCTTCCTGCCTTGTCAAAGCCACCCTTGGCTTCCGGAGCCGGGGCAGAGAACAGACTGTACTTCCAGGGAGATAACCCTAGAGCAATGCTCCCACCCCCGCATAAGCACCGGAGTCCGCTTGCTCACCCTGGAGCCCATGAGAGGTCCCTCTGTGCGCCTAAGAGATCTGGGTCTCCTGCCCAGGTCTCCGTCTCTCCAAGATGCCTCACAAGAAACGGGGCCAAGGATGGAAAAGAGGGTTCTGGGCTTCAGCCCCATCCCCACTCCCACCACCCCATCCCTACAACACTGTCCACTCCACCCAGCCCAGGAAACATCTGTGGATCAAGTGGCCACTTCCTGCTGGCTAGTCACACAACTCCTGTTTGGATGACAGTCCAGCCCTCCTCCAAGTCACCGCCATGTTGTTGGCTTCTTAACCCTTCCTGAAGCCAACCCCTACTTCCTATCTGTGGCTGGCAGGACAATGGCCCATCCCGAGGTGTCCTGGCTCTGTCAGAGCAGGCAATAAGGGCTAGCAAGAAGACACTACAGATGGAGGAAGGTGCTTGTCACCAAGTCTGATGGCCTGAGTTCCATCTGCAGGACCCACATGGTGGAAGGAGAGAATGAACTCCCACAGCTGCACTTTGGCCTCCTTGTGTCAGGAGGCTGAGGCAGGTGGATCTCTGTGAGTTCAAGAATAGTCTGGTCTATGTAGTGAATTCTAGGACAGAGGGGGCTTTATGGTGAGACCCTGTCTCAAATAAATAAAAATAAATAAATAAATAAATAAATAACCCTAAAGGTTACATCAACAATTGTTGCTTCCCAGAGTATTCCAAGTCTTCTTGGGGGGGAGCACCCTGCCATATGGATGCCTCCTTTACCCCAGCTCCTTGCCTGACCTGGAGTAAAGTGAGGTGCAGAAATAAGGCCTCCATGTGATTCTGGGGTCAGGTGGCGATAGCTGAGGGGATCTGTCCCCTTCTGTGGATGTCACACGTTCCAGGTCTGACTAGTGAGGGAGGTGGCCAGGCCTCTGTAGAGGGTCCCTGAGTTGCCTTGGTGTCCTAGACACTCTGGGGAGTTGTTACAGGCAATGATCTGTGGAGACCACCTGCTCAGATGAGGTGGTGGGCATGCCTGTCACCCCAACACTTGCAGGCTGAGGCAGGAGAATTGCAATTTCCAGGGCAACATGGGCTATGTGGTGAGAAACAGTCCACAAAGAATGGTGAGGAGAGGGTTTCTTCGGAGATGATGCTGTGCAAGCAAAAGACCTGTGTTCAAATCCCCAGTGCCCATGTGTGACACCTGAGCATGGCAGAGCACATCTGTAATGTCCAGGCAGTGAGTGGACATTGGAGGAGTCTGGAGGTTCACTGCTCACATCTGTAATGTCTGTCCAGCCAGTGAGTGGACACTGGAGGAGTCTGGAGGTTCACTGCTCACAATTGTAATGTCTGCCCAGTCAGTGAGTGGACACTGGAGGAGTCTCGAGGTTCACTGCTCACATCAGTAATGTGTGTCCAGCCAGTGCGTGGATACTGGAGGAGTCTGGAGGTTCACTGCTCACATCTGTAATGTGTGTCCAGCCAGTGCGTGGATACTGGAGGAGTCTGGAGGTTCACTGCTCACTGAGCTGTGGACTCACTGAGAGACCGTGATGGAGAGCGCTAGGGGAAGACACGTGACTTATACCTCTACCCTCAGCATGTACACAGACAAGCTTTCTGGAAAGAGGTGGGGAGAAGAGAAAATCAGAAGGAGAAACTGAGGTCTGAGGGGACATAGCTAAAGTCCATGTCACAAGCTGAATTCTCTAGGTTTATGTCCAGCAATGCTTACACACACACACACACACACACACACAAAAAGCTGCCTAGAAGAACCTTTCCACAGTCCTGGCCTGGAGCAGGGCTAGCCTTAGAATGTGCAATGTGGGCTGGATTCTGGGAACAGCAGAACCCAGGACACAGTGGCCAAAGCCTGGAAACATGAAACCAGCTGGGGAAAGGGAGATCAGCATGGTCACCTCCTACCTCCCATGCCCTAATCTAGCAGGATGTGGGTGAACAGCCAGGCCCTCAGGATTAGTCCCTGCACTAGGAGGGGAAACTGAGGCCTGGAATGCGCAAAGGACCCAGGCTTCTTAGGAATAACCCGGGCAAGGAGGTTTGGTAATTATGTGTAGAAACTGTGACTCATTTCCACTGCCTTGAGTTTCCACTGGCTGGGCATTACAGATGTGAGCAGTGAACCTCCAGACTCCTCCTGTGTCCACGCACTGGCTGGACATTACAGATGTAAGCAGTGAACCTCCAGTGTGCACTCACTGGCTGGACAGACATTACAGATGTGATCAGTGAACCTCCAGTGTCCACGCACTGGCTGGACAGACATTACAGATGTGATCAGTGAACCTCCAGTGTCCACGCACTGGCTGGACAGACATTACAGATGTGAGCAGTGAACCTCCAGTGTCCACGCACTGGCTGGACAGACATTACAGATGTGAGCAGTGAACCTCCAGTGTCCACGCACTGGCTGGACAGACATTACAGATGTGAGCAGTGAACCTCCAGTGTCCACGCACTGGCTGGACAGACATTACAGATGTGAGCAGTGAACCTCCAGTGTCCACGCACTGGCTGGACAGACATTACAGATGTGAGCAGTGAACCTCCAGTGTCCACGCACTGGCTGGACAGACATTACAGATGTGAGCAGTGAACCTCCAGTGTCCACGCACTGGCTGGACAGACATTACAGATGTGAGCAGTGAACCTCCAGTGTCCACGCACTGGCTGGACAGACATTACAGATGTGAGCAGTGAACCTCCAGTGTCCACGCACTGGCTGGACAGACATTACAGATGTGAGCAGTGAACCTCTAGACTCCTCCAGTGTCCACTCGCTAGCTGGACATTATAGATGTGAGCAGTGAACCTCCAGACTCCTCCAGTGTCCACTCGCTAGCTGGACATTACAGATGTGAGCAGTGAACCTCCAGACTCCTCCTGTATCCACTCAATAGCTGGACATTACAGATGTGAGCAGTGAACCTCCAGCTGCACCCCCAGACATGAAGGTGCCTGGAGCAGGATGCTTGTGTCTGGAGGGGCAGTGGGGAAGGAGCAGATGTGGTGGGGTGCCCATCAACAGATCCTCCACAGGAATAGCATTGTGACATGCAAGGGAAGGATACAGGGTTTCCTGTGAGGACCACCGTGACAAATTCGGTACAAGATGGCCCTGGGCCAACCCTAAATGAGGACGGACATGAGGTACATCCAACACATGGATGGACACTCGTCTTCCTGTTGAATGAACTAAGCCCATCACAGACAGCCAGAGGCTGGGATTTCACACATGAGGTCCTGCAGTCACCAATAAAGATGGAAAGTAGGGAGGTGGGTACCAGTTGATGAGTCTAGGGACTGTCCACAAGTTGGGAGCATTCTGAAGAGAAAAGATCGTGACAGTTGGGCATGTTATTTCTCCTCATAGCTTAGACTGGACTCCTGCTCAGTTGTATTTTCAGTTAGGGTCACGCTGTATTGTGTGTGGGGCATGTGTGACCCACTGGAGTACAGACTTGAGGGAGTCTGTTGGGTCTCATTCCACAATGTGGGTCCCAGATGCTGGGCTTCAGCCTTGGTGCAAACACCTTTAGCTGCTGAGCCATCTTTCTGGCCCAGTGTTAATACCACACACACACACTACACAGCATGTATGTAGGCGTCATGATTGCCTGACACCTGTCAAGAACATACATCACATAGCACGTATGTGGGCCTCGATTGCTTGGCACTGATGGAAACTGGAGGGAATCCCCTGAAACTGAAGTTAAATGGGTTTGAGTCTCCGTGTGGGTGCTGGGAATCAAACCTGGGTCTTCTGGAAGAGCAGCCAGTGCGCTTAACCACTGAGCCATCGCTCTAGACCCTCAGTATGAATTTGATGGGTTTCTTTTCTTTTTTGAGACAAGGTCTCACTCTGCAGTCCTGGCTGGCCTTCAACTCAGAGACCTGCCTGCTTCTGCCTCTGCCGGATTAGCGGTCTCTGTGCTTCACCACTGTCCCGGTAACCAGCACGTTTTTAAAAAATAACCTTGTTACAGTTTAAAGTAGTCTGGTGCTTGTGACTTGGTTCTCTCCTTGGACTCTGGTCGTCAGTGCCTTTAGTCACTGTGGCAGCCACACTCCCAAAATGGTTTATACAAGCACAATCCAGGTGTGGGAAGGAATATTCTGGAAAGCAGTCCTAGGTTAGGGGAGCTGCTGTCATTTCAGGAAGTTCCTGCTCTTCTGCGTAAGGGCTCTGGAGCGGGCTGCTAACACTACTTGAGACAACCATAGGCAAGACCTGGCCAGTACTCTTGTAGGAAATGACGGGCAGACCCCGAGGCTTGGCGTCAATATTTAACTTTAATGTGCAAATAAATAGAAAAAGAAAACTACATTCAAAACAGCTGCGAAGGGAGGTCAAGGCCGGAACATAAATTCCTCAAAAACGTTAAGGAGTGGCTCCCCAGAAGCATGCGAAAGTGCTTGGCCTCCTTGCTGGGGAATGGAGGCCCAGAGGGGCCTGGGGCTCGGGGTCCCCATGAGCAACGCCCTTCTCTGGAAACTAGGATGTGCTCAAGGTGCTCGTCGATCCCTTGTGAGGCTCGCAGTTGGGCCTGGGTAGGCACATCTGCTCCCGAGTGCCCAGGCCCGGGGTCAAAAACCGGTTCAGGAAACATGGAGAACAGGTGCTCTCTGGAACCTTGGGTTTGGCACAGCGATGCGAGCCTGCGGAGAGCAGCTGCTGGACAGAGGGAGGTTTGCGGGCCCACAAGGAGGTCTCACCCGTGGGAAGCCAGGGGAGCTGCTGCTGCGAAAGTCACAACCACTACGAGCGCAGGAAGGAATAAATACTTGTGCATAAGCATCTAGAATTCTGCGGGAGGGGCTGCCCGTGCGGGACCCCTGCCGTTGCCCAGGTCTGCTCTGTACTGCAAGAGCTACATACAGCTCCTGCTTGTTTGAGGTCAAGCTGTGACCTCGGGCTCAAAGTGACTACGGCCCTGTTGGGGCATGACATGTGGGGTGGGGGTGGGGTTCAGGTGCTGGGGCCTCTTCCAGCTGCTCACGGTGACGCAGGACGACGGCTGTACTGCACGCGGTAGCGCGTCACAGGCAGTCCGTGCACGTGCGCAGTCTCGCAGAGCGTCTTGCAGGGCACCATGTCCTCCTCCTCCTCACCCATCAGCCAGTCCTGCACCAGCCCTGCAGCAGCCACAGTGACATTGTCCTCCAGCCAGCGGCCGTGCCACTCCTCGAAGTGGCGGTGGTGGCGCAACAGCACTAGGGGCTGCAACTGAGGGAGAGTATGTGTGTGAATTTCTGGGGCTGGGGTGCAGGGTGGGCCCCAGATATGAGGTTCATGGGCTCAGAGTGTGGAGGTCAAGGGCTCAGGTGGGTGGGTGTGGATGCAGCACCTGTTTGGCACGGCATAGCGTCCCCCGTCGGTACATGTAGTCCTCAGAGTTGACGATGAACACCATCTTGTGTGTGCCCAGGCGGAAGCGGCAGTCCACATCGCAAGCGCTCTCCACGCCCATGAGCCGCTTCCACGAGCTCTTGGCCTCACCACGCAGGGCACGCACCTGCTCACACTGCCAGCGCCGGAATTTCTTCAGGTTCCTGTGGGGACAGGGCTTCGGGGAGGGGACTTGCGGGCACCAGAAGACCAGGCGATGGTGACTGCCTAGCATGCGTGTTAGCTTGTTCTCCTACTCTCCATTTCCAGAAGCTTCTCTCAGCAAGGCTGATGATGGCTGCCCCTTTTGCTCCCTGGGAGTGGGACCTCCTGCCGGTCCAAGATATACCCCCTACACCTCCTGCATCCTTGTTCCATGCCATATCTCACTGCACACCAGGCACTGGTAGGTGGCACACGTGGGGCCCTGTACTTACCTCTGCAGGAACACGGGCTTCAGCAGGAAGCCCTCGGTGGGCGAGTTGGATGCACCCTCAGTCCCCACATACTGCTCCACATAGCGAGCCAGGTGCTGCGCATGGGACAAACACACCTTATGAATCCCCTGGAATAAGGTGGCCCACCTCTCATCCTGGATCCCAAATCCTAAGAGTTTGTACCCAGCCCCAAAACATAAGGAGGCCAGACACGGCTGAGGGGCTGACGCCTCCAGCTACGGTTCTGCTGTGAAAGACCATCCGAGCCTTGTGATATTGGGTCTGGGACCTGCAGGCGTGCCTCCGTAGGGAAGTCTAGGCAGCTGTCGCACGGTGTCCTCACTAAAGAGGACAGTACAGGGCAGCAGGGTATAAAAAGGCTGGGGTGTGGCTCAGAAGTGGAGCCCCTGCCTAGAGTCTCCAAGGTAGAGGGACCCTCAATTGAAGAATTGCCTCCGTCAGATCAGCGTGTGGACACATCTGTGGGGGCCCAGTAAACTGTGGGCAGAGCCACTCCTCAGCAGCTGGAACTAAGTTGCAGGCTAGTAAGCTCCTGCCTGTTTGCCTAGATGGACTGACTGTGGTGTGGAAATGTAAACCCAAACATCCCTCTCCCCCGCCCCCCCCCCAGCTGCTTTTGGTCCTGATGTTTATCACAGCAACAGAAAGCCAACAGGGACAGTCTCCAAACTCCATGGAATGTTTCCTCCTGATGGGGGAAGGGAAAAGGGCAAGGGGTGTATGGATGTCTCTTCCTTACAGTGTTGTCTGCATGGGGAGCCTGTATGTGTGGGGCAGGGGACTGCTGGGGAATAGAGGCTGTGGGGAAGAGGGCTTTTGACTGCAGCAGGCAACAGGGATAGCCTGGTCTTCAAGGAGGTATGGGTATGTGCCTTCAGGTCTAGTCTGGACTCCCTCCCTCCTCTCTCCCTGTGCTTAGCCAGTTCAGCCAAGGACAGGAAGGTGTGGCTACCAGGGTCCTCACATTCCACATCTGTCTAGAAACTGTGGCTAAGAGGAAGAGTGGAGGGAGGCCTGGGGTGTAGGTGTGTGTGCGTGCAGTCTGTCTGGCTCTGGTCCTCTAGAGTCTTGGGACCTACATGTGACCTCATTTGCAAGAAAGGTCCTTCCCAAGTACAATCAAAGTGGGGTTGTAGAAGGTGGCAGTCTTCATTTTTATATTCTGTTTTGCAGCACTGAGGATGGAACCCAGGGCCTGGCCCATGCCAGGCAAGCATCTACCACCAAACTACAGCCCCAGGAGCTTGCTGTAGATCAGGCTGGCCTCGAACTCACAGAGATTCCCTGCCTCTGCCTCCTCTGCTGGGGTTAAAGCTGTGCACCATTACCTGGCTAGGGCAACTGGAACCCTCAAAAGTGGCAGAGATCACAAGGGGCCTCTTAGCGCTTCTAAGGATTGGGACCCCAGTCATCCAGGACAAGAGGGTATGGCTCTACTCTTGCAATGTCTTGGCCTGTGGTCACTTGTGCATGCTTAGGAAGTGAGTGTTCACACTGAGTGTCAGGCACACAGGGACCCTGGAAGGTCCCAGGAGGCAGAGGGAGGGTCCTCAGTGACGGCTTTGGGCTTACATGGGTGTATTTTTAACTGTAAGCAGAGTGGGAGATGAGGCCAGGACTGTGCTACTGTCATCTGTGGTGTGAGCATAGGCGGGAGGAAGCCTGCAGGGCCAACCTACACGCTGACTCCAGACAACGGGAGCAGTCTCACCTGCACCTCCACAGGGTCCTCTGCCTGCGCCTCCTCGGTGTCCAGGAGCTCTATGGTCATGATCACCTGTCCTCTGCGCTGCAGGAACATTACCTGGGGAGGGCCATAGCCTGAGCAGTTATCACCCGCCCTAACACCCTTCAAGGTCCTGGCACTGCCCTGTAGGAGGGACCCAGCAGGCGCTACCACCATTTCTGGCCCACAAGTGTGATGACAGTGCCCCTGGCATCCTGCTCAGTGTCCAGTCCTCTCCCAGTGGCCTTGCCTTTAGCCCCAGGCCACCGCACAAGCCTCTCACCTTGAAGCAGTTCTCGTCGGCCATGCAACGCTCTGCCTTCCACTGGTAGCTCGTCTCCCGGGCAGCACGGACACAGCGGGACGACAGGTTCCCGCCTGCTGCCCCTCGCTGCTGCTCATTCAGATACAGCTCCACCACCTTCAGACACACGTCGTCGCTCACCAGGTGGTGAAGCTGGCAGGGAGAGAGCAAGGCCACAACTGCCACATCCTGTGGCCCACACACCACCCCTGGAGACACTGGCCAGAGCCACACACCCCAGGAAACAAGTCTGTGACTAGGAGCTAGGGGGTGTGTGAAGACTAAATCACATGGAACAAATAACAATCTTTTTTTTTGGTAGGTAGACCAGACCAGACCAGACCAAGTCAGACCAGAGCAGACTAGACCAAGCAGCAAACTGTAGGAGAAAGCAGTGCCTCATCTAAACCTTCCTCCCAGATGTGTGGGGAAAAACAGTTGTTTTACCCATTTTTATGAAGAACATAATACAAAGAAAGGTCGGGCCAGGTTCGCAGGACTTAGGTGCTACTTGGTACCACAGGGATGATGGTCCAGATCCTACCCACCCACCATCTCCACAAGGACAGGACAGAGGGACCAGGAATGCTGCAGACAAGGTAGGCACAGTGCCTGCATGGTGGCCCTTCACCAGCCACTACAGGGGTTTGACAGCCACAGATAGCACCTGTCCTCCTTACTCAATTTCATTATTTCCTTCTTAAAACAGTTTCTACCGTCTATGAGAGGGTGAGTGAGTGTGTGTGCGCTCATGCACGTGTGTGCATTTACACTTGTTCACTCGTACAGGCCAGCGGAGAGGAGTGGGTGACAGCCGTGTCCTCCTCTATCACTCTCTGTCTTACTCCCTTGAGATGGATTCTCCTACTGGACCTGGAGTCATCCCTATGTCCAGCAAGCTCCAGCCATCCTCCTGTTCTGTCCTCCACAGCGTGGGGTACACAAGTGTGCTCGGAGGTCCTATGTCAACTTGACACAAGCTGGAGTCATCTGGGAGAAGGGAGCCTCAGCAGAGAAAATGCCTCTGTAAGAACAGGCTGTAGGCCAGCCTGTGGGCATTTTCCTAATTACGATTGATGGGGAGGGCCCAGCCTATGGTGGGTGGTTCCACTCCCAGGCTGGTGGTCCTGGGTTCCATAAGAAAGCAGGCTCAGTAAGCTAGGGGAAGCAGCACCCTCCATGGCCTCTGCATTAGCTCCTGCCTCCAGGTTCCTGCCCTCACCGTTTTTGATGATGAACTCTTACATGGAACTCTAAGCTGAAACCTGATCCTTTTCTCCTCAGCTTGTTCTGGTCTTGATATTTCACCACAGCATAGTAAATCCTAAGACAAGGAGCTGCCATTCCCAGCTTCTTACAGCTTCTATGACTGAACGGAGGTCTTCATGTTTGCACACAGCAAGTACTCTAATCGAGTGAGCCACCTCCTCAGTCCTAGGAAAAGCTTTAACAAAAGGGCCTGATCTTGTCCAATCATCTAGTGCCAAGAATAAGGCTGCTGTTCCAGGGGCTATGGCCCTTTACTGTCCCCACCTAGCTGCCCTGACACTGTGCATGCAACCCTGAAAGCTATGTTTCCCCATAACCCCGGTGCAGTGGCCACTGCTGTGGACAGGGACAGGAAGACTCACTCCTGGAACACGTAGGAAAGAAAAGGTGCTCAAAGAGAAGGGATAGAGGGACCATGACAGTTGCTGGCTGTGATGTGGTGGGGTAGGGTGTGCTGGAGAGCAACATGGGTGCAAGACAGGCTCTCTGGCTCCCCCTAGTGGTCACAAGAGGTCAGACCACAAGCCACTGGGGAAGTGCAACATGAGCCTAACTAAAGTGGATCCAGCAACCAGAGGTGGGGACAGGGCCTGACCTCGCTCACCACTAGGAGGCACCACTGCCGCATACCAGGGCAGAGCCCATTGCAGAGGTGACTCAGCCACTCAAGCCCAGGGGTCACTGAGAGGATGAGCCACTTCAACATGGCTTGAGTCAGGGTGGGGAAGCTTTGCTCACAAAAACCCACTGAGAGGTCCCTGGAGATCTGGACCTTGTATGCTTTTCCTCTAAAGTCCTGGGGCCGTGAGATGGCTCAGTTGGTAAAGGCATTTGCAGCCAAGCCTGCTGACCTGAGCTGACTTCAACCCCCAGACCAGTGGAAGGAGCGAACCAGGCCCTGCAAGCTGTCTTACAACACACACACCATGGCTCTCATGTGTCCACACCGGACACACATATGTAAAATGAAGAAATACTGGAAGGAAGCAGCTTTCTATAGCACTTCCGGTACTGACTCAACTCACAAGAAGCATGCTCTTCCCCAGAGGGTACAGCTTTGTGTTGGGGCTCTCATTTTGGATGTTGGAAGATCTGGGGTGCAGGGGCTTAGCCTTAGAGACAGTTAACAGTGTTAAACGTTATGAAATCGTTAATTCTGTTGTGTGAACTTCATCTCACTGAAACGAAAGGGAAGACTTGCTATGTGACCAAGTGTTGAGAAGAACAATTCCCAAGGTGACAAGTACAGAGGGTGGGATAAAGAGATCCCCAGCCTGCCCTGCCCCGGGCCAGCCTCACCTGGCGAGCAATGTTTTGCACCAGTTTATCCATGGTGAAGCCAATGTAGGCATGGATGGTGAACATCTCGCGGAGGGTGTCCTCATACTGAGTGGGGTCGATGCTCCCCTCCAGCAGGCTCCGCACCATGTCCAGGAAGGCCGGGTAGTACTCCTCCAGCTCCACCTCACCTAGAGGGAGGGGTCAGCAGCTTCACTCACGGGCAAGGGCAGCCCAGACTCTCTAGGGACTCTTCAGCATAGTCGGGGCCCTGGATCCTCTACCACCCTCCACCAAGGAGGCCTAAAGGGGCAGAGGCTGGCCCAGTGTCTGGGCCCTGATGCTCACTGGGCTGCTTCAGGCGCAGCTCCATGGCAGGGTCGGCAGCCTTCTCGCGACGACCCTCACACAGCAGCTGCTCCCGCTCCTGCTCGCGCCGATGCTCGAGCAGCTGCTTCTGCGCTTGCCGGTAGATCTTGAGCAGACGTGCGCACAGCGTCTGGTGCAGCCGCAGGAAGAAGTACCAGTTGTTGTTGGCAAAGAACAGGCTGTACACGTCGTCCAGGGCCTTGGGCGGCTCGGGTGGCGTGTCTGCTGGGGGCTTCTCATCGGCCGGCCGCCTGCGCTCGGGCTCCCCATCGCGCTCGCGCTCATCCCCGGAGTCGTCAGAGGCGCCAGGGCGCTGCTGCGAGAAGAACAAGCTGGGCAGAAAACGATGAAGCAGCTGGCGGATGGTGCCCTGGTCCTCCTTCTGGATGGCTGGCTGCCGCTTCACATAGTAGCTGATGAGCGCAGCCGCGTCCTCCAGGATCTGCCGGTCCTCGTACACGAAGATGAGGTGTGGTTCGCTGGATGGTGCACTGCGGCCCTCTGAGTGCTGCTCCTGGTGCTGCAAGGGTGACAGGCAGTGGGCACGGCATGTCAATCATTCCAGCCCCATTTCCAGCCCAACAGCCTCCTCAGAAAGCATGAGCGACCTTGGCAAGTAGGGTACACACCCTGAGTAGTGGGGGGCCACTCGCCCACCCTTCCTCTTCTCTCACAGGTTCAAGGACTGCAATAAGATGACAGAGCCACTGTTCTGGGCTTCCCATAAACCTGGCTATGGATGAGGTCTCCCCCGGGGGAGGCCAAGAATGTACCAGGGGCCCTCACCATCTGTCACTCAAAAACTCAGCTCCACTCCACAGGGCTGGAACTGCACTTAGCAGTACGTCCCCCATAGCCTTCCTATCACCCACCATCATGAAGAAAGCTTGTGCCTGTCCTGCTCCTCAGGCCGCAATAGCACGGGCACCTGCCCCAGGCCTTTAGAGACCTCAGTCCTCTGTTAGTCTACTTTTTGGTCAGGCTCCCTTCTGCTGAGCCTTTGAGTGTGCTGGCTGCTCACTGTGTCGCCTTGTAGTGCTCTTCTGGATAATAAACTTCCCAAACCCAAAGGTCACCACTACTTGCCCCTCCCCACCCAGGTGCCATCTCTGTAAGTAGCCATCCTCTGGGGGGCACCAACTCCAGGCACTGCATGGAGAGGCAGACATATCTGAGTTCTGGGGACACTCTCTTAGATAGGGAGCTTTTAGGAGTGGTCTGGGTGTCACCTCAGTTCTCACTGGTTAGTGCACGGTGAAGCTCTGGGGGTCCCTCAAGTGCCATCTGAGGCAGGACCCAGTTTACCAGCACAGGTCTCACCAGAGGTCAGACACTCATGGCCAGAGTCCAGGTGGGCCCAATGCCCCACCAACCAGAGCGCCTCACACACCCTGGGCTTCCCCTGGCCTCCCAAACCCCCTATTTTGTTTATGTGGCGGTGCTTTGCTCCATTCGTTGTTGTTGTCACCTTGACACAAGTGAGAGTCACTTAGGAAGAGGAAACTGGATGAGGGACTGTCTGCACCAGACTGGCCCAGCCCATCAGGCATGTGGGCAGACCCAGCTTACTGTAGGTGGCACTACCCCTAGAAGGTTCTGGGGTACAGAAAGCAGGCTGAGCAAGCCACGGGGAGCATGCTAGTAAACAGTGTTTCTCTACCTAGAGTTCCTGTTCCAACTGCCTCAATGATAGACCTGAAGGCTAAATAAACCCTTTTCTCCCCAGGTTGCTTGTGGTCATGGTGTTCACCACAGCAACAGGAAGCATTAGGACAGTGCTGGATGCCCTGGTCCCAGTTGGCAGAGCCAACTGCGAGGCGAATGGCCCATGAGGCTCACAGATAGCTGACCTAATGATGGCTTCTTAATTGGTGCTATAGGGAAGTGGGGCAGGCGGAGCCCGAGTGGGGGTGGTGGGTACCCGGGTGATACCTCGGAGGGTTCTTGCTTGTGCTCCTCTCTCTTTACGATGATGCTGCCAACTTGTGAGCGGTCTAAAACAGAGGAGCTAGGCAGACAAGCTGAGGCATCCCAAACTATGAGCCAACACCAACCTTCGTCTTGTTGAATAGCTTCTCTCAAATGCTTATCACAGGAATAGAGTCTGGATTACGAATATATGGACCCCTCAACAATCTTTTTCCCCATGTGGTTGTCTCAAATTAGGCAAGTGCTCTACCCAAGCCACCACATCTGCCCTTAAAGGTCACACTATGGAGGCTGGAGCTAAGAGTGCTTCATCTTCCTGCGGAGGACCTGAGCTGGACTTCAGGTAGCCCACGGTCAGCTAGAACTCCAGCTCTAAGAGGAGAACAAGCCTCTGGCCCCCAAGGACACCTGTACTTACATTCACTCTCATACAAACCGAAAACTCCATCTGCACAGCAGAGAAGCCCAGGGCAAAGTCTAGCAGGCAGCAGCCTTTCACACCCCAGTTCCCACTGCAAGGCAAGGGCTCTGCAGGCCAGGTGTGAGGTCTCTGCCCAGGCGCCTCACCTCGTCATAGACGCTTTCGATCTCGTTGAGCAGACTCTTGGAGCGCAGAGCCTTGGTGTCATTCTGCTTGAAGTTCACGGCCTGGTGGTCCAGGGACTTGAGGTATGCCTTCTCATACTGCTCGCGCCAGATTTTGTTGAAGCCCTGCTGGGCCTCCCGCCACTCCTCTTCCTTGGCCTTCAGCCTGTGGGGAGCGGAGCTCAGTGTTGACACACGCCTTTAACCCCAGCACTTGGGAGGCACAGGCAAATGGATCTCTGTGAGTTCTAGGTTAGCCTGGACTACAGAGCAAGTTTCAGGACAGCCAGAGCTATTACCCAGAGAAACCTGTCTCAAAAAAAAAAAACCAACAACAAAAAACCCAAAACAAAACAAAAGAGCACAGAATGGGGGTGCAGGATGTCATCCCAGCACTCAGGACCTGGAGTCAGAAGGCTAGCCATGGGCACATGGTAAATAAGTTCAAGCCTGGGCTACATAAGACCATAAACACCTAAACAAACAAACAAAACCACACAGAGGGAATGGGAGGGGCAGTAGTCCCACATAGCCAAAATGGCTACTTAAAAAAAAAAATAAAAAGATTATTTTTTATGTGTGCATGCTTTGTCTGCATGTATGTGCATGCCTGGTGCCCCTGAACTACAGACAGCGGTGAGTTGCCATGTGGGTCCTCTGGAGGGGCTGGCAGTGCTCTGACTGCTGAGCATCTCTCCTCCTCTCCCAGCCGCCTCCTCAGCTGACACTACCACTGTCAGGAGACGGCAGGCTGGGGAGGCCTGTGTTTTACAGTCACAGTTTGCCCTTCACATCCCAGGATTCAAGCACACCTAAGCAGGAATACATAGCATGTAGACTGCCACCAGTGTTCTAAGTCACCTAGGGGTAACGCATAGGCATGGACAAGGTGTAGGTTTTATGTAAGCACTGAATCAAATTCTAGAAGGGTCTGGAGGGTCCCAGAACCACCCCCAAAATGAGAATGCATATCTACACCTGAAGACGGATGTGACCACAACAGATGTCTGGGAGTCTGGCTGTCAAGACTCTGTTCAGGACTAGAGTGTGGGAGTGGTCAGGGAGGGAAGTGGAAAGGAGGGACACCTTTTCAGAACAACAGGCACAGCGGTGACAGGGTTCCTCTTGAGGCTCTCGATGACTTCGGGGGCCTTGTCACCATAGATGCGGTGGATGGCACGGCGCTGGATCACCTCTGATGTGCCGCCCAGGCAGTCATCCAGGCGGAGCTTCTCCTGGTCCTCAGGCGCCATCCTCGACAACTTCTTCTGCACACTCTCCAGCACGCGGATGGTGGCCAGGTTGGTCTCCAGGACAACGTCTAACTGCAGGGAGGGCCAGGTATGGTCAGCACTGGGGCCTCAGTAGCTGTGCGAAGGTGATCGTGGTGGTATGGTGGGTGGTCAGGAGCTGTCAATGGAGCCCATGAGCGTGGGCGCCCACCATGCACACCATGTAGGGAGGGTGCAGTTACAATGATACAGCAAGTGGTACATACCACTTCATGGGGTGCCTGAGCACCATAGTGGCCTACCCCGTGACATCATTTATACTTTCTATTCACTTGCTGGCTTTCTGAATGATTTATTTCATTTTTAACTTTGCACCTATAAATCTGTGTGCGGGTATGTGCAAGTGAGTGCAGTACCTCTGGAGGCCAGAAGGTGCTGCTGGACCCCTTGGAGCTGGTATTACAGGAGGATGTAAGCTGCCCAAAGTGGGTCCTGGAACCTAAACCATGATCTCTGCAAGAACAGTTAGCATTCTTAACTGCTGAGTCCTCTTTCCAGGCCCTTGTTCATTTTTTCATCTTTCAGAGACAGGAAACTTAGGCAATCCTCTTGCCTTTGCTGCCACCCAAACTGCATCTGTCTATCTGAAAACGATAGCACAGTGGAGGACGGGACAGAAGGGAGTGCACAGGAGAAGGGAAGGACAGGCTGAGTATGACTACTGATTATTAGAATAGCAGAGAGATCAGGGGGATGTGTGGCTCAGGCCTCGACTCCACCACTGGTAGAACCTTACTCATAGACACACTCAGATGCACACACACACTTTCCACTACAGTTTGATCACCATCCCCTCCCAAACTCACACTGAAGTTTAGAGGTTGGTGTGGCAGCATTAACAGGAAGCTGCACTTAGCACAGGTCCATGACCCCAGCACATGAGAGGCAGAAGAAGGAGACTGTGCATTCTAAGACAACTTTGTCTCAAACAGAACATAGGACTTTGAAGAGGTGCTTCAGGCACAGGCTGCCCTCATAGGTGGGTGGCACTACTCAGAAAGGGGGAGAAAAAGCACAACTGGGCTACTTTGGGTCCCTCCCACTATGGGATAGATACCAAAGCCAGGCTTCCTTCCCCAGGTCTGGCCTTCACATCCCACTTCCCAGCAGCTGCCTTACCCACAGGAATCATGTCATAGCACAAGATAGAAACACACGTACACAGGACCGTCAGGACCTGGGGTGGGGAGTGTGCCCCCCCATTATCCTAGCACTCAGAAGGCTGAGGCAGGAGGATCACAAATTGCATACCAGCCTATGCTACAAAGAGAGACAGTTTCAAAAAGGAAACCAAAGGCTGGAGAGCTGGCTGCTCTTCCAGGGGACAGAGGTTTAATTCCCAGCATCCACAGGGTGGCTCACAACTGTCCAGTTCCAGGGGATCCAAGTAGCCTCTTCTGGCCTCTGTTGGCACCAGACACACATGGTGCACAGACCTACATGCAGGCGAATACTCACACACAAAAAACAAAAATAAGTAAATCTTAGAAAGAAATAAAACGGAATCAACAAGAAGACATGTGAATTTTGGGATAGGAGGGGTGGTTTCTGTCTGTCCCCAGGAGGGACACTCAATGAGGGATGAGAGCTCAATTTCAGCATCAATAAAAATAAAGCTAACAAAGTTTTAAGTTAACTAACCCACTGTCTTTAGTTGAGTTTTTAAATTTATTTATATTTTATGTGTGAGTGCTCGGCATGTAAACCTGTACACCAGAAGAGGGCACCAGATCTCATTACAGATGGCTGTGAGCCACCATGTGGTTGCTGAGAATTGAACTCAGGACTCTGGTAGAGCAGCCATCTCTCCAGCTCCCACTGTCCTTAGCTGAAAGCGGGGGCAGTGCTGTGCTGAGAGCTCCACAGCTGGCACAGCTGGCCAGCAGGGGGCTCTGAGTGGCAGGGGAGAAAGACTTCCGTTCTGGGTTGCACTATGAAGACACTGAGCTGGGTGGACAGAGGGCAGGCAGGACAGGCAGGCAGGGGTGTAGGTGGGTTAGACGTGTAGCTTCACCTACCTCAAACCTCTCATCCTCACAGCGATGCAGCTGCTCCTCATAGGGTGTCTTCTTGGAGCTGACAAAGGTAGAGTCTTCAGACCAGGACGGGAAGGACACCCATGTGTCATTCAGAACCTGGCCAGGGAGAGGAGTGTCAGTTAGCATGCTGCTACAGATGATGAGCAGTTACTTCCCTCTCTAGTTGCTCCTAGGTAGGCTGCAGCTGTGGTGCTGAGCATACAACAGTGTCTCAGAGCCAAGCACCCAGCACGATGGGCTTGAGACCCAAGATCTGAACCTTCATGCACTGGGTGCTCTGTCTTGAACAACTTGGCCTTTGTCCCACAAAAGTAGCCACAGGCAGTGTGCCCGCCAAGGGCCCGCTGTCAGCTAGCAAAGCTTTACTGACAAACACAGCAGTGGACTAGTATGTTTTCAAGTACTTTGCAGACCCTCAAACTGTCTGGACTTCAGTTGGATTCCTGAGTTCCCTCCAAACCTGACGAGAGTCACACTGAACACATATGGTGTCCTGGCTACTTTTATGTCAACTTGACACAAGCTCGAGTCATCTGAGAAGAGGGAGCTTCAGTTAAGAAAATGACCTCTCAGACTAGCCTGTGGGCAGTGGCTGACCTCCTTGCAGATGGCTGTCCTCCCGCTGCACTTGGGCTGCTGGTAGGTCTTGGGAAGTGCCCGATAGCTGGATCCAATTCGCTTACAAGATGCGTAGTCAATTTCTCTGCTAATGCCGTCTCCAGAGCGGTCACTCACGGGTGGCACAAAGGACAGCTCTTTCACTCCCAGGAAGGACTTGAACTGCGCAAAGAGCTCTGGAAATTTCCTTCAAAGACAGATAGAAATTCTAAGTGGGCACTGCCTCTTGACAATGACCTAAAGTCATGAAGATGGCCCTGTGCGTGTGCAGCTTCAAAGACAGTCTGATTCAGAACTCAATGCTGGGAAGGGAGGAGGGTCCACCCCCTCTTACAGCTACAGATCTTGCCAGCTACACTAGACCACAAAGCACAATGAGAATAACCTCTGTGGGCCCCCCTGCCTTCATTTTCTGTCCTCTAACTTGAAAACAAAAAACAAAGCAGGGGGAGGGGAGCTGGAGAGACAGCTCAGCAGTTAAGAGCACTGGCTGCTCTTCCAGAGGTCCTGAGTTCAATTCCCAGCAACCACATGGTGGCTCACAACCATCTGTAATGAGATCTGGTGCCCTCTTCTGGCCTGCAGGTGACAGAACACTGTATATATAATAAATGAATTAATAAATCTTTAAAAAAAACAGAAGGGAGAAACAAAACAAAAAATACCAACTGCCAACTATGCCTAAGCTACAGTCAGAAATGTTCTAGGCTAGAAATGAACTCATTTAAGCTATTCAAACAGACAGACACCAGTCTTGCCCCTTGAGCCCTGACATCAGTCCTCCAGTTGCTGGCTGTCCCCTGACCTGCCCCTAGCCATCCCTCACGCGGTCACAGGTATCACTAAGCTCCCTCTCCTGTGCTGGCGTCCTGGGGTAGGCTGTGTCGGCCTCCCTTGCACTGTTCCCTAGGTGACTCTGCTGACTGGTCCAGTCTCAGGAGGCTGAACCTGGACTCCAACAGCAGGAGCCTAGGGTATCACACACTGCAGCCAATCAGCCCATGGACTGTGTCTGTTAATAAAGTTTTATTGGCACACAGCTCTGCCCCACTTACTTCTGTCCATAGCTGATCTACAGGGCAGAACAGAGAGCAGCTGTGTCCACTGTGGCTGTCTTCCTGGGTGAAGTCTCCCTCCCTCATGAGGGGGACCCCTCCCCAAAAGGCCCCTGTGAATTCATTCTCAGAAGTCAGGACAGAAGTAGGACACATGTTAACGGGACAATTTTACAGCAACTGACATCCAATGCTACCTAAAATTCTGTTAATTTTTTTAAAAATATGTATGTATGTATGTATGTATGTATACAATGTTCTGTCTGTGTGTATGCCTGCAGGCCAGAAGAGGGCACCAGACCTCATTACAGATGGTTGTGAGCCACCATGTGGTTGCTGGGAATTGAACTCAGGACCTTTGGAAGAGCAGGCAATGCTCTTAACCACTGAGCCATCTCTCCAGCCCTGTTAATTTTTTTTTAAAAAAACTAAGACCTTTAAATTTGAGTTTTGTGTATTTTACTGTTGTAGGGAGGGCACATATGATGTGAGGTCAGTGGACTCATCACCTGCAGGAGGGCAACTTGGACAATATGTGCAACACATTATCAATACTGTGAGAACTTGAAAAAAGAGAGAATATCACTAAAATGTGAACTCACAGCTCAGCATACTACAGACACAAGCTGTACTGGGAGGGCACACCTGAGAAGGGTTACCAAGAAGCTGCCTTTAATGCCCTGCCCAGCATCCTGCAAGGGAGGAACTGTGTATCACCAGCCCCCAAATATCCACACCTGCAACCTTCAAATTACACATCATAAGGTCAGAGCCAGAATCTGAGAAAAGGCACTGTCCATACACAGTGAACAAGGTCACTGGAGCCCAGGGACTGTCAGCTGTTGTGACCACCTAGCAGTAGGCGTAGGGAAAAAGGGCCAGCCAAAGAAACCCACCCTGGCTCTGAAACCAGTACAAAGAAACACACTTTGGCCATAGAATCAGAGTCGGTGAAAGAAATATGCCTTGGCCCCAAAATTAGAGCCAAAAGGTTAACAAGGACCACTGAAAGAAACACACTTTGGCCCTGAAGCCAAAGCCAACTCTGGTCCTCACCAACTAAGCAGAAAACCAACCAATCCCTGAGCAGAGATCTAGCCAAGCTGAGCTCAAGGGACTGAAATCTGACCAATTCTCACCTTGAACTCAAGGGACTGAAATCTGACCAATTCTCACCTTGAAAATCTCCCTGAAAAACTCCGCCCCTGAGTAGCCCTATATAAACCCTGTTCCTAGTGCTGCTGCCTTTTTTCCCACCCTGGCAGAGGCAGCCACTCTCCCGGGTTCTTCCCTCCCAGTAAACCTCTTGAATGAGGACTGGGTGAGACCTTCTTTTACAGGAATGGAGGAGAGAAGTAACAACGTTTCCAGCAGCAGAGCAGAGCTGTAACAACTGTAACAACTTGGCTGGGGAAGCCTCTCCTGCTGCAGCAGAGCTGTTACACTGGGGAAACCTTTCCCTAGAGCAGGGCTGTAAGCTGCTATGGTACTGTGACCGGTGCTGGTTGGTCCTTGGTTCCTGACTGCCAGGGTCGTCCCTTTCCACCTGAGACGCAATGCTCACGCTAGGGACCTGCTTTAAACAAATGTGAGCCTATCAACAATAACTGGGGAACAACTTCAGCCAACCAATGAGGAAAATGACAGGTGGGTCAGGGGCTCACTGCCAAGTTTCAATCTGAGTTAGCTTCCTGAGACCCACATGGTGGGAGAGAACCCACACAAGAACGTGTGCTCTGGTCTTCACCTGTGCACACATAGGAAAAGGCAATGTTTAAAAGAAATGCACAGACACTTCCCGGCTCACTTCCCTGGGTCTATGTGCGGGATGGGCGGAAGCCACTCACCCCAGAAACGGGCTGACCAGCTGAAGCAGCTCGGAGCCGGACACCAGCTCCTGGTTGAAGAGCGCAATGCAGCGCAGAAAGTTCTCGTACACCTCCTGGCTCTTCAGCACCCTGCGCACCTGTGGGAATACAGAGAGTTGGAGGCTAGGGATACTACTGTAGAAGCTGATGTATATGTGTGCGTGCGGGGCATGGATGTGTATGGCCCTGAACTGTTTGGAAGAGCTCTGCAGCCTACGCTGCCCTCTCCCAGGCACTACGGTAGCCTTGCTTCCAGACCCTGGAAGGATGGGCTCTCGGCTCTTGCTCACCTTATCAAAGAAGGAGAACTCCTGCAGGGTGCCGTACTTCCCCACAGCAGCAATGGACAGGTCTTTGGTGCCCCGGAGCTTCATCTTCTTCTGCAGAGAGAAACCCTCAGCTTAATGGTGAATCCCTGCCACAGGCAATGCGGGGTACAGGGAACACGGGGAAGCACCAAATGCAGTTGGCAGGGCCCTGTCTCCAGGACCCCAGGTGATGTCTGCTGCCCAGTATTAAGATGCTGTTCCCGCCTTGGCCCCGAATGATGTAGGGGTGGGGGAGCAACTCAGGACCTGAGGAGAAGCAAGCCCACAGCAGCACCCTGCCAGATCTGGGGTCTTAGATTCCTGCTATGGCTTATTTTCTGCCGACCTGGGAATCGAACCTGGCGCTGAGCACACTTGGAAGGCTGTGGAGAAGATCTGGGTCATAGGCATGTGCAGTAATGGTCTAAGCCCTACAAGAGCCAGGGAGAGCACAGAGCCTGTACATGATCAACAGCCGGGGGTGGGTGGGGGGGGGGGAGGATAGGAACCCAGGGTCTCACGCATGCGCAGTTAAGTACTAGGGAAATAGAATTCAGGCCTCACAAGTATTACGCCGATGCTTACAGGGGGAAAGGAACCATGGCATGGCGCATGCTCTGCAGAAACAGGGAAATAGAACCTATAGACCTCCCGCAAGCTTGGAAGACACGGGCTGGGAAAATGGCATTCAGGGCTTTGCGCATGAGCGCTCTCAAAGTGGCACGCACTCACTATGGGAAATAAAACCTGGAGCTTTGAGCATGTTTACAGACATGGACAGGGAAAATGGGAAGCCAGGGCCCCACATGTGCACGGACTGGGAAAACAGAGGCCAAGTCATTGTGTAGGTTGACTGATATTGGAAAAAGGGCAGGCAAACACCGAGGAAACAGAACATGGAATCTGCGCATGTGCACTGGGGAAACTCAGAGCAGGAGCATGTTCAGTAAATGTTAGTGCTGTATCCTGGGGCTTCAACTCAGCGACCTGAGAAAGCACTGGGCCAATGAGCTCAGTTCAGCCTTCCTTTATCCTGGACTCGGGGACACAGACACTGTGTAGCTCTTGTCCTTCCTGTATAGGCCAGAGGGTGACCAGAGGGCAGGGAGGGCGCAACACCAGAGGCATCCTGGGTCGGAAGCCAGGTCTAAAGCTGGGTGCAGACACTTGTCTCTAAATTGGTCACTGGGACAGGGGAAATACTGCCTGTTGCACGCTTGAGGCTTTCAAGTGAGTCTTAAGTTGTCTTCTGATCTCTGAGACTTGTTTCATTCTCATTCTTCTCTCTCTCTCTCTCTCATAGACACACAGATGGATAAACCAGACTTGGACCTGCATTTGACCCAAGCCCACGGCATGAAGCATCCTGCTGTATAGCCATCCTCAAGAGTGGGGTAAGGGTGAAAAAGATGGACATGGTAGGAGACCCAGGGGCAGCCTGTCCAGGACAGTCCGGGAGTCAAGATACCAGTAATAGTAATGAATTGTGACTTGAGGTTGACACTGCTGCACATAACTAAATAAACAGAATGCCAAAAATCTTTATTACTATAGAAAGTCAGCTAGTGAACAGAGTGCTAGGACTAGAGATCCACCATCACGGGGTGATGAGCGGGACAGGAACTGTTGTCAGCCACCTTCACTCCTCAGTTGTGCAGTAATCAAACCATACAACTGCACATTTCAATTGCAGCCCCACCTACGAAAGAGTCACGACAGTGAAAAGGAGAATCAACAGCGCACCACGCCTTTCCTTCCAACTCCCCCTTCCTCCTCACAACCACCTCAGGGCAGGAGAGCGGGTGAGGGAGCACCAGGGCAGTGGCCGTCCTTTCTAGCAGCTAGTCTCTGGTCCCGGGGGTCCCCTGCTCTTGGGCCTCCATACCACTCCCGTCATGTGCAGCAGGAACCCACACATGGACAGTTACCTTGGCGGGAGCAGACACAGGGCGCAGGAGTGAGGGCCGTGAGCGCTTCTTGCTGTGTTCCAGACTCTTCTCCTCATTCTTCTGTGCGCTGTTCATCTCACATGGCCCACTGCCTGTGAACTAAGGACAAAATGCAGGAGGTGGTCAGACTGAAGGGAGATGGCCCACCTGGACATGTACACACGCAGGCAATTCTCCTTTGCCATGTAGCCCTGGGAGGCATTGTCTGCCTCTGAGTGGTCCTATTTTCCAGGGTAGAGACCAAGTACACAGATCACTGGGTGAATGTTATACACAGCTGCAAGAAAGCTCCCTGTGAGGCGGGTGGTGGTGGTGCACGCCTTTAATCCCAGCACTCGGGAGGCAGAGGCAGGTGGATCTCTGTGAGTTCGAGACCAGCCTGGTCTACAGAGCTAGTTCCAGGACAGGCTCCAAAACCACAGAGAAACCCTGTCTCGAAAAACCAAAAAAAAAAAAAAAAAGCAAGCTCCCTCCCTGTGGTCTTGAGAGCCAAGAGTCAGAGGCTTGGGAGCACAACTGAGTGTGTCCAGGTATATGGCCCCTGGTGCACAGCTGACCAGGGTGTCTACAGAAAACACAAAGCATTTTAGGTAGGGGGGAGGTAGCCGCACACAGCCCCAGCAGCAAAAGGATATCAACAGCAGCTGACGTCATCCAGGTCACTAGTGGGGCTTGGAACCAGGTTGTGGATTATTTGTTATGCACGACCGAACATGCCTAGGAAGTGGCCTTGTTCTGTGCTGGATTGTGTGTGGGGAGGGGGCTTGGAGCAAGTTTTTTTTTGGATCTTTTGTTTTGTGGGTTTTTTGTTTATTTATTTTGGGTTTTTTGAGAGTTTTTTTGTGTAGCTTTGGAGTCCTAGAAATTGCTCTGTAGACCAAGCTGGCCTTGAACTCAGAGAGATTTGCCTGCCTCTGCCTGGGATTAAAGGTGTGTGCCAATACACACAGTGGTTGGAGCAAGTTTTAACCAACGGACAGGGCAAGGATGCTCCTCCTCCCGGAAATCATAAAGACATTCTAACACCACTGTTCCCCACTCCACACCACTATGGGACCTAGACATACAGACAACTGTGGGCAAATGAAGTAACTATGTACCCAAACAGAACCAACGGCAGCAGAGCGCTGTATCAGCTTTGCTCTGTGCTGCTGCTGTGGCAGGTTTAACACAACACAAGGGATAAAAAGGAAAACAAAGGAGAAAAACCACAAAAGGCAGAGGCAGCAGAAAGCCATTTGCTACTGTTTCTAAGACTCAGGAGAGCGCTGGACAGCAACACACAGCGCTACTCTGCAGACACATCTTAATGGGATTATCTCTGGAGGAAAAACTTATTTGAGAGGGGAAAATTTTTACAACACTAACTTCAGCCATGGTAAGACAAACCCCCTAAGTCTAACAGCCAGGTGTGGTGGTACATTGCTGTTATCTTAGCCCTGAGGAGACTGAGGCAGGAGAAGCACCAGTTTGAAATAGTGTAAACTACATAGCCAAACCCTATCTCAAAATAAATAGCTCAATTAGTCAAAGACTCAAAACTGTTCCAGGAATCCCAAGTACAGTGGTATTCCCAAGAATTCTTCACTGGAATCCTTAAAGCTCCAAACTCCCAGTTCTGAAGAGGCAGGTGGGGGCTGTGCAGAACAGAGAGGTGTGGGCCCCCAAGGGTGACCTGACACTTGCCAACCAGCTTTAGGGCATTCAGCACTGCTCGGCCTACCAGAGCCCACATGCTCCTCACTCTAGCTGTTAATGTTCTTTGCCTGACAGACACCAAATCAGGGCTGCATGGCCAATCACTCACACAGGGTCTCTAGCCAATGGGCACAGCTATTCATTCTGTAAATGAGGTTTTATTGGTTTGCAGCCAGTCCATTCACTCTGTAAACAGTCCACTTTGTAAGTAAGGTTTTACTGACAGACAACCATACCCACTTAGTCTGCTGAGGTCACAAGAGGCTGCCTATTTTCAAGCTACTAGAACAGGGCTGATTCTACACTAAGGCCACTTGGGCCCGACTGGGTCCTGAACAGCCAGATTTAGTAAGGGTGACAGCAGTTTATCCCTGAAGACTGCAAAGGTCTGTAACCTCTGCCTCCATGTACAGGACAATTCTCCACACACCGCACTGACTGCTGCTCACACACACTGTTATGTCAGAGGCTGGGACACTGTGGACTCTCAATCACAGCAGCGACAGAGGAAGAAGCACAGATGACAAAGTTTCTCCAGTTCCACAAACAGGGACTGCTGGTTGTGGAGTGTTGTTGTTGTTGTTGTTGTTTTTTTTAATTTTCCAGATTCTTTTTTTTTTTTTTTTTTAAGATTTATTTATTATGTACAGTGTTCAGCCTCCATGTATGCCTGCAGGCCAGAAGAGGGCACCAGATCTCATTATAGATGGCTGTGAGCCACCATGTGGTTGCTGGAAACTGAACTCAGGACCTCCTGAAGAGCAGCCAGTGCTCTTAACCTCTGAGCCATCTCTCCAGCCCCAGAGTGTTTCTTTTGTATGTTTTTCAAGACAGGGCTTCTCTGTGCAGCCTTGGCTGTCCTGGAACTCGCCCTGTAGACCAGGCTGGCCTTGAACTCAGAGATCCACCTGCCTCTGCTTCCCACACTTCAGAAGCTCTTGCCACCCCCACAGCCATGTTCAATCTGGACCAACCGCTCCAGATGCCTCTGGCTCTGCTCTCCCTCATAGCTACAATAAACCTCCTCCTCCATCCTCCCTGGGAGTGCTCATGTCCACGTTCTTCCTTTTCACTTCATCTGGTGAGGAGACACACACGTGTGCATACATACATACAGACTCACAGACCAAGAGAAACCCAGGAATGGGGTCACCCAGGTGTCAAAAGACTGCATGTCCAAAATGTCGAGTTAGAAAGGGATCAAAGCCCCCAGGGCGAGAAAGGCAGAGGAGTGAGGACTCTAACAGGCAGTACCGGCCACGCTGAGAGACTAGTGGCCAGTGTCGGCTTCACTATGTTAAATAGGCACCTCAGTTAGCCATTTATCCTGGTTTTCTGTGAGATCTATTATTTTGTTTATTAGTATGTAGCCCTTGGTGGCCTAGAACTCAGATATCCACCTATCTGTGCCTTCAGAGTGAGGGATTAAAGGTTTGCACCATCAACCTGGCCCAGCAGACAAGCTGTTTGGTGTTTTTGGCTTTCCTGTGGGCTAGGATGGAACCAGGGCCTCAGGCTAGCTACTAGTTGAACTGGCTACTAAGCCTGTTTCACCACTAGCCTAGGGGGTCAGAATTACCCATACAGTCTGCAAGACCTCAAAGAAGTAAGACTTATGTAAGGGCTATGAGCCTCTCAGTTTCAAGGTCCACTGCTCCCTGACTTTATCAATTCCATGCTATCAGGGGTAGCTCAGGGAAAGGCAGTGGAGGATGACATAGACTCCCAATTCCAAGGGGTGCTGAGAAACAGCTATGCTGCTCAGATGCAGCACCCATATCTAGGGACAAGACCCAAATACCATTCCTAGTTTGAGTAGCAGATGGCAGGAAACTATCCTAACATGTATGTAATCTGTAGCCATGCCTTCGGGGCCCTGGAAATGACACTCCTCTCCTGCATATTATTATGGGGTCCAGAGGTAGTCAGAATTCTCCTGATAGGAATGGGGTACCATTGTATCCAGATGAAGTGTTCCCCCAAAAGCTGATGTACTGATGGCTTTGTGTGCTCATCTGGGAGGTGCTTGAAGCTAAGAGGTAGGGCTTGGCTAGAAGGAGATGAAGGCTGTCAGGCCCAGCAAGTCCATTGTTTGGTGTGTCTATGGAGCAACCTCTGCCACCAGTCCCAACTGGTCCCCACCGGTTCCCACCAGTCCCTACCACCCTAAGAGTCTTTCCTCACAGCAGGCTCAGAGTCCAGGGAAGAAGGACAGCAGCAGAGACCTATGGAATCATAAGCCAAGATGAACCCTTCCTTCAGGCTTGCCCAATATCTGTCACAGCGACATTAGAACAAGATTAATAGCCATGATGTCAAAGGGGACCCTTGCTGTGGAACAATGGTCTTGTACCCTGTCACTTGTATTGTTTTAATAAAATGCAGATAGGCAGGAAGTATAGGCGGGGCAGCCAGGCAGAAAGTGTGTGTGGGGGGGTGGGGGGATAGGGGACAGAACAGGATGATGAGAACAAGAGAATTCTGGGAAGAGGAAAGACTCAGTCTGCAGTTGCCACTCAGATGCAGAGGAAGCAAGATGAGAATGCCTTGCTCATAAAAAAAAAGGTACCAAGCCACGTGGCTGACACAGACAAGAACTATGGATTAATGTAGGAATGTAGGATGTGTAAGATTTAATAAGAAGCTTGAAGTAATAGGCCAACCAGTTTATGATCAGTGTGCGTTTCTTTGGGATTGAACGGCTGTGGGACCGGGCGGAACAGAAACCTCTGTTAACAGATCCTCATTAGAACTTCTAAACTTCAAAGAGAAACAGGCAGACAGGGACTCGAAACAGCAAAAGTGAGGAAGGGTCCTAGTCTCCCTCCAGGCACACTCAAGAGTCTCTAAGTCTGTGCAGCTCTGGTGACGTTGAGTAGGGCAGTGTTGCTCACCCCGTGTGGACATTCAGGGAGGCAATGACAGGGACATGCCTTGGCAGTTTGCTCCGGGAGTTGGCAAAGCACTTACAACCTGAAGTGAGCCAGCTGCTCACGGTCTCAGCTGAGTGGGCAGATGTCTCAGATCTGAGGAAGCAAGGCCTGAAGGCAATGTACAGCATGGCTCTGCCTGAGGCTGGAAGGCACGGAGGCTACATGGCGCCCACGGCTTTGCCATCATCTGGGCCCTGGAGGCCAACCAGATACCAGGTAGCAGCAGAGAGTCAAGCCACAGCCCTAGGCTGGGTAACACAAGAGTCTCTGATGTACAAGGTATTTTCAGGATCATCCCACCCACGGCTGACACTCTTATGATCAAGACATGGTGACAAACCTGGTGGCAACTGGCCACAGGCCTGGGTAAGGCTAAGGGAAGTGAGGAGTCAGGTGTAAGGGAAGCCAGGAAAACAATGGAAACATGCCAGGATGCAAATACTTGATTAGAGCAAAAACCAGACCAACATCAACATGGCTCAATGGGTAAAGGGCTTGGACCTGAGTGTGATCTCAAGACATACAGGATAAAGGGGAAAATTTACGTCCCCAAGCTGTCTGACTTCTACACCAGCTGTGGCATGCACACACACACAAAGATGTAATGGTAAAAGAAGATTACCCATGGCAGTAGTGAGTGACCCACGCCAGTGATTCCAGAACTCATGGAGCCTAGGCAGGAGGATCCCATGATGAAGGCAAGCCTGAGTTACACTAAGATCTAGTCTCAAAAAGAAAACAAAAAAACATCAATCAGGGATCTCAAAAGCTGCAGCAGTTCTGACAAGGAAGAATGGAGGTGGAGGCCCAGGCTCCTGCTCTCAACTCACTGCAAAGGCTGCAGGCAATGCCAGGCTAGCCTGAGAACACATACAGACCAACAGATGGCAACCCTTCTGGCTGTGCTGGACCCACCTCATACCCCACATACCAAATGCAGCTCAAGTTTAAAACTGTAAGGGAATAGGGAAACCTCATGATCTCAACTATGCAACAGCGTCTAAAGCTTAGTACTGAGAGTGATATGGGAAAACAATCAAAAAACCGTGTGCACCAGAAACAGGATGAAGCAGAGAAGAGGTAGCAGGGTGCAGAAGTGAGACTCTGAGATCACACATCTAAGCAGCTGGTGGGTCACAGTAAGGACTCAGCCAGCTCAACAGTTCCGAGCACCGAGCACTGGCTGCTCTCACAGAAAGACCCAGGATCAAGGTCCCAGCACCCATTGGCAGCTCACAACCACCTGTTTCTCCAGTTCCAGGGGATCTGACACCCAATTTGGGCCTCCATAGGCACCTGCTTCCGTGTGATGCACATACACGAACATGCACACACATAAGTAGTAATAAATAACACATCTTCAAAGCCAGTACACAAGACATGATGCACTGGGAAATGCAGTCGAAGCCAAGACACACCCCAGTCAACAGGTGTTACAGTCAAAGACAAAGTGGACATGGGGAAATGGAGCCACTGATGCAGAAAACACTAAGTTCTTCAGAAAGTTAGCAGAACTGCCGTGTGATCCAGGAATAGAGGCGCAGGGCCAAAGCTGCCACCAGACATAAACATGTCTGTTCATAGCGGCATTATTTAACTTCAAGGCAAACCACCCCATGTCTACAGCGTGAGGGGGTGAAATGGACACGCCACTCGGGAACAAGCAGGAGGGAACACTAGCAAAGGCCATGTGCAGACAGATTTCAAAAGACTTGACATTGTCATAGCCACAGACCAGTAACAAATCCAGAGAGGAAGCAGATGGGAGCTGGGGGATTGATGGGGTGAGTGCGAATGGGACAGGGTCTCCTAACTAGCTAAAGGGACAGTGTAACTACATGCTAAGCAGGCTGCACAGCACTGGATTGTGTCCTTTTTATTAGACAGCATCTATGTAGTCCTGACTGGTTTCAACGTGCTATCCCAACCAGGCTGGCACAGCGAAGTCAAATTCAGAGACTGCCTGCCTCTGCCTCTGAGTGCGGGATTAAAGGTGTACACCAAAATTGTATACTTTAAAGTGGAGAATTTCATGGCCCATGAATTTCATCTCTACTTTTCTTTTTTTTTTTTTAAAAAAAAAGATTTATTTATTTTGTATACAACATTCTGCCTCCATGTATGATGACACACACCAGAAGAGGATGCCAGATCTCATTACAGATGGTTGCTGGGAATTGAACTCAGGACCTCTGGAAGTGCTCTTAACCACGGAGTCATCTCTCCAGCCCCCTCATCTCTACTTTTCAAAAAGATGTTCAAGAAAAGGAAGAGGCTGGGTGATGTTGGTGCACACCTTTAATCCCAGCACTCGGGAGGCAGAGACAGGTGAATCTCTGTTAGTTTGAGGCCAGTCTGGTCTACAAGAGCTAGTTCCAGGACAGGCTCCAAAGCTACACAGAGAAACCCTGTCTCGAAAAACCATTTTAAATAAGGTAAAAAAAAAAAAAAAAAAAGAAAAAGAAAAAGAAGAGGAGGAGGAAGAAGAGGAGGAGACCTCTAGCAGGCCTCAAGCCACTGCTGGGAAAGAAAGCCAAGTGCAGTCTGTTCTTGGGCCAAACCCCCCTCACCTACTTCTCCAAGCCTGAGACCATATTCCTCACTCTGGCTTCATCTCCAAGTGAAGCAATGTTCTTCCTCCCACAGTACCGCAGTCTGTGTATAGGACACACTTGTCAGACTCTAGCTCCCCATGCATCTTGTGGGCAGGATCCTGGCACTTGAGACTCACCAGGGATCGCTTTGCCTCAGGCAAGAACTGTCCGAACTCCGACAGCAGGTCCTCCTGACCACGGAAGAGATTGGCCACCTCTGTGAAGACCTCCTCTTCAGACATGCCTCGGAACGGACGACCCTTAGTGTGCAGCTGTTCCTTCTGCAAGTGGTTAGAAGAAAAGAGGGTGAGGCAGGGCACCAGCATGGGCACGGGCAGTTGTGCAGACATCGGTCCTGTGCCTACACTGCCAGAGTATCTGCTCTCAGTGGCCCCAGCTCTGCCGTACTGGAAGGGAAGGGTATAAAGGGCTGCAGGGCAATGGAAGAACAGGCACAAAGGAAGAGAAATTTGGTGCCCTTCTACAGAGGGAGCCAGGCCTGCTAGATCAGGGGATAGGTGATAGCCAAGAAGTGTTCTTCCCACTGCACCGCTGGACTGAGGGAGAGCTGAGGTGAAGGAGGCCTGAAGGCAGGCAGGCAAACCTGGAGCTGAAGGCAACAGCGTGGACAGAGAATGGGGATGGGGATATAGAATCAAGGTGGCCTTTCAGGAAATTGAGGCAGGATTGCCAGTTCCAGGCCAGGCTGCTATATTGTGTTTTTTTTTTGGGGGGGGGGGGAGAGGTTGGTTTTTGTTTGGATTTTTGAGACGGGGTTTCTTGGTGTAGTTCTGGCTATTCTGGAATTCTCTGTGTAGACCTGAGTGGCCTTGAACTCACAGAGATTCACCTGCCTCTGCCTCCCAAGTGCTGGGATTAAAGGTGTGCAGCACACCACCACTACCGGCTGGGATAATATTCATTAAAAAATAGAGAAAAAAGAAAAAAATTGAATGAACCCAAGTAGTCCTGTGAGCGGCACCCTCGGGTCCCAGGGAAAGAACTGAAGTTGTGGCATTTATACAAACTAATAATGGGAAGGGGAGAGAACCAAGTCCAGATGCTCTGAACCAGTTGAGAGTCCATGCCAGCTGAGCGGAACTGCACCCCAACTGCTCTTGCTGGTTTTACGGAACCTGCGGTGGCTCAGGAAGCAGCCTGGGCTCATGGTGCAGTCCAGGATGCCCTTGAACTTACAGCAATCCTCCCGACTCAGCCTTCTGAATCCTGGGGATGAAGGTATGTGCCACCACATCTGGCTTCAAACCACTGTTTAAAAAACACAACTTAGGGCAGGCAAGATGGCTCAGCAGTCAGGTGTGGTGTCCCCAGCGGAAAACGGACTGCAAAGAGTGACAAGGAGCCTGGCGTTCTAGGGACGTAGACAAACTGCAAACACAGGCTGGAGGGCCCTTGAGCTGATCTCACAATGGGAAGTGGTGGAGCACACATGCCGTGGCCGGCACTCTGAACATGTTCTCTGCAGGGACCCTGTTGCCATCAAGCTTCCTTCTAGTGTGCCCCCAAGAATGCAGAACTACACCAGCACCCCACATCTGTGCGCTTGCTGGGAGCCACACTGTCACTGTCTGAGGTGTCTATATCCACATAACTCAAGCTGTTTCCCTGTCATACACTGATGGAGCCTGAGCTATCAAATGTGGACCATCACTGGGGTTCTCCAAGTTCATGGGGAGTCTACGTTAGCTCTATGATAGTAAACTTGTATGCCAAAACATCTTATTTATCTGTGCAACTTTGTGTGTTGTGCAATGCTGGGGATACAACCTATCATTTTAAGTGTTAGCTGTTGAGCCAGCTAAGAAAGTTTCCTTTTTAAGAATCAGGGCTGTGCACTTTAACCCCCAGACCTTTGTACAGGTTGTTCCCAGGTGTCCTTCTCCCTGCTACTGTACCGGGGGTTGACAGTGGCTGGTCTACACACTTCTCAGCACACACTCCTTTTCCACCCCAACCTACTCCTGATTCCCTCAGAACTACCTAGAGTCTCTGGCTGAGGAGCGGCTTGCAGCAAATGTCTGGCCAGCTTGTGAGGACCTGATCTCCACTCTCAGCTCCAAATGCCAGACAAGAGCCAGGTGAAGCCAGGCCCCAGGTGCTGTGGTAGGCTGGGTCTTACCTGGTAGGTGTGAAGGATCTCTAGGAAGGACCTGTAGATCTCAGGGTGGTCCAGAAAGCGGGTCTTGATCTTGTTCACATAGCTGATAGCATTGTTGAACTCCACAGAATCTGACTCCAGGGGCACCTGGCCTCTGTCCTCCTTGTAGGACATCTGCTTGAAGTCCTCACCACAGTCACCATGGCTGTGGGAGTTCTCCTGCAGAACATGGGCAGTGAGTGGCATGGCCTAGCCAGAGGATGGTGAATTGTCACTGCATGCTGAGAAGCACTGCTCCTGTAACACCTGAGGACCCGTGGGAGGAAAGTATTTCCTCCCTCTAGAGTCTCCTCAGGTCTTCTGTGCCTGGAATTGCAGTTTCAACAAGACCCTCCCCTGTATTCCTGGGACTTGATCTCCCCATACAGCCTGGCTCCAACTCTGGCCAACCTCCTGCTTTAGCCTTCCCAGCGCTGGGATAGAGTTTGCTTTCTACTCTTAAGAGATCAGCATGTAGGGGAAAAGTCACAAATCCTAGAGGCTAAACCTTGTTGGAGCTATGAGTAGAGCTGTAGGTGATGTCTCCATCTTAGCAAGACTATTCGAGTAGGAACAGCGGCTGCTGGCTTTGAGGGACTATCACAGTGCCTGTGCATCTAGCTGCAGTTGGCTCAGGATTCTCACAAGGCCTCTGGGTGCTAAGCCCCAGAACAATTCAGGGTTAGCTATCAGTCAAACTGATAGTCAGACTATCAGAGCCAAACTGAAAAGCATCTTAGTTGTGCCTATTTTTCTCCAGCTGTAAACAGAAACATGTCTCTCTCGTTCCTACGGAACCCTGCTGTGCAGGGAGGACTAGCATCCTGGTGGTTAGTTTTCTGACAGTTCTAGGGGTGGAACCTGGGGCTTGAGTCCACGTGAGAGCTTAGCCTCCAGAGTCCCGGAGGAACAACCTTCCAGAATGATCCTGGAGAGACTCTACACACCTCTGTTGCCTTCCCCAGCAGTTCTGCCCTCCTCGGGGCAGCAGGCACACACATGACATCTGTTCTTGAACTACAGACCATTTTTCTCAAAATGCTGGAGGTGCCAGCAGAGGGGTTCGGGTTCCTGAAGGAAGGATTGTGCTGTACCCTCAACACTTCTTAAAATAATGCCAGCAGCCAGGCAGTGGTGGTTCGCCCTTTAATCCCAGTACTCGAGCGGCAGAGGCAGGCAGATCTCTGTGAGTTCAAAGCCAGCCTGGTCTACAGAATGAGTTCTAGGACAGCCAGGACAACACAAAGAAACCCTGTCTGGAAGAAAAACAAAAAATGCCAGCCAAACTTAATTAGTGCCCACTCAAACGGCCTCATCTGTTCCATGTTTACTCAGTCAAGGCCCCATATCCAAATAATAGTCCCTTAGTATCCAAGGGGAACAGATTCCAGAACCCTCCTCCACAGATTTCAAATGCAGCCTAGCATCACACAGACACGCACAGGCCCCACAAGCATCCACATCTCTAGGCATTTTACATCAGGCACACTGTCAATAGTCAACCTTGTGGACTAGGGAATAACTATCACATACAGCACAAGAATAGGCTTGTGTGCTTCAGATACAGAACGCCCCACCCCCGGCATGGGCAAGGACCAGGTTCCATCCCCAGTCTGTATGCTCAGCCAGCATATATGTATGTTCCCTGTTCTGTTCAATCTGTGATGAATCTGCAGGTGCAGAACTCAAGGATCAGAGGCCAATTTGTGGTGTTCTCAGGTACTAGTGGCTGAGACACAACTGGGCAGACGACAATGGACAAACTAAAAGCCAAAGCTGAGGACACAGACATGACTGCCAAATGTGGGCCAAGACTCTCATCTCAGGAATCTGCCAACCCACGTTCCAGGTCGCAGGGGTCTGGGTTTGCCCAGCCACTTAGGGACATCTCTCCAGCACTGTATGGTTCCTCTGGTCCTGAATAAGCCACTACAGCATGACAGAGAGCCAGCTCTCTGGCCAGGGACTCTGCAGAAGACAGTAGATGGTGGTGAGAACAGTTACCATGGCAACTGCCTTCAGCTCCTCAACAATACAACAGAGAATTTCCCTACAGCCCAGCAACTGCAATCCTACAAAGCAGATCTAAAAAACTCATACACCAGCATTCAATGAAGCACAATTGACAACAATCAACAATCAACTCAAACACCCACCCGATGAATGAGTAAAACACGGTCCACCAGTGGAACATTATTCAGCCAAGAAAATAACTACTGGCACATACTATGTGAGTGCTGACAGAGGCCATTTATGTGAAATGCTCGGAACAAGAAGCAGAGGGATGATTGGCAGGGTCTGCTTCTGGGGTGATGGAATGTTCTGGAACTAGTGGTTATGGTTGTACAGCTGTAATACAATTTTCTACTGTGATCTTTGGAAAATAAAAACCCGTCACTACAGAGCCTAGAAGCCGCAGCAGACACGCCCTGCAGGGGACTTCCTACAAATCGCTTCATCCTCTCCATTTCTTTGTCTGCACTTAAGATCCTTGTCCCCTTGGGGTGACTGTTTAGACAGCTGATACACTGCAACCCACATCTGCCCATGAGGTCCTCCTGATACTCAGGAGCCTAGATGAGGAAACTAGCAGGCCCAGTTGCCAGGGCCTTGTGTCCTCTGCCTAGGAACCAACCTCTACCTCACCAGAAGGGCCAGCCTGGGTCATACAAATACCTTACCTCACTGACCCACTCCTAGGTCCTGTCCTCCAAGGCCTGGGTCCTCCGGACTCCATCTGGGCGATTTCTGGACATTTTAAGTTCTGCAAGCCTACCTCTCTCAGCTCCTCTCCAGTCCTGCCCTACTTCGTAGACAGCCCTCCTAATAGCCCATCCCTCCAAGGCCCTTCCTTCCTCCTCCCTACTTTCCCCCACCAAGGTCCCTGCTATCATTGAAAATCCCACACCCCAAACTGAGGGCCCAGTTCCAAGGAAGTGGTGGATCAGAATCAGACATACTGAGCCTCCCCAAAGAGTGGGTCAAAGGGCTTCCTGTCAGTCCCCCTCCAAAAAGGACCTAGGAACTCACCTGCTCACTGACATCTGGTTACCTATTCCTTCCCTTGACATAGCTCACTAACAGACAGGCAACTGAGAAAGGTGCTCTGAGGAGCTTGGTCAGACACAGGAACACACACTTCTCAGGCTGGCCAGTGAGGGCTCTGAAGCAGCACTCAAGATGCTTACTCAGGTAGAAGCAACAGCAGCACAGATTTTCCAGGCCTCCTGCTTCTGGCGTGGCATGGCTATCCAAACCCTCTCTTCACAGAGACAGGTAAGATAGGGTCTTACTCTGTAGCTGGCTTTGAACTCATGGCAAATCTCCTGCCTCCTAAATGCTGGCAGGACACCCTGAATCTAAGTACCCAGTTCTGCCTGACCCTTAAGCCCTACTTTCAGCTGCTACCAAGGGTACTGGTGTCCTTGGCACTGGGAGGGCAGGGGCCCTGGGCGACGTATCACATCCCAGAGTGCAAAACTCCTCACAAGAAAGAGGGTCAGAAACCTCACCACAGAACCCAAATAGGTGGGGACTCCCTCAGCACCTTTAGGGGACAGTGCTCACCTGTAGCTGTCAGGCCAAACTAACAAAATGGAAGAGAGAGAGAGAAAAAGCTGTGTTTCCAATCAGTGAAGCTAGGGTGATAGGCAGTAGGTGCCTATCATTACAGCACTCTGGGAGCTGAAGTAGGGGGATGTCAAGTTCCAGGCCAGCCTATAGAGATCATGTCTCAATGGGGAACACAGCAAAGACAGATGCTGATGTGTGGGGACTGTAAGGCTCCCTGCTGCGACGGCATGGCAAAGGCTCCAGGGATCCTGAAGACATCTCGGTGAGCCACAAAAAAACAGGCGAACACCTGGGTCACGATCCGGTTATCACTGTCACCAAGACCAAGGAGCTCCAGAGTACCCTGAGGGAAGGTGACTCAAGACTGGCAGGGTTCCCTGTTCACAGGTCCAAGACCGTCTTTGTCATCCTTTCTGTAAGTCACTGGGGCCCTTTGGCCATCTAAGCCACCTATGAGGAAAACAAAACTGCTATTGGTGTCACCGTGAGTCTAGAGCCCTGTGTGATACACAGGAGCACAGACTACCATGGCCCAGACTCTGCTCCCGGAAGCTTTCTAGGGAGCAGCAACGACGTTCAGACAGCATGAAGTCTAGGAACAACTCTCTGCTCTCTATAAAGCTGCCATGCTTTATACCTCAGCCATACAAGTTCCAGGAGTCACTCCTGATAAGGCTTGATGGCTCTGGATCCTGGGGTCCAGGTGCAATGGGGAAAGTCCCTGTCCGACGTCACCGAAAGCCTGTTGTGGTGGCTCACACCTGTCATGCTAGCACTTGGAGGGCTGAGGAACGATGCATTTCAGACCTGCCTGTGCTACGGTGAGACAAAGGCAGTGGCAGAGTTGGGGACCAAGCCAGAGCTGAGAAAGGAACCTATGCCAACTACACGAAACTGTGACATAAAACAAAGTTAGTTCCATGCACACAGCTCAACCACTTGGTTTTATTGGTGGCCTGGATGAAAGCCAGCGGATGCCACTATATACTTTGGCCCAGGAGACTTGTTGGGAAAGCCCTGAGGCCAGACTTCAGCAACTAGTGATGCGATGACTCTGAACACAAAATTCTCTTTGACTCCATTCCCCCGACCCAAGTGCTGGGGATTGAATCCAGGGCTTTGCCCATGCCAAGAGCTCTCCCACACCGAACCACAGCCCCAGCTACTACACTCAGATGTAAGACCTCCAACCTGTTCACTTCAGAATGCAGAGACTTGGACTAGAAGCTATCAGAGAACTAGAACAGGCCGTACAAGGCTTCTGGCAGTATCGCAAATGTCCAGTTGTGCTCCGCGTAGGCTGACTTGAGCCCACATCACCCAAACGAAGCCTACCTGGCTGGTCAAAGGAGACTGGATGTTCAACTTGCCGTTCTTGGGAATGTCTATGCGGTATCCAAGCGGGAGGAAAGCATTAAACCCCACAATGAGGTCAGGGTGCTCATGGAAGAGCTGGGACACACGCCTGATGACGCCAGGGGTGTCAATGCTGGAAGAAAAGAATGCAAGTGGGCAAGAGTCCTGGGAGCAAAGCAGAAAGAACCCCTCAAACACCTGCCAATCACCACAGGCCAGGGCTTCAGCGGCAGCGAAGACTCCTAAAACAGGCCCTATCCTGTTCTTGTTTGTTTGTTTGTTTTTCCATTTGAAACAGGGTTTCTCTGTGTAGCCCTAGCTGTCCTGGAACTTTCTAAGAACAGACTGGCCAAGAACTCAAAAGATCTATCTGCCTCTGCCTGGGTTAAAGGTGTGCACCACCACGACCTGCTTAAAATAAAAATGGACCCCACCATGTGAGACCACCTGTGATTACCTAGGTCTGGCAAAAAATTCATAGCTCCCAAGTCATACAAGATCCTGGGCCCAGTTCTGAAAATGTCCCAAGACCTGGGTGCTGGGCTAAGAATCTATAGGAAGCCACAGTACTCCAAGCAAGGTGAGATATTTCCTAATATTTTATGAACCAGGGAAGGGTAAGGATACATTTTGGGGTTTTAATGTTTTTCAAGACAGGGCTTCTCTGTGTAGCCCTCGCTGCCTTACAGCGCTTTATAAACCACTCTGGCCTTGAACTCAAAGACCCCTCTGCCTCTACCTCCTGAATGCTGGGATTAATGGCATGTGTCACCACTGCCCAGCCATTTTGATTTTTTTTTCTTAACTAAAGGAAATGTCTTAACACCAGAGCCTTCAAGTTAGAGGATGGGGGAAAAATAGGGAGACATGGGGAGGGTCATCTTCTGGCCTCAGTATCTTGAATACTCAGAAGAAAGCAGCCTAGGCCTTTCACACTTCCTAAGAGCAGACAGTAGAAGAGCGGGGGAAGCTGACTGACTGCCACCTGTCACTAGGGTGAGTCCCTCACCTAAACCAAGCCATCCCTCACAAAAGGTTCTAGAAGACACAGGCATAACTCAGAGGCACCCCACTACACCAATGGCTCTGTGCCTACAACAGTTCCTGTATTTTATGTCTCTTATCCATATAGATGCCAAACTAGGAAGGGCTAGGAGAAGCATCCTGGGAACAAAATTCAAGAAGACACCATGCACCCTCCCATAAGTAACATTTTCTTAAAGTATTTATTTTACCACTGTTCCCCAAAACAAAACTTATACCTCCAACCTTTCATAAACAAAACTTGAAAAATTTCAAAACTGTTCTGTTTAAATTTACTTTTTGCAAGGGGTATGTATCACGGCTCCCAAGTGCAGGTCAGATTACAACTTGCAAGAGTCAGTTCTCTCTCGCACAGGTGATCAAGCTTAGAGGCAGGCAGGCACCTTTACCCTGAGTCACCTCACTAACACCCAAATCAACATTTCAATTAAAGAGTGCTCTCTGTCCAGGCCTGGATCTCACCCATTCCCCAATTCCTGACCTCCTTCCAGGAATCCTCATCAGCTCCTCAGAGTTACCTCATCCTGTGACTATTTCAGAAACTGCCCAGGCCAACCAAAGCTATGAAAGGTCACCCAGCTTAAGGGCTGAGATGTAGTTAGTACTACATGGGGGGGGGGGGGGCGTAGAGGGGGGCTCAGCCAGCCTACTGCTCCCGGGTGCAGAACGCCCTGCAGGTTACCTCTGGCTTTTGAACTCCTTCATGATCTCCAGAAAGCCATTATAGGTGGCAGGGTCGCTGCCAAAGCGGATCTTCACCTGGTCTAGGTAGGTGAGAGCGTCCTCCACCTGCGAGGAACGAGAAGGCCGACGGTGGGCCGGGGTCACGCGATTCAGAGACTGTGGACTGGAAGGTCAGGGATAGAGAAGGGGTGGCGTGGGGCTGCAAAGGGCCTCGAGAATAACTGCGGGGTTCCGGGGAGGGCCGACGAGGACGACCGAGGGCCAGCGGCCAGTCTCGAGGGGCCTCGGAAGCCCGAGGAGTTCCGGGTTAGACCGAGGACCGGCGGGGAGGACCGAAGGGTCTCGGGGAGGCCGCGACGTCCCCTGGAAACCGAGGGGCGGCGAGAATAACTAAGGGCCAGCGAGTAGGACTCGGGGGTTCCGGAGCGCACCGCGGGGTCCCGGGGATGACAGGGGCTGCAGGAATGACTGGGGGATGTCGAGGAGGTCCGCGGCATCTCCGGGAGGGTCGAGGAGCGGCGAGGAGTGAAGCGATAGGGGGAAATCGAGGGGCCGCCGAAGGATTCCAGGGAAGGGATGTGGGGTCCCCGGGCCCCGACTGCGCAGAGAGGAGGCCGAGGCGGGGCCGCACGGAGGGACGCCGGCCCGCGGGGCTTCGGGTCCCCAGAAGGAGGCTGGGGGCGTCACTCACGTGCACCGGCAGCTTCTCGTGGCCTCCGGAGCCCGAACGACCCCAGCGGGAGCCGCCGAATCCCCGGCCCGCGGAGCCCCCGCCGCCTGCGTGCGCCATGTTGGAAGTCACAGCCGCGTCTGCCGCCCCGCCTCCGCTGGAGCCCAGGTCGCGCTTGCGCGGGCCCCACCCCCTAGGGGCGAGATTCGTGACGTCACTATAGGGGCGTGTTCGCACGAGGAACTCGCGGGGGTGGGGGCGGCTGCCCGAGGGGGCGGGGATCGTTCTAACCGCGGGTTCCTTGGGGATCTATGGCGACCCGGAAACTCAAAGAATTTTTGCTTTATTTTGTTGGGGGGGGGGGGAGTACTTTTTAGCAAAGTTGGAAAACATTTTAAAACTCATTAATTTTATAAAACTGACATTTCGGTGTTCAGGCTCCCCTGTCATCTCAGTAACAGGAAGGCTGAGGCAGGAGGATCACTCAGATCACTTGCTTGCAGACTGAGCTACATAGTTAAGACCACGTCTTAAAAGAAATTGACATTTAGATGTTGACATTATCAGAAACAAGTCCACGTATCTGTTGACCCGTGACCTGAAGATGTATTTGTAGGACCTGCTTTTTCCTGGGAAGTTTCTGGACTCCTGTTCTGTGGGGTTGATGTGGCAGTGGACTGTGAGCAGCAGCTATTCTAGAGCTATGTGGACTGAGTTCTTGCACTGAGTGTGTCCCCGTGTAGGCGCGCGCACGCGCGCGCACATGTGTGTAAACTCGTGCCTTTATGTGTGTGCTGTGGCCAGAGGTGAGCAATGGTGTCTTTTGAGACTGGATCTCTCACTAAACCTGGAGCTCACTGTCCGAAAGGGACTGGGTAGCCAGCAATGCCGTCCCCACCGCTGCATTGCTGGTCAGAGCCAGCCAGTGTGCATCTTCCTGCTTGCTTGCAGCAAGCTCTTTTCCCACTAAATCATCTCTCCAGTCCCGCTTTCTCGATCCCATTCACAGCTGGGTTGGAGCCTGTACCATGCCACTGCTGCTTCCAAACTTTATTTTTGTGGAGCAGGCACTGGGGCCCAGGGCCTTGCTCGTGTTTGACAAGTGCTCTGTGGAGCCACATTTCCAACCCGTGCTGTTTTGAGATGAGGCCTCACTAGGCAGCACAGGTTACTCTCCAACATTCAGTCTTGTGATTGTCCTGCCTTCACCTCCCGAGTGCCTGGAAGACAGGTGTGCCACCACTCACCTCAAGATTTCCATCTTCCCTGCTTTAGAGTTTTCATAGGCTTGTGGCTGAACAGGTCAACGAGTGTAGGTTTATTTTAGGGAACAAATACACGAGGAGGTCCATCCCAGTCACTGATTTTAAAATATAAGATAAGAAAAATAAACTATATTTACTTGTGGGTGAAGTTATTCAAATACATTCTTCCTATGCTATCTTATAGAAATGTCCCTTTCATAAGTGTATCTGTGGCCAGGCATGGTAATAAACACCTATTAGCCCAGGCAGTACATGGGGGTCGGGGGCTGACCAGCCCGCCTAACTGAACTGATACTCCACGCCAGACGGAGACCCTGTCTCAAAAATAGGAAATGAGGCGGACGGCTTCATGGTTAAGAGCACTTGTTGCATCGATTTCTGCAGATACCAGGCACATATGGTACACAGACATTCATGCACATCGAACATCATATTCACAAAATAAAGGACTTTTTTTTTTTGGTTTTTCAAGACAGGGTTTCTCTGTAGCTTTGGAGCCTGTCCTGGAACTAGCTCTGTAGACCAGGCTGGCCTCCAATTGACAGAGATCTGCCTGCCTCTGCCTCCTGAGTGCTGGGATTAAAGGTGTGCGCCACCACTGCCTGGCTTAGGACTTTTAAACAAAATAAAAGGTGAAAATCAATGTGTGTACACACAGGTACACACCCACATGTACATATACCACACATACACACACACACCATAAGGTGGACGTAAGGACCCACTCCCTGGAGAATCAGCCACTAGAGACCCACATTCATCCTTCAGAGGGTTCTGCCCACCCTCCTACCAGTGGCGCTCACAGCACACACCCTCAGCTGAGCTGGGTCCAGCTACATCCTTTCCAGCATTCACTGTGCAGGAGCCAGGTGGTGGTGACGCACGCCTTTAATACCAGCACTCAGAAGGCAGAGGCAGGCGGATCTCTGTGAGTTCAAGGCCTGCCTGGTCTACCAAGCAAGTTCCAGGACAGCCAGGACTACACAGAGAAACCCTGTCTCAAAATAAAAATAAAAATAAAATAAAGGCTGCAGAAGAGTTGGTTTTCAGGCAGGCACGGTGGCCACCTATCCTCCCAGCAATTAGGAGGCAGTGGCAGGATCCCTGGAGCAAGCTGGCTGCTTAAACTGGCTGAATTGGGCCGCTCCAGGTTAAGAGTGAGTGCTGGATAGTTTTGTGTCAACTTGACACATGCCAAGAGTCATTTGGGAAGAGGGAACCTCAGTTGAGAAAACACCTTCATCAGATTGGCCCCGTGGGCATGTCTTTGTGGACATTTTCAAGACTGATGTTTAGTGTTGGAGGCTCTGGTCGCCGAGGGCAATGCCAACCCTGGGGTGCTGTCTTGGGGTATTTAATGTTGGAGGCTCCAGTCGCTGAGGGCAGTGCCAACCCTGGGGTGCTGTCTCGGGGTATTCAAGAAAATAGGCTGAGCAAGCCTCATGTATCCTCGTGTGAGGCAGAAGCAGCACCCTTCCATGGCCTCTGCCTCAGTTCCTGCCTCCAGGCTCCTTCCTAAGTTCTTGTTCTCACTTCCCTCAGCAATGGGCTGTGAGGTGGAGCTGTGGGCTGAAGTAAGCCCCTTTCCTCACACAAGCTACAGCAAGAGACCAGGGCTCAACACATGAGGTAGACACCCAAGATCGTCTTTGGCCCCCATGGGAATATGTACATGTATGTATGTGATCCCACACACATGAGACTAAACATACAGACCAGAGAGACAGAGAGGTTAACCTGCGCATGGCAATGCCTGTCATCTCAGTACAGCCTAGGTTTCAGAGACATGTCTCCAAGCTGCAACAGAAACAAAAGAAGAGGAAGGCGAGTACACTGGGTGCCTAGCCTCAGAGTCCTGACAGAAAGGGCTAGCCTGTGGGCCAGAGGCAGAACAGAGGAAATCAACCCTGCTGGCTTTTGCTCCCAGAGACAGGCAGGTCCGTGGGAACTGAAGCCTGGCCTTGAGCAGAGAGCCTGAGGAGCTGGCATCTGTGATATAATGAACAAAGGCCCTGTGATGCTGAGCAGACTTGCTGACCACAGGACAGGAGCAAACAGATAAAACCATGGTGGGGTGGACAGAGCTTGCAACAATTTGTTACCGAGCAACAAAGAACTATCTCAACCCCAAGTTCTTGCCCCAGAAAGCGCCTCCCTGGGTGCTGGCTCCTGTGAGCAGAGCGCTGAGTCAGATCTTGCTTATCAACCGCAAATCCGGCCCTGCCAAGAGGAGGGCTGACAGCTGCCGAGTGTGTGGAGCAGGAAGATGTGGAGGGACAGCGACACCCTGGAACTTCTCAGTGTGGCAGTGGAGGGGAAACTGATGTCTAAAAAAAGTCTAGGCCAGACACCATGGCTTTTATCTGTAAAGCTAACACTTATGAGACTGAGGCAGGAGAATCACCATGAGTTTCAGGTTAGCCTGTGCTACATAATAACCTGTCTCTACAGAACCTGTCTCAAAACAGCAACAAAAATCTACCATAAAAAATTACACTGATGGCTCAGTGGGTAAAGGGGCTTGCTGCCAGGCCTGAGGATGTGAGATCAATCCTTCTGGCCCGCACAGTGGGTCCTGCAAATTGTCCGCTGACTTGACCTACATGGGCATGCTTTGGCACACACCCAGTGTCCTGGTCACTGTTCTGTTGCTGTGAAGAGACACCATGACCAAAACAACTCTTATATAAAAGAAAGCATTTAATTGGAGGCTTGCTTATAGCTTCAGGGGTATGTCTACTATCACCATGGTGGGAGCATGGCGGTAGGTGCTGGGTAGGTGGCTAAGCAATCATCCTGGCCCATAGGCATGGAATGAGAGACCTCAAAGCCCACACCCTCCAGCAAGGCCACACCCCTAATCCTTATTATCCTTTCGGACAGCATTCAAGTATATGAGCCTATGGGGGCCATTCTTACTCAAACCACCACACTTAGCCACACACACATGGCTCACAAACAATGCCCCTAAAAATATGTAAAAATAATTTAACATTTTTGTTTGGAGTTAGGGAGATGACTCAGTGGGTAAAGCATCTACCACAAAAGTTTTGAGATCTGAGTTCAAATCCCACATATCCACATAAAGCAAGACACAGTCGCAGAAGCCTGCCATCCCCGCACTCTGAGGGAGACGGGTGTGGAGACAGGAGACCTAGGCCAGCCTGGCTCCTGCAGCAGTCAGTGAGAAACCTGCCTCAAAGTGCCCTTTAACTTCCTTGTGCACACCATAGCACATGTACACACACACACACACAGTGCACACACACAAATACAAAAATTTAAAAATATTTATAAAAAAGCATCTGTGTAATAGCCAGCTAAGGCAGTTCACAGCCGAGCAGGCAGGAGGAAGATGAGGATGATTAGGAATTGAAGGTCATATTTGACTGCATAGAAGCTTCCAGACCAGTCTGGGATACATGAGACTCTCTCTCAACAGAACACATTGTGGCCAAAGCGATGGCTTAGCAGTTAAGAGTCCATTCTGGTATTGTAGAGGACCTGGGTTCAGTTCCCAGCATCCGTGTGAGGTGGCTCACAAACACCTGTAACTCCAGCTCAGGCACCCTTCGCTGGCTTCCACGAGCACCTGCAATCAGGTGCACACACATAATTAAAAGCAATAGATCTTTAGCAACAGCAGTGGCCTGCAGAGATGGCTCAGCAGTTAAGGGCATTGGTTGCTCCTCCGAGGTCTCATGTGTTATTCCCAGCACCCACATGGAAGCCCACAACTGCCCTTAACTCTAGCTCCAGGGTCCCACACCCTCTTCTGGCATCTCTGTATGGCATTCATGTGCATAAACCACACACACACACAACTAAAACAATAATAAAAATCAAAATCTTAGAGCCAGGTGTGGTGGCGCATGCCTCTAATCCCAGCACTCTGGAGGCAGAGGCAGGCAGATATCTGGGGCTTCAAGGCCAGTCTGGTCTACAAAGCAAGTTCCAGGCCAGTCAGGGTTACACAAAGAGACCCAGTTTCTAAAAAACAAAACCAGAAAAGCCTAAATCTCTAGGAAAATAAAACAAAAGGAATACACGTATATATATATATATCACATATATATGTTGTATATATACATATGTATGTATGATAAAGGTTTATTGGTTTTGACCATTGTGTTGGGTTTTGTGTGCCCCCCTTAGGTCTTGTACCTGAGAGGCTGTCTTGCACAGCTCACCTGAGTCACCCTGAAATGGCTCAGCGTTTAGGGGGATTCCTTGTACCCTGGGGATAAATAAATTGTGTGTTTCAGTTTTCTGAGCCTGTGAAAATATATCCAAGATATACAATCCAAAGATAAGATACATTTAAGAAATGTTTATTTTTATTTATTTATTGTATCAGGTTTGGTGGCAAGCACCTTTACCCAATCAGCTGTCTTGATGACCTGAAAAATTCAACTTAGTTTTGTTGGGTTTTTGCATTGAGGGGGGGCATTGCTCACCTCCATGCTTTCTTTAGTCACTCTGTAGACCAGGATAGCCTCAAAGTCAGAGATCTGCCTGCTTCTGCCTCCCGAGTGCTGGGACTAAAGGTGTGCTCCACCCCACCTGGCCCCTTGCTTTTGGGTCTACAGTAGGCAGCATGTGGTGGAGCCAGCAGCCCACCTGATGGTGGCCCAGAAACAGAGAGGAAGAAGAGACCAGTGTCCTTCAGTGCCCTCCAAAGACATGTCCCTGTAACCTGACTTGCGGAGCATCCTGGAAAAAGAGCCCTCTTTTATTTTGGATTTTGGTTTTCTGAGAGAAAAATTCTGATTGTCTGCGGCAGAGGCCAGCCTCAGACAATAGCAGGCTCCTGTGGCAGCTTTCTGAGTGCTGGCATTAGCAGAGTATGTCACCACACCCAGATGGAAGGTTTGTACGTAGCCTTTGAGGTACATTTCACATCCATACTATAACGGTATGTGTACTTCCTCCCAGGGTCTGGGCAGGCTCATAAAAGAAGCAAAGGGTTCAAGGATTCGAATACCTCTCTATAAGGCTGATACCTGCCTCGAGTCCCCCAGTCAGGGGCTGGGGGCGTGGCTCAGTGGTAGAGCACCTGCCTCCTATGTAGAAGACAGAGGTTCCACCCACAGTACTCCTCAACCCCTCATACATCCTGAAATAGTAGACAACATAAATCCCTGTGTTAATAATTCTATGAGCTAGAGAGGAAATGTCACCCTCCTGTTGGGGACAGTTTGTTCTGTTGTCTGAGAACTTTCAGACACAGCCTGTGTTCCATGATATGCATGCAATACGGTCACAGTCATATATGACAGTGTAAGGTGGGGCAGAAATTCTCCCCCCTTGCCGCTGCTTGGCACCTCCTGTTAGAGGTCTTCCTCAAAGCACATAGGTTGTTAACATCCAGAAAAGCCGATTTTTTCTTAGTTGTTTTTTTATTTTTTCCAGACAGCGTCTTACCCTGCAGTCTGGCTTTCCTGAAACTCGACTGTGTATCCCAGGGTGGCCTCAAACTCCTAATCATCCTGCCTCGGCTTTTGAGTCCTGGCAGGACAACTATTATATGAGAACTGTTTAGCTGGGTGTGGTGGCCTTTAGTCCCAGCACTCAGGAGGCAGAGGCAGGGGGAGTCTCTGTCTAGTCTACATAGTAATTCCAGGACAGCCAGAGCTACATAGATTCTGCCTCAAAACAGACACCAAACAAATAGAAAAAACATCTTTAAAAAATTTGTGTGATCATGATGGTTAAGTCTTGCTGTGAACCTGACTGGCTGTGGGTTGCCTAGGAGACACTCCGCTGTGTGTCTGTGAGGCCTGTTTCCAGGGACCTGGCTTGGATAAAAAGACTGAGAAATAAAGTTGTATATTTGTCCTCCTGTCTACTCATCTGCTCAAACGTGAGCCGCTGCCCAGAGGAGGGGCTGTAAAGATGCTTTCTGCTGGATGGTGGTGGAGGACCCATGAAAAATAAACTTCACCTTCCTTGAGAAGCTGCTTAGCTGAAACTTGAAAGATTTGTGAGCCCCTCCAGGGTTGGAGAACCCACACACCACTGCTGGGGAGGAGACCCTGCTCAGGAAGCTGCAGGGTGTCAGGTCAGCTTGGTGCCTCCTGGTGTCATTAGCATCCACGTTCTAAAGAGGCCTTGCTTCCACACTGGGTGCCGAGGGCCAGGGGTCTGGGAGAATGACTGCTCAGAACAGCGCACAGGCCTTCCCTGCTCCAAACGAACACCCAGGGGAGCGTTTTCCAGGGTCAGCCTCAGGGGTACACCCAGTTGCCGCTGATCATCCTGAGCGGAAGCAGCATCCATGTGGTACTGGTTTTACCGGCATTTGACTGGTCTTATGGGATCCAAGTCGGTTATGGGAGCTGGCTGTGGGAGCTTCCCCCAGGGTTCCAGAAGGTCAGGCAATATATAAGGACAGGCCAGATCCTAGAAGGCCTTGGAGGGGCCGTTGTGGGAAGATGTAGAGATAAAACCTGTACTGCAATGAAGACCCCAGGAGTTCAGATTTTCAATCACGTGCCTGCGACAGTGTGAGCGTGGAAATCCGAGGAGAACCTGCCTAGTCAGTTCCCGCCTTCAGTTCCCGCTTTCCGCGTCAGTTCCCGCCATCCGCCAGCCAAGTCCCAGGGATCTAAGAGGGCTTATCCGGCTTCAAATGCCTTCGTCCATTGAGCCATCTTGCTGGCTCCAGACCCCAGGATTTTTAAAATGCCAGGACCATGAGATGTTTATCAAAGAAAGACCTAGGCAGGGAGAGGACCTGGCCCTGTGTGCGGCAGGTGGGCTGTGGGTTCCCACATTTGTGGGTGCCAAGAGTTCCATCTGCTTCTGAACAATGTTGGAATTGTGTAGACTTTGAGGGACTGGAGAGAGGGCTCAATGTGTAGAGGCGCTTGCTGTCAAGCCTGACTACCTGACTTTGATCCTGGACAACCGTACGGTGGGGGGAGAAACAACAAGTCTTAGGAATTGTCCTCTAAGATCCACATATGCACTGTGGCAGTGTGCACTGCACTACCCCCCAAATAAAATAAACACAATTATGTTGAGCATATTCAGAGATAGACCAAATGCACCTTGTGATGTGGGAGTCCTCTCTGTATGCTATGAATATCATTGGTTAATAAAAGAACTGCTTTGGGCCTATAGCAGAGCTATAGGAGACAGAGCTAGGCGGGGAAAACAAAACAGAATGCTGGGAGAAAGAAGGGCAGAGTCAGAGAGAAGTCATGGAGCCACCACCACAGATAGACGCTGGGAACTTTACCCAGTAAGCCAAAGCCACTGCCTCGTGGCAATACACAGAGTAATGGATATGGGTTAAATTAAGATGTAAGAGTTAGCCAATAAGAAGTTAGAGCTAATGGGCCAAGCAGTGATTTAAATAATATAATTTATGTGTGATTATTTCGGGGCTAAGCAACCAGGAATGAAACAAGCAGGCTCCCCCCAACAACCTTGCATTATGAGATGGCCAAGAGGCCCTAAGGACTGGGCAGGCTGATGTGATGCAGGTGGCACATGTGCCGAGTTGGTAAGGGGTGGACTGGACATGGGTCAGCTTCACTCCCAGTGTGACTGAGAGTCTGTGAGGGCATTTCCAGAGAGCTTTCGCTGAGGAAGGACGATCCACCCTGAACAGGGGTGGAGCCATGCTACCAACCAGAGTTCTAGAATGAACTTCAAACAACAACGCCAAGTTTCTGCCTGGCTGTGAGCCAAGGCCAAAACCTCCTCCTTCCGCCATGATGGACAGGAACCATAAACCCTGACCCCAAAGAAACCCACCCCACTTAAATTGCTGTGTCCAGTGTTTGCTCACAGCAAGGAAATAACGGGAACAGCCCGCAGCCTGCAGTAGGGCTTAGGGAGCAAAGTTGTCTGTGTGAGATGTTTCCATCCACAGTGCCGTGGGAGCCGGGGGCCACGCTCCATCCACACACCCCCCCCCGTGAGGGTCAGGGGTCATGTTCCATCCATACCCCCTGAGGGTGGGGGGCTACGCTCCATCCACACCCCTTGTGGGAGCCGGGGGCTACTCTCCATCCACACCCCCGTGGGAGCCGGGGGTCATGCTCCATCCACACACACACCCCATGAGAGCCGGGGGTCACGCTCCATTCACACCCTCCGTGGGCTGGGGGGTCATACTCTGACACACAGCAGTAGGAGCCTCTTACAGCTTCCACCCTGTGTACCTACCATCCACCAGCCTGGAGCACATTGCTCAGTAACTGAATCTCCCTCAGACTGTTGCAATGAACACAGGAATTTTATTTTTGTTTCGTTTTTGAGACAATGTCTTGCTATGTAGACCAGGCTGGCCTCAAACTCACACAGATCCTCTGATCCTGCTCTGCCTCCCAACAGCTGGGATTAAACACCTCTGTGACCAAGCCCCAGATACTGGAATTTTAGGCCAGAAGCTGTACATCAACTTTCCCTGTCAGGACGAGAGGCGTGGGGAGGGAGCCAGGGAGAGGCAAAATGGTAACATTTTCCCCTTCAAGGGCTCTCTGCTCAAGCTAAGTCCTTCAGTTAAGGGGAGACGGTGAGAGACTTCCTAACTAGCAATGGCCAACAGTCACACTTCAGTGTTGGAAAAGAATATGTGGTACAGTCAATAATGGAATAACATGCAGCCAGAGAGAAGGCCATTGTGTTCCATGAAATCAGATGCAGGATGGCAGTGCCGCATTCCCTCGCTCATACACAGGAATTAGAAGGACGTGGAATTGTGAGGACCAGCGTGGGACGGAGCTGAAGGTGGATAAAGAGGCTGTTTGATGAGTGTGTGCTGCAGTCAAGATGAACTATCTCATGGGCCCCTACTAATATGTACAGTTAATACAGGTTAATAAAAATAAAATATTATTTTAAAAATCTAAAGTTATTGCTCAATGCACCTGAGTACATATTTTCAAGCTATAGCTTAAAATATACCAAATTTCTTCCTCCTCCTCCTTTTTCTCCTCCTCTTCTTCTTCTTGTGTGTATGTGTAGGAGGTCCTTCTTTTTGTGTGCTGCTTTCATTGGTTAATGAATAAAGAAACTGCCTTGGCCTAGTTGATAGGGCAGAACTTCGGTAGGCGGGAAGACAGACTGAATGCTGGGAGGAAGAAAGCGAAGTAAAGGAGAGACACCATGGAGCCAACAGAATCAGACATGCCGAATCTTTCCTGGTAAGCTACTGCCACGTGGCAATACATAGATTAGTAGAAATGGGCTAAATCAAGGTGTAAGAGATAGCCAATAAGATGTTAGAGCTAATAGGCCAAGCAGTGATTTAATGAACACAGTTTCTGTGTGGTTATTTCGGGTGTAAGCTAGCTAGGCTGCAGGGACAAACAGGTGGGCCCTCACCCTGCAACAGGGTGTGATTACTATGGTGAAGTGTGGGTTCAGCAAGCAACTCTTGTGAAGTCGGGTCTCTTCTTCCACCCTGTGGGTCCTAGAGATTGAACTCAGGGTTGAGTACTAAGTGCTGTTATTCACCAAGTCAGCTCATTGACCCATAAGGTTTTTCTATTATTATTATTATTATAATTTTCCTTTTATTTGCACTGGTGTTTTATCTGCATGTATGTGTGAGGGTGTGAGATCTTGGAATTACAGACATTTGTTAGCTGCCATGTAGATGCTGGGAATTGAACCCAGGTCCTCTGGAAGAGCAGTCAGTGATCTTAACCACTGAGCCATCTCTCCAGCCCCTATTATTATTATTATTATTATTTTTTGAGACAAGTTTTCTCTGTGTAGCTTTGGAGCCTGTCCTGGAACTCTCCATGTAGACCAGGCTGGCCTTGAACTCACAGATCCACCTGCCTCTGCATCCCAAGTGCTGGGAATAAAGGAGAATGTCACCATTGCCTGGCGGCCCATAAGTTTTTTAAAGATTGATAAGTTTTTTAAAGGGCCCACTTGTTTGTCCCTGCAGCCCAGCTAGCTTATTTGTAAGTGTGTGTGTTTGTATGCGTGCAGGTATCTGCAAAAGACTAAGGTTACTGAATTCCCCTGAGGCTGGTTGTGAGCTACCTGGTGTGGGTGTTAAGAATCAAACTTGGGTCCTCTGCTGGAGCAGCATGAAGCTTAACTGCTGAGCCATCTCTCCAGTCCGCTGTTTATTTATTTATTTAAAGATGTATTTATTATATATACAGTGTTCTGCCTGCATGTGTACTTGCAGACCAGGAGAGGTCACCAGATCTCATTATAGTTGGTTGTCAGCCATTATGTGGTTGCTGGGAAGTGAACACAGGACCTCTAGAAGAGCAGCTAGTGCTCTTAACCTCTGAGCCATCTCTCCAGCCCTATTTATTTATTTATTTATTTATTTATTTATTTATTTATTTATTCATTTATTTATTTAAATTTTGTCACTAACATTTTCAGAGCTGCCATAGCGTGCATTTTGGAACCCTCGTTTGGGAAATAACTGAAGGAGTTATCTTCAATGGCCTCATTTTGAAGCTGGAGCTCAGCATCAGGGACAGGCCAGAAGCGTGGCTCTCGGTCTAGCACTTGCCTAGCAAGCCCTGGTTCCATCTCCAGCACCAAGAAACTTGCTCTGTCTGTCTAGAGTCCTATGCAGTGAGGAAAGCTCTCCTTAAGACATGACTGCAGCAAGGGCCCAGGCACAAGCCCGGCTCAGTAGATGGCTGTGGGCATAGGGAGAGCCACTTCGAGGCAGGCGGTCTGGAGCAAAGCAGGGAGATGTTAGCGTGTTCTGATGTGTCAGGGAGCTGGGCATGGCTATGACTGTGGTCCTGCAGGATCGAGAGTTCAACAGCACACATGGAGTTTGAGGCCAGTTTGGGCATCATAAGACTGTGTATGTGTGTGTATACACATGTGTGTGCATGTTTATTTGTGGAGGCCTGAGGTCGAGTCAGGAATCATCCTTGATTCTTCTTCCACCTTATTCCTTGAGGCAGGATCTCTTTATCAAACCGAGGGCTTGCAGGTGTGTCTCGCTCAGCTAGCCAGAACGCTCATGATCCTCTGTGACCTAGTTAGCTTTAACTGTCAACTTCACACAATCTAGAGTCACATGACAAGCGAGGACCGCTCCATCAGGCTGGTATGGGTGTGACCGTGGGGGGTTGTCTTGACTGTGAACCGGTGCAGGAGGGAACCCGTTGTGGAAGGCGCCATTCCCTGGGCTGGTGGTTCTGGGGCTGTATGAGCGGATAACAATCCGGAGAAAGCCAGAAAAGCAGCCCAGCCCATGCTTCCTGCTTGTGGTGGTTTAAATGAGAATGGCTCCAGAAGGCACATATATTCAAATGTTTGGCCACCAGGGAGTAGAACGGTTTGAAAGGATTATAAGGGTTAGGTGTGGCCTTGTTGGAGGATGTATATCATGGGGTAGGCTTTGAAGTTTTCAAAAGTCCATGCTAAGCCCAGTCTGTCTGTCTGTCTGTCTGTCTGTCTGTCTCTCTCTCTCTCTCTCTCTCTCTCTCTCTTTCTCTCTCTCTCTGCATGTCTGCAGATCATGATATATCTCTCAGCTACTTCACCAACACTATGCCTGCCATGCCTGCTGCCACGCTCCCTGCCATTGATGATAACGGACTAAGCCTCTGGACTGTAAACTACTCCAATTAAATGCTCCTTTGTAAATGAGTTGCCTCTCACAGCAAGAGAACAGTGCCTGGGACACTGCCGAGTGAGTCTCTTGGTCGGAGGTCATGCTGTGTGCAATAGCCAACAGCCCTGGTGGCCTGAGAGTGGAAGCCAAAGGACCCCTTGCCTCCATAGGTCACTTTGGTCAGAGCGTTTTTTGTCACAGCAGCCTGTGAAATGAGAACAGCCTGTCTCCACATTCTGGGGCGAGTCCTGCAGGCCGGTGACAGTGTCCACCTGGCATGGTCCTGGGTTCTGAGGTTCAAACTCTAGCGCTCACAGGGGGACTGCAGGTGCTTTAAGCCCCGAGCCTCAAGTAGATTTCTTTCTTTTTCTATTTTCTTTTCCTCCCTGCCCCCTTTTCTACAGAATCTCTCTCTCCTGTCTGTCTTGGAACTTACTCTGTAGACCAGGCTGGCCTCCGCCTCCTGGTGCTGGGATTAAAGGCTAAGTCATCAAGCAGCTGGAGTAGATTTTGTACAATCCATTTTACGTCACTGTCAGGGCAGGAGCTACACACTGGCTAACTGTGATCACGTGTGCCAGTCACAAGTTCAAATGGGCAAGCGTGTATATGGAATGACAGCCCAGACCTCTGGCTTCACACAGGGAAGGGAAAGGCTGAGACACAGGCTGGCTTTGCCATGTGGATTCTGGACCACAGCTGGATGCCCACTGCCTTCCAAGACAGGACAGTGCCCACCACATCCCTGCAGTCTGTCACTCTGCCACACAGGGTTGCCCTCCAGTGGGTCACCTGTGGTTCCCACAGTGATTGCAGATCCTCCCAGAGCCAGTGATTGGCTCAACAATAAGAGTTGTGCCTACTGGAACCAACAGAGGCAGAACCAAGGCTTTGATCCAGGTTCTTGGAGCAGTGTGGGAGATGAGGGCTGCTAACCTGAGGGGAGCAGGTTTGAAAACCCAACAGAAAAAGAGGCAGGAAAATGGAAGATGCTTGAGGGAGACCTGGGGTCTGCATGGCACCAGGAGAGCTGGACAGTTTGTTCTATCAGATGAGCCGAGGCCTAGCCTCCCAAGGCCTTCACAGTATCAGGCAGACCTGGGAGCGCTTATTTGACTTCAATTCCTTTCCTTCTGCGGCCACTGACCCTGTGTCCTGAGAGGCCTCTGCGGCAGTCAGCTGCTCTTTCCTTTGCCTCTTGACTAACCACACTGCCCTCTTGAAGTTCTTGAGAGGCTCTTGCTGGGAGGCTCTGGCTGATGGGCACTGGAAATGTTCTCTGATGAGATAGCCATGGCTTGTGGGGGCCATGAAGCCACTGGAGGTGGGGATGATTCGGCTGATGACAGCGTGGACAAACTGGACAGCCAGCAGGGTGCCTGTGATGGGGAAAGGACCGCTTACGAGAAAGCTGGGGCACAGAGGTCTGCAGACACAGGACATGAGTTTGATCCCAGCACACATGGAAAAGCTGAGTGTGGTGGTGCACGCTGGCAAGCCCAGCTGTGGAGGGGGAGTCGGGGCTCCCTGGAGCTCCCTGCACGCTGACAATCTCAGGGCTGTGGAGGGAGAGTCGGGGCTCCCTGTCTACCTGGTTTGACTTAACCATTGACTCCAAAGTCCATACTCTCCAGCACATGGTCACCACCCAAGTACAGACTGCACATTCACTGGACACTTTCCACCCTCATGGAGGCCTGGGGAAGAAGTCTGTGCTCTCCCTAAAGGGGTCTGCAGGCCATGTGCAGAGGGCATTGTGGATCCAGAGCACAGGCCTAGCAGGGACATCATGGGTCCTGCAGACCTCCTAAGCTGAGGGACCAAGCTAGAGGTTGAAGCAGGCCCGCTAAGACCCAAGAGACTCTTTTCTTGCCAGGTCAGAGCTCAGCCCTAGGGCATGGCTCAGCAGGTGCTCAGTAGGTGCTCAGCAAGTGCTTAGCAGATGTGCCGTTAGTTTTCTGTCAACTTGCCACCAGCTCAGGTCGTCTGGGAAGAAGGAACCACAACTGAGAAAAATGCCTGGATCTGACTGGTCTGTGTGGCATTTTCTTGATTAATGAGGGGTGGGGGACGGCCCAACTCACTGTGGGCAGTGCCACTCCTGGAGAGGTTAATCCTGGCTGTATAAGGAAGCAGGCTGAGCATCAGAGTGAGCTGGTAAGCAGCACCCCTCCATGGCCTCTGTTTCAGCTCCTGCCTGACTTCCCTGAGTGATGAACTACAAGCCTTTAAGCCAAATGAACCCTTTCCTCTCCAAGCTGCTTTGGGTCAAGATATTACAGCAACAGAAAAGCAAAGGAGGACTGTATGCCACACAAGCGTGATGACCTGAGTTCGAATCCCTGGCACCTATGCAAAAGCCAGGTGTGCCAGCATGGATCTGTAAGCCTAGCGGGGTGGAGACAGTCTGTGGTGGGTCCCTGGGGCTTAGTGTCCAGTCTAGCTGAATAACATGGAGGACTAGGCCAACCTCAGCCTCCACCTACCACTTATATGTGTACACATGTCCAGGTGCACTCCTGTGCACATGTGTACACACACGTACACACATACACAGAAAGGGAGGAAGGGAGAGGGATAGAGATATATAAAATAAAAGAGGCTTCTTCATAGCTCAGCACTATGCTAAAGCAGGACTCACCGTCCAGCACACTCCAGGCAATGATGGAGCGGTCCTTCATGCCTGCAAACACGTACTTGTCGTCCTTCGAGAAGCAGGCACACTGCACCCCTCTGCAGTAGGAGCTCTGTGGAGACAGACCGTATGACAAGCTTAGCGTGAGAAATGTCCCCTGCTCACATGGTTGTTGTTGTTCACTTGTATTGAATTTGTTTGTGGGGGTGGGGGGCTGCATGTCACAGTGCCGTATGCAGTCAGAGGATAACTTGCAGGAGATGGTTCTCGACTTACACCATGCGGTTAGTGGGGACAGAACTCAGGTCATCGAGCTTGGCTACAAGCACCTTTTCCAGCTGAGCCCTGGATCGCCTGCCTGGGATTATGTGTTTTAACCCTTGGTCCACAGCTGGTGTTGGGAAAGTTGAAGACCTTTCTCAGGTTTGCCTCCCTAGAGGACGCGGGTCACTGTGGTTCTGGTTTGTGGGCTTATAGCCCAGTGCACATCCTGTTCATTCTCAGCTTCCTGTTCCACCAAGATGTGGAGTCCCAGCTTCACACCCCTGCCACCATAGAGCCATCTGGTGCTATGCCTTCCCTCCAGCTTAGGTTGTGTCCCCTACAACAGGGAGCCCGGATGGCTCTTCCCCCTTCAGTTGCTTCTGGTCAGTGATCTGGTAACAAAATAACTAGTGTACCCCATGATGCCATTTCCAGCCGCAATCAGACCAGTCCTTCACCCGGCCAGTGTCCCAAACCCAGCTCTCCACAGGAGGCAGAGCAGAGCAAACCCCACAGAGACGGACTTTCCAAGGAGCAAGGTCTGTCTTCAGAGGCGAGAGCTTCAGGGTGCAATGCATGCGCAGGTGTGTGTGTGCAGGCCGCAGCTCTAGAGCTCCTGCAGCACAGCACAGGTGCAATGCACCTGTGGGTGGCTGGGCACGCATCTGGGGGTTAGCGGACACCTCGTTAGGAATGCCTTCCTCCTCAACTGTTGGGCAAGTATGAGGACCTGCAATGATGCCCTAGTTCTCATGTTTAAAAAAAAAAAGCAGGCATGGTGGCCCACACTTGCAATCCCAGCTTTAGGGAATTGTGGATAGAAGCACCCTGCCCACTGCAGCCTAATGGGAGGGCCCCCCAAAACAAGGTGAGGAATGACACACAGGTGGACCTCTATCCATCACACACAAAGATGTATGCTCACAGCTAGAAACAGTGTAAACACAAAATAAGAAAGGAGCACAGGAGGGAAGAGGAAAGGGCACAACATGGATGTCAGTGGGCCGGGCCACCCACCTCATAGCTCATCTCGAACATCCCCCTGCAAGCTTGCAGGTCCCAGAGGCAGAGCAGCGCATCCTCCGCCCCGCTCACGGCCAGCTGCTCCCCGTGGCTGACCGCCACGCAGCTCACCCTGCTCCCGTGGGCCTCCAGCGGGAAGACTTTGGAGCTTGCACAGTTGTACAGGAAGAGGCCGCCATCAGTCATGCCGTAGAGAACACGGTAGTCGGCCAGCGCGGCCACACTTGCTATGGTCTCCGGCAGCTGGGTGTAAAAGGTGTAGGTGGGGCCCTCGATGGTGGGACATGGGTCCCCGGGGCTGATGTCCAGCACCAGGACGATGTTGTCATAGGCGATGGCCAGCCGGTCCTCACTCTTGCTCAGGGACATGCAGTTGACAGCCTTGCGGGCCTCGGGTGGGGGGATACACAGCACATCTTGCCTGGAATTCAGGGGGAACACAAGCACAATCCCCGAAACCAGGCCTGTGAAGAGGAGCTTGGCCTGCTCGGCCACCTCCAGACACCGGACCTCATTGGACGTGTCCAGGGAATCCTGTTCCTCACCTGCTCAGGGAGAAGAGAGTCAGGGATGGATCGTCTGGTTTTCTTAAGCTTTTAAAAAATTACAATTATTTTATATGTGTGTCCTTCCCACCATATGGGTCCTGGGGCTCGAACTCACATTTTCAGGCTTACCTCGTGGGCGTTTAGCTGGCCTTAGCTTTCTCATTTTCTGACCCTAAGTTTCAGTTTGGATGGTTTTCTGACTGAGCCTGGAGCCGCAAATGAACCCTGCACCTATAGACGTGCTCAGTAAGCCCTGAGGCAAAAATGGAAGCCAGGGCCTAACGCATGCTCAGTAGGGACTGGGAAGAAATGGCATCTGAAGCTAGGGGGCGGGGCTGTGCGCGGCAGCGGGGAGGGCAGAACCTGGGTTTGCACGTGCTCCATGATACACTACACTGTCTACCTGGCCCTGCTGTGCCCTGGGGAATAGCACTGGGGCAGCCTTCTCCAGCACCCGCCCCCGCCACGGCTAGACTGGCCTCTGGGTTAAATTCAGAGCGGTGTCATGAAGTTCTTTCTTCCATATTGAAACATTCCCTTCTGATAGGAGAGGGAGGTGCCCCAGGCTGTGAGCTGTCTGCAAAGGGTGCACAGAGCTCCACACCTGTAGCTTTCACGAGTGTCTGGGCGCTGTGTGGGAACACGAATAACACAGCAGGCTCTCCCCCTGCACCCCTCCTCCAGCGCGCACCCGCATTCCTGTAACTCCAGCAGACTCCCGGTTCTCCCAGCACGGCTTTGTCAGAGGTGATTGCCGTATCTGGGGTGCACAGAGATAGACGCCTAGGGGAAGTCTAGCAACATGGGACCTCCATAACCACCTAGGCTGATCTCCAGCTCTTCGGTTTCCTGTCTCAGCCTTCCTGGTTTGGGATTACAACCAGGTGTAGGACCAGCCTGACTGGAATCTACTCTAATTAAATGAAAATTGCATCACCTCATAGTCCTGCTTAACCCTCCCAGGGGTGTCCTACAACCCTCGGGACACAGTGCACCTGTCCCCACTCCCCTTCACACCCTGGTAATTATAGGCTGAATGTTTGAGCCCTCACACTATGCCAAATTCAGTGTCCATCTGGGGACTGGAGAGATGGTTCAGTGGTTAAGAGCACCTGCTCCTCTTGCAGGTATCTAGGTTCACTTCCCAGCACCCATGTGGCAGCTCAGAAGCTCCAGCTGCAGGGACTCTGATGCCCTCTTCTGACTTCATGGGCACCAGGCACATGTGGTGCATATACATACTTGCAGATAAAACTCAAACCACTATATATATATATATATATATATATATATATATGAAATTCCATCTTCATGATGGTTTTGGGAGGTGCAGGCTTGGGAGTTGATTAGATTTCTGGGGTGAATCCCTCAGAAGAGGGGTAGTGCCTTATTTAAAGAAAAACCAAAGATGAGAGCATTGCCTTATTGGGTCAATCCTGCACAGTCATAGCAAACGCATCTGTGAACCAGAAGTGCACAGCCCTCGGCCCCTCCAGCACCTCTAGCCTTGTCATGCATGTCTGTGCGTCTCTGTGTCCATGTTCATGTGTGCACATCAAGGTTGAGTGCCGTTTATTCACATGCTCTTCAACCTCTTTGCACATGTGTATGTGGCGTGTGCATGTTCACATGAGCACAGCTGCAGGTGCATGCATGTCCACGTGCGTGTGGAGGCATGTGTAGGTGAAGGCGTGTGTGTAGGACAAGACTGAGGCCAGCAGTCTCCTTCAGTTGCTTTCCATCCATCCATTCACTGAGGCAGGATTGAACCTAGAGCCAGCTTGCTCTGGGGACCTGCCTTCCAGCTGCTGGAATTAGAACCCAGCACTCATATGGGGGGGGGGGGATCCAAACTTAGGTCTGAATGCTTGCACCGCAAGTGCTTCGCCTACTGAGTCATCCTCCAGTCCCCTTTGTTTACTTTATGAGCCAGAGTTTGTGGTTTTATCTTAAACTCCTGTCCTTTTAGCTTTTACTACCAACCATGGCCAGCACACATGGTTTCTGTGGTGTTGGGGACAGAGCTTGGGGCTTCCCGTATGCCAGAAAAACACTGCACAACTAAGCTACAAGCACTCTACCAACGGAGACAAATCCTGGCCTCATCTTGGACTTCCGCCTGGAAGAGTAAGTCCAGAACTCACCACACAGATGCTAGTCATCTCTCACACACCTTCTGCCAAATCCCAAATCGTGACTTTGTTTTTGTCCCCGACCTTGGGGAAGTAGACGTAGCTGCCGTGATGGGACACCGCAGCTAGGCCCGTGCGGTCCAGAAACGGAGCAGGAGGCCTTGGCTTCTGAGTGGACCCGAGATCCCAGATTTTCACAGACGAAGACTTTGAGGAAGCAGACGCTACCAGAATCCCGCCCCGGACCAGCAGGCTTGCAGGGGCTCCCACGCCCTCCAGGACGTCCAGCAGGGTCCCCTGTTCTGACAGACTCCACACCTGAGGAAGAGAACAGAAGAATGGGTCTGCCCAGGGACATGCTTCGGCTGTGCACCTGCCTCTGCTGAACGTGGAGGCTTTGGCTCCAGAGTCGTCACCCATCCTGGCTGCTGAAGACTTTCCAGGGCCCCAGCATTCTCATAGTATGCCCTGGGGACCCCAGGAGACACCATGCGGGCCTCTCTGGTCTGCAGCAGTGAACTATCTTCAGAGTAATCCTACAGCATGGCCTGTCCTCCTGGGTAAGCGGCAGAATTCTGCAAGAGCTGAATGAGTGAGATCGTAGGATACATGCATATGTGCACATGTGCAGATGTGTGTGTGCGCGTGTGTGTGTGCATGTGTGTGCGTGTGTGTGCATGTGTGGTGTTTTAGGAAGCCACCATGTGATCTGAGGAGATGGCTCAACTGTTATGAATACCCAGTGCTCTTGCAGAAGATCCCGGTTCAATGCCCAGCACCTACATGGCAACTCATAGCCATCTGTAACTTCAGCTCCAGAGGATCCAAACTCTACTGTCTCCGAGGGCACCGGGCACGCACATGGTACAAGATGCTCATACACATAAAATAACAAGAACAGTGATAAAACTATGGCATCATGTGAACACATCCTGGTGAATTCATGGCTGTGTGTTCTTGAATTGCCCCCCTTTTTCTATTTGAGACAAGGTCTCACATTGCCCAGACCAGCCATCAACTTTCCATGTAGCTGAGACAGGCTGGGCTTCATCTCCTCACTCGAGTGTGGTTTCCTAAGGGCTCAAGGATGGGAGGCTCGGTCTTGGGGGTGGTGGGGTGGCATGAGAGGTGATGGGACTTAAGAGGTGGAGCCTAGTGGGAGGCGATGCGGTCCTTGGACGTAACTAAGTAGCTGGCTGTGGTTGTGCACATCTGTAAATCGAAGAAGGCAGAAGGTGGGAAAGCAAAACTCCAGGATCATCCTTGGCTCCATATCCAGTTCAAGGGTAACCTGAGCTAGAGACCCTGTCTCCAAAATGAGGGGAGGGGAAGCAGTTGTTACAGAACTCAAATGGGACTTTTATGCAGGCAGGTCTGGCCTCCCATCCCTAATTGTGATCGCCCCTCACACAGGTTCACACTGTTTGCACAGATGTGCTATGGACAAGGAAGGCTCATCAGAACTGGTGACATTCTCTGCAGTTAGTCAACTTCTGAATACCGTGAGCTAGGCAGACCTTTTTTATATATAGTTCCCAGCCCCAGGTATTTTCTTACGGTAACAGAAAATGCATCCCTGACATTGGCATATATGTATACTGCCTATAATAAATAAATATGTGTTTCTACATAAATAAATTCTATTGGGTCCTCAAGAACCTCTAAGATTGTAGAGAGGTCATAAGACCAAGATGTTGGAAAACTCAAAGTCCCTACCTTGCCAGTCTCGCCTGTGCTGGCTGCTGAGAATTTTTCTCTCCTGTGGCCCTGAAGAACACTATCTTGAATGCTAAGGTCAGACAGGGAATGCTGCCTGCTTTGGGGAACATTCCAAGTCTGAGCACAAAATACCAGCACCCCACACCATCCCACTAAACACCTCTGTCTAGGTCTGAGCTCATCTGTTTTCTGTGTATATGAACTTAGCAGGCATTGGGGATCCGATGCTCTGAGGTCAGGGTCCTGGGTCCGCCCTCACCTGGATGAGTGCATCCCGGGAGCCTGTGATGATCATGTTGTTCTCAGGACCCACAGCTGCTGTCTCTACCATGTCCTCATGTTCCAGATCCGTGGCCATGAACCGGTGGAAGCCCTGAGAGTCGGCTAAGAAAATCCGCACACATCTTCCGAAGCCTGTGTAGCAGAGCCCAGTCAGACCCCTGAGCCTGGTGGAGCTGTTACCCAACCCATGGAGTCTTCTCCGAGCACCTACGGTGTCCCAGGGGAAGGCTGTCCCGAGGCCAGAGGGGGCATGGCCCCACCCTGAACAGCAGATGTGTGTTGGAGGTGACAGTCAAGGAGCTGTCGAGAAACTAGTGAAGTTCTCTATTGTCAGGACACACTGAGTTTCCTCAGATCCCAGACCATGGGAGGCATTTGTCCCTGGAGCCACCACATCATTTACTTTCCTTGCATCAAAAAGGTTGTTCTGTTCTATTCTATTCTTTGTTGTATGTGTGTGTGCACGTGTGTACGATTACACACGATTCGCTATGGTGCACACATGAGGAAAGGAGGCCAGAGGACACTCGAGGAAGTCGGATCTGTCCTACCATGTGCGTTCCAGGGACCAAACTCAGGCCAGCAGGTCTGGCAGCTACCACCTTTATCCACTGGACTCTCACGGACCCCACTTTCCCCGTCCTCAGTGCGTGTGCACGTGCATCCCTGTCTATGCACTTTCAGAGGACACAGAAGGCCACTGGGCTCTTCTCAATCGCTGCCCACTATCTCGCTGTGCCTGGAACTTGGCCAGAAGCCAGCAAGTCCGGCTGGCCTCCTGCCTCCACTCCCCACAGCACTGGAGTTGCACACATGCACTATCCCCCAGTGTTTCCATGCTGGGGACATGAACACTCCTGTTCATGCTTGCACAGCAGATGTTCTGACCCAACGAACCATCTACTCAGCCCTCGTTCACCCATGTATGCATAAGGACACCAACGGTGTGGGCTCCAAGGCTGTCATGGGCCAGCAGAGTCAGCACACGCATACCACTGAGGATAGTTGCTACAACTGCAAACACACACATGCGCGCACATGCACATATGCACACATGCATGCACACACATGCACGCACGCACACGCATGCATGTACATGCACAGCAGTGACACCATGTGAAGGCTTCACTGTGGGATTCCCCAATGCGTGCCTCAGGCTCATCCTCCCTGAACTCCCAGACCAAGCTGAGCCAGCTGGAAACCTGAGGTTGATTTTAAGTTGTAGCTCAGGCTGGCTTCAACTCACTATGTAGCTAAGGATGATTCTGAACTCCCAATCTTCCTACCTCTACCTTCCAAGTGCTGGGATGACAGGAAGGTATCACTATGCCTAGTTTGTGTGGTGCTGGGAATGGAAGCCAGGACCTTAGGCTTGCTAGGCAAGCACTCCACCCACTGAGCCACGAGCTCTCTACTGACCAAGCCACACTCTACCCGCTGAGCCACGAGCTCCCTGAGCTATGAGTACTATATCAACTGAGTCCAAACATTCTAGCCGTGGAGCCCCAGTCTTAGCTCCAAGTCTGTCTCTTGCCTCTCCACACCCTCTGTGGAGTTCTTTGTATTCTAGGGTCCTTGAATGCTGCCCCCCAGGAGAAAATGTTCCAGGATTCTAACTGATGAAGCACACCATGATGTTTTCTGCACTTGTGGACTAATCTTGGACACTAAATAAACGACTCTTTGGGGCCAGGGCGATGGCTCAGCAGTTAAAGGTGCTTGCCACCAAACCTAGTAATCTGGGTTCCATCCCGGGACTCACATGGTAGAGGAAGGGAACGGACTCCCTGAAGTTGTACTCTGAACTCACAAGCACCACTCTACACACACACACACACACACACGTCAACCAGTCAGCACCATAGGGCACACCATAGGGCCTAAGCCCTGTGCCCACACTCTGTCGCCCTGGCCTGGTTCTGGGGACAAGGCCTCTCAACCCATGGAGCTTCCTTCCTGATAACCATGTTCTTTCTTTATCTCTGTGTTTTTCAAAGTAACAAAGTGAGTTCCTGGGGGAGTTTTGGACAGGCATCTTAGGAGGGGCTGGAGACCAAGGTCAGCCTCTTGGGCTGTCAACAATGCCAGTGTGTCCAGCTCCTGGCAAATTTACTATCAGGGCTTGGGGGTACACCACACACTGTGCCTCATGTCACAAGTCTCCTGGCACCACTGGGGGACACTGCCTATGCTCTTTCCTTTGCAGATTATGCGTGTGTATGTATGTGGGACCCCCCTCACACATGTGTGCATGTGTTGTTACATGCACCTATTCCAAGGTCAGAGGTTGCTGTCAATGTTGTCATCAATTGCTTTTGAGGGAGCTTGGCATCTTGGCTAGGACACTGAACTCCCAGCATCTGCCCGCGGCTACAGATGGCTGTCTCCGTGCCCAGCTGGTGTATGTGCTGGAAATCCAAATTCAATGCCTTGTACTTGTCCATCGAGCACTTTACCCACAGAACCACTTATGGGCCCACCTCACGTTTTGAGACAAGGTCTCTCTCAGGCCTAGGGCCCACGGTTGGCTAGGCGGACTGACCTGGAGGCCCTGGGATCGTCCTGCTAGAGTCACAGGAGTGGACAGAGGAGGGACAGCTGCTGCTTTCTCCAAACTCTTGGGGACAGCACCCCACAATTCTGCTCATGAAACAATAACTTTTGAAAAACTGCAGATGTGACCCAAGTCAGGGTCAGACAGTTCCAACTGCAGTGGCTGGTTCCTTCAGGCTGAGAATGGAGAAGCCAGTCAGAGCCCTCCCTCCCTGGCTTCTGGACACACCATCTCCCAAACCAGCTAGGCACGCTCTGAGTGTTCCCATGCCGGGGCCTGGATCAGTCTGGCTCATGGGTCACCTCCTTCCTTGTCAAGATGGGTCCATGTCACAGGCAGGCAGGCCTGACGGCTCTCAGAGGGCCGCTTGGAACCCACGGCTGTCCCTCTCCTTTCTCTGCGCCAGTGTGTTTTGCGGTGCACGTGTGTGTGCCACATGAGCCTGCCTCTGAGAGCTGAGCCCGTAGAGGGCAGGGGGGCTTTGGGGCCCTTGGGACTGAAGTTACACAAGGGTGGGCACTGCCTGTCCTTGGATGTGCTGGGAACCAGACCTGGGGCCTCTGGAGGAGCGGCTCGTGTCTTAACTGGTATTCTGAAAACTTGGTACAATAACAGAGAAATCACTCATTCATAATATTTATATTGATTTTAATGTTAAATATTTGGGCATATTAAGTAAAATAATCTGTGTGATTAATATGGGTTGATTTAAAACAAATTGAATATTCACTCAAATTTATTAACTATTATATTAATATTAATATATTAACCATATATTAATTTAAATAATCACAATTGATTAAAAGCTTTTTACTGGGACTAGAGCATGGTTTAATACTTAGTGGAACTTGCTGCTCTTGCAGAGGACTTAGGTCCAGTTCCCATCACCCAGATGGTGGCTCACAACTATCTGTCAGTCCATTTCCAGGGGTTCTGTTGCATATTGCCTCATTGGGTACCCACACCTATCACACATACAACTAAAGATAATAAAAACATTTAAAATCTCAAGAGGTGATTACAGGTGTGTATGACGCATGGTGGTTAAAGATTTGTGTAATGTAGAGGGGTACGTGTGTAAGGTATATGGTGGGACACATGCTTCTATGTTACAGGTGTGTGGTGGGCACAGTACAGGTCTGTGTGTTGTATGTAGGTGGAGGCATGCATGGTGGATACAGCATACGATGGGTGACAGAACCCTTAGAATCCCCTCACTCATGGGAACGTGAGCAGAGCTAATGGCTTCTTGCTGAGTGGAATGATCAGACATGGAGACAGACGGGGCTCACTCTCACTCACATGGGGAAGCTAAAAGTCTTGACTTCAAAGTAGACAGAACACTACACAATGATTCAGTGGGAAAAGGCTCCTGCTGATTGGCCCAACGACATAAGTTCAAATGCCAGGACTGGAAGGAGAGAGCCCACTGGTACATATCCTCCTTTGCCCTCACATCTGCATACACACGCACGCTCACATACACAACACACACACACACTACACAAAAGCACACACATGCACTCAGACACATGCATACACTAGCATGCACACATACATACACACATACCCACATGCGTATACACGTGCACACACACGTACATGTATTGAATGCATGTACATACACACATGCACACATACATGCATACATGTGCGAGGACACACACATATATACACAAAATGTAACAATATTTTATAAAACGAGGAAGTAGAGAGATAATGGTGGGCACAGTTGGGAAGGAAGAAGGGTATGGGGAGACACGGGAGAAGTACCAGTGCCTCATTCTACCTGGGAGCCAGGCACCCAGCCTCCAGCCAGATTTTACTTCCCTTCTCTACACTCAACGAGAGGCGAAAGCTACCTGCTGCAAGAACGGAATCATCTTCAGACACCACCAGGAATCCCACAGCTTCTGGAAGCTTCTCCAGCAACCTGTCTTCTCCTGAGGAAACCTGCACAGTGGAACATGAGAGTCAAGCTTCTGAACCGGGATGCGACTCACCCCACCCCAAGCTGGCTCTGTCACACTGAAGAGTTCCTTAGCCCCCCAGTGCCTCAGTTTCCCTATTGGACAAAAGGTAACCTCAGGCCACACTCTCCAGGATGAAGGGCTAGAGTGTGTAGAAACCGTTTCCCAGTGTGTGACCTTAGCACAGTAACCGCTGTGATGATGTGGTTGCTGCTGCGCAGGCATGGGGAACCTACTGGACTTTTTGGCCCTGAAGGAACCGTGGAGCTCAATGAGATAGAAATGTGTTTGGAATAAATGAGGCAGAGTGACCCATGTCTGTCATTCCAGCCTGGAGGAGAAGGAGGCAGGACTGCACAGAGTTCAAGCCAGCCTGGACTATACAAGGCCATCTCAAAACCAGCTGACTGATGTGATGTGGCCTGCACCTGCTGTTAAGACTCAGATCTCCCAGCCGTGAGGAAACTTTTTTTTTTTTCTATCCTGCTCAGTCCCTGGACAGGGCCTCAATGTGTAGCTCTGGCTATCCTGAAATTCTCTCTGTAGACCTTGAATTCACAGAGATTTGCTTACCTCTGCTTCCCTAGTGCTGGGATTAAAGGTGTGCACCACTATGTACTTTCTTTTCTTTTCCTTTTCCTTTTTTTTTTTTTTTTTTTTTTTTTTGGATTTTTGAGGCAGGTTTTCTCTGTAGCTTTGGAGCCTGTCCTGGAATTAGCTCTTGTAGACAAGGCTGGCTCGAACTCACAGAGATCCACCTGCCTCTGCCTCCCGAGTGCTGGGATTAAAGGTGTGCGCCACCACCGCCCGGTCTCGTTCTTTCTTTTTAAAAATTATTTCTATTTATCTTGAGACATGGTCTCACTGTGTAGTCCTGGCTGTGGAACTCACTATGTAGACCAGGCTGGCTTTGAACTCACAGAGATCTCCAGTTGTTAGGACAGCAGACATTGCTGCTACATTAGCTCCTTGTATAACCTCTGTTGTCCTCCCATCCACGCCCACTCTTTAGATGCAACTGCGTGCCTGTGTGTGTTCACCTCCCCACACCGAGAATGCTGGCCTGGGCTCTAACAGAGGGAAGCAGGATTTATCTTGGATTCCAGTTCCAGGTCACACCCCTTCATAGAGAGGAAGGCCTGGCCGCCCTGGATAGTGTCTGAGCTTCCTGAGGGATCAGGAAGCAGGAAGCGCCAGCCAGAACTGGAAGAAGCTGACTCTTTCCAGCCCACTCCCAGTGACAGGCTTGTAGCTAGCTGTGCCCCACGTGCAAAAGGTCCCACTAACTTGCAATGCGGCACCAACAGCTAGGGACCAAGTTTTTAAACACATGAGCCCATGAGGGACAGATGGACATCTGCTGCAGCCTGGAGCAGGGACTTGCCCAAGCTCTGTGGGGACAGCTCTGTTGAGGGACAGCTCTGCTGAGGGACAGATGTGCTGAGGGACAGCTCTGTGGGGACGGCTCACAGAGCCTTCAATGTTAGGATTAGGGTTTTGCTGTTGCTTTTGTTCTGTTTTATAAGAGTTTTGCTTATATCCAGGAATGGTGGTGCACACCTTTAATCCAAGCACTGGGGAGGAAAAGACAGGCTAATCTCTGTGAGTTTGAGGCCTGCCTGGTCTACAAAGTGAGTTCCAGGACAACCAGGGCTACACAGAAAAATCAGTCTTGAAAAACCAGGCACAGATGCATGCAGAGGCCAGAAGAGGGCGCTGGAGCCACTGGTTCTGGGTTTAGAGGTGGTGATCTAGCCAGTGTAGATCTAGGAATTGAACTGGGCCTCTGCAAAAGCAGCCAGTGCTCTTAACCGTACAGCCAGGTCTCCAACCCTTGTGACAACTTTAACAGCATGTTGACACCGTGAAAAACCCAGGGAGGAGCATCAGTAAGGGATTATCAGGATTGGGAAGTCTGAAGCAGCTGAGGCAGCTGTCTTCATCATGTTACCAGCTGTGTGAAGACTCAACCTTGTTAGGGGCTGGGCTCTGGCCTGGGTGAAGAGAGGGAGCCTAGAACTGGCACCCAAGCCTCTGTGCTCCTTGATCAGACTGTGGATGGAGTCACCATCTTGACTCATACTGTAACCTGGAACCGAGAGCTGATTAAGCCTATTTCTCCCCAAGTTGTTCTTGTCAGAGTTTCAGCACAGCAACAGGAATGGGAACCCAACAGCCAAAAAAGGTAAAAGGCACCATTGTTCCTCCCAAGTTCCAGGACATCTGTGCACTACCTGGGGTGTGCACAGAGGTCAGAGGTCAACCTCAGTGTCTCTCCTCTACCACTCCACCTTATTTTTTAAATTATTTTATTTCATGTGTACGGGTGCATGTCTACATGTGTCTACATGTACCACATGCATGCTCACAGAGGTCGAGGGGGACGTCAGACACCCTGGAACTGGAGTTACAGACAGGTATTGGCCAACATGTGTGTGCTAGGAATTGAACCTGGGTTCTCTGCAAGAGCAGTCAGTGCTCTTTTTCTAAAAATAATTTATTTTTCTTTCAAGTACATTTGTATTTTGCCTGTACATATATCCTGTGTAAAGGTGTTGGATCCTCTGAAACTGGATTTACAAACAGGTGTGAGCTGCCATGTGGGTGCTGGGAACTGAACCCGGGTCCTCTGGAAGAGCAGCTGGTGCTCTTAACTGCTGAGCCATCTCTCCAGCCCCTCCACTTTATTCCTTGAGGTGGGATCTTTTGTTGAACCTGGAACTCACAGATTCCACCAGATTGCCTGACCCAGGTGCCCTATGGATTCTCCTGACTCTGCCTCCCCAGGGCAGGAACACACATTTGGGGCCCACATCTGGCTTTATGTGGGTGCTGAATATCTGAGTTCATGTTCTCATGCTTGAGTGGGAAAATCGCTTACCAGGACGATGGAGCCACTGCTGAAGCCAGTGACCAGCTTTGCCCGTGTCTGGATAGAGACGGCACAGGTGGGTGTCTCCTCTTTGATGCTGGAAAGCTGGTGTTTCTCCTGCAGCTTTCCCGTGGCTGAGTCCCACAGACTGACTTGACCGCCCTTGGACACAGAGAGCAGCACACCCCGAGTGGCCAGCACCGCCACGCAGGCCCAGGGGTCAGACGCATATCCTGGGATACAGAAAACCAGCTTTGCGGTTTCCAGATTCCACACGCTGATCTAGTGGAGCCGTGAAAAGCAAGAGAAACATCAGCATCAGTGGGAGACATAGGCTGGGACCCAGACTCACATAAAGCGGGTATGGTGTGTGTTATCCCAACACATGGGGAGCTGAGGCAGGAGGATCAGTGTCACCTTAACTACATGAGGAGCTTAAGGTCAGTCTGAGCAGCGAGAGAGGCAATCTCTAAAAACAAAACAAAAACAAGCAAACAAAAAGAATAAATTTTTAAAAATTAGAAGGAAGATTCCCAAGCAAGATAAGAATAATGGGTTAATGTAAGTTATAAGAGCTAATACGAAGCCTGAGCTAATGGGCCAATCAGTTTTATCATTAATATAGACTCTGTGTGATTTTCTTTGGGGTCTTACCAGCTGTGGGAACTGGGCAGGACAGAAACCCCAACGAGCAGGCCCTCATGTTACAGGACAAGGTGTCAGTTCCAGCTGACAGGAGTCAAGACTGTTCTCATCTGCTATAAGTGTGCCCTTGTTGTAAAATATGGGTCACGGAGCCTATGAGATGGTTTACCAAGTGGAGGGGCTTGTAGTTAAGTCTGATGACCGGAGTTCAAGCCCTGGGACCCACAGGGTAGAGGAGAGAACCAACTCCCCTGGTTTTTCCTCTGACCTCCACATGGGCCACACATGCACACATACCGTAAATAAATGTTAAAATATTGATGTCAAGCCAGGCGGCACACGCACGCCTTTAATTCGGGAGGCAGAGGCAGGCGGATCTCTGGGAGTTCAAGGCCAGCCTGGTCTACAAGAGCTAGTTCCAGGACAGGCACCAAAGCTACAGAGAAACCCTGTCTCGAAAAACAAAACAAAACAAAACAAAAGATATTGATGTCTGCTGGGCCATGGTGGCGCACGCCTTTAATCCCAGCACTTGGGGGGGTAGATCTCTGTGAGTTCAAGACCAGCCTGGTCTACAGAGTGAGTTCCAGCTACAGAGTGAGTTCCAGGAGCCAGGGCTACACAGAGAAATCCTTTCTCAAAAAAACCAAAAAGTAAAATAAAGAAAAAAAATATTGTTGTTAAAGCCAGCTTTCACACTTTGGAAGCCGAGGCAGGAGAGCTGCCACAAGTTTGAGGCTGTACAGCAAGATCCTGTCTCAAAAAACAAATGAAAAGATGCTGAGGTCTGGAAGACAGCCAGCAGGCACAGAGCTTGCTGGCCAAGCCTGGGACTGGATTTCAGGCCCCAGCACCTATGGAAAGGCCAGGCAGGTGCAGCTGCTGCTGTCACCCAGCCCTTGGGAGGCAGAATCAGAGGACCACAGAGAAAGCTGGCTATGCAGACAAATCAATACACTCCACATTCAACAGGAACCTTTCGGAGTGAACAAGGCGGACCCTGGAACTGGAGCTCACTGATTAAGCTGTCCCTGAGATCCCAGGACCCACTTGTCAGGTCTGCCAGTCTGCTCCTCGGCCCTGACTTATGGATCACCCCCCCACACACATTCAGATGGCACGTGGTGCTGAGAATCTGCTCAGAGCTCGCCAGGCACGTACCAGCATCATCCTCTGAGCCATCTCCTCAGCCTGTCTTTGTGGGAGGCTCTTGCAGCCCAAGCTGGCCTTGAACTTGTTACACACCCAATGGTGGCCTTGGTCTCAAGCCCTGGAGGCCCGCACAGTCAGCCCACAACTGACTGTGTATCTCCATTACCTCCCTGTCAGTTGGCAGGGCTATGAATGCCAGGACGGACACACTGGGAGACATGGGTTCTAGATGTGTCTGGAACTAAGTGAGATTATAAAGCAGGACTCAGTGGGTAAGAGCACAGGCTGCTTGTCCAGAAGCTCTGAGTCCGGTTCCCAGCACCCAAAGGACAGACAGTTCACAACTATCTGGAACTCCAGTCCCAGAGGGTCCGACACCCTCTTCTGGCCTCCGTGACTGCGCTTGCATACTGCACAGACACACATGCAGGCCAAAGAGCCCTAGACATAAAATAAAAAACCAAAGTACTCAGACACAAATATCACATGTCAGCATAAACCAGCATCAAAGAAGAAAGCAAAAGGAAAATTCTGGAGTCCAGAGAAATGGCTCAGTGGGTAGAGCACTTGCCGTGTAAGGAAGAGGACCCGAGCTTGAATCTGTGAAGCCTACACACAGCAGGCACAGTGTGTGTGTGTGTGTGTGTGTGTGTGTGTGTGTGTGTAGTCCCTTTGCTCCTGAGGGAGGTGGAGAGCTAATCTCTGAGATTCTCACAGGCCAGCCAGCCTGGAGCTCACGGCAGCAGCTGCAGAGATTTCACCCTCAAACCCGAAGGACAGCAAGAACTGATGCCCAAGTTGTTCTCTGGCTTCAGGGTGCGCACCACAGCATGTGTGCCCACACACACCCACACACCTTCACACGCCACCCCCGCACCATTATCTCATGACATCCTGTGCCGGTGGGGGACCGAATTCCCGTCATCAGACTTGGTGGCAAGCCTGTGGCGGCGTCCTGCCAGGCCGCTCACCTCGTTCATCTGCTGGGCTGTGCTGGTGGCCAGCAAGCTCCAGGCTGTCGCAGCACAGGTTACCGGTGTGCCCCCCACTTGGCTGTACTTGAGTGCTGGGTTCCAACTCGGGTCCCCATACTTCTATGGTGCTTTACCCAGGACCTACGCTCTTACAGAGGCCAAACAAGATGGCCCGGGGCATTCAGCAATTCTCCTGCCTCTGCTTCCCAAGTTCTGGGTTTCTAGCTGTGTACCGCCACTACTGCTCTCTCTCTCTCTCTCTCTCTCTCTCTCTCTCTCTCTCTCTCTCTCCACACACACACACACACACACACCTCAGTTTGTTACCTTTGCACTAGATGTCAAGTATACGACTTTGTTCATCTCATCCACATGGAGCTCCCAGCTCTGAGGCTCTATGGAAGTTGGTGAGCCTCTGTCCAAAATGGTGAGTTTCTCCTGACCAGAGAGCAGGCTCCACAGGCGCAGGGTGTGGTCCTTTGATGCAGAGATGGCGAGAGTCCCTAGGGCAAACACTCGAATGCACCTCACCTCAGCTGCGATGGGCACAGTGGGGGAGAGCATGTTAGGGGGACAGTTTGTCCTGGTTTCTACCTCAGGCTAAAAAATCTAAACAACTGCTGGGGCTGGTGGTGGTGCACACCTTTGATCCCAGCACTCCAGAGGCAGAGGCAGGAGGATCTCTGTGAGTTCAAGGCCAGCCTGGTCTACAGAGTGAGTTCCAGGACAGAAACAAAACAACAAAAACCCATCATCTTTGTGTGTGCACATATGATGTTAGGGGAGGGGATGGCAAACATGCCTCTACCATGCAGGTGCATGTGGAGGTCAGAGAACTTTCTAGAGTCTTTCTCTTCAGCCACATTTACATTGGTTCTGGAGATCAAACTCAGGTCACCAGATTTTTGATGTAAGTGCCTTTACCGAGTGAACTATCTTGCCAGCTTGAGCAGCATTTATACCATATTTTAGCATCGTTTAAAAAGAGATTTATTATTATTATTATTATTATTATTATTATTATTATTAGTGGTGGTGGTGGGTTTTCAAAACAGGGTTTCTCTGTGTAGCCCTGGTTGTCCTGGAACTCACTCTATAGACCAGGCTGGCCTTGAATTCACAGAGGTCCTATTACCTCTGTTTCCGGATAGCTAGGACTACAGGCATGCACCATCACTGCATTTGACAACATGACCCATTCCTCTCCTAACGCACACCGTCGACAACGTGACCCACTCTCCTGACGCACACCGCACACTGTTGACAAGGTAATTTTGTAGTTCAAGGCGTCAACAGGCTCAGTCAAGAACACCGTGAGCTAGCCACCTCCCCCATGCGATTATGATGGGGTATCGGTGTTTGTCAGCTGGGCGGGGCCTGAAGAACCCTGCACAGCCTGCCTGAGTTAGCAACCCTCAGAAGAAGTGGCTGGTGAGAATAAAGTGATTGCCAAGTGATTGCCCCTCAAAATGGGTCATGTATATCAGTCCCCCACAAAGCTCAGAGATAGGCTCATTGGGACGGGAAGAGAACAGAGTGTAGGATCTGGAAGCTGCACTGGAGCATTGTGGGTGCCTTTCGGGCCGTGACAGAACTGTCCCTCTCACAAGCTCACAGTTGCTGTGACCCTGAAAAGGTCTGCGCAGGGTAGGGACCATCACCGGCTGTCATAGGGGGTGTGTAGTTGGCCCCTGGAATCTCGTAGGGAGTGGCACTGTTAGGAGGTGTGGTTTTGTTGGAGGAAGTGCGTCACTGTGGCAGTGGACTTGGAGGTTTCCTATGCTCAGGACACTGCCCAGTGTGACTGCTACCCCTTCAGTACCACATCTGCCTGCATTCGGCCATGCTCCCCGCCACAGTGATAATGAACCGAACCTCTGAACTCTAAGCCACCACCTCAGTTAAATGTTTTCCTTTATAAGAGTTGCCATGGTCAGGGATTCTCTTCACAGCAATAAAATCCCTAAGACAGAAGTGGAGGGGGTCACAGGGCCCATTTCCCCCTGAGGATTTTCAGGCAGTTCATGGGGAGGGAGATGTTTACTTCAGTGGAAGAGGCATTTGGGAGGAGCCCATGCTCCTCTGGTCACCGCTTCTGCACCCCAGTGAAGTGCACTGCCCCCACCCACACACAGGAAAGTAGAGATGGGTACTTGGGAAGAGAAGGGGACTGGCAGGAAAGGGAGGTGAATGTGATCCGAAGATTAGATGTCACCCGTTATAGATGTGACACATGAGATGTTACAATGAAACACATCCTTACACAGTTAATAGTTGCTAAAAAACTTTGGTTTAGTTTTATATGAAAGTACCTGGCGCGAGTGGGAAGGAAACAATGGAACACATAACAAACGCACTCAGGAGTTTATTAGAGGGTGTGCACAGGCCTGGGAAGTCAGTGTGCACAGAGAGGGAGGAAGATGGCGCGTCCAGCTTTTAAAAGCTGCCTAGTGCATGCGCACATGGGGTTGACATGTCTATGCCAAAGGCAGATGATGGGAGGGTGGAGGGGGGCTCATACATGTGTGCAAGGGCTTAGCTGAGTCATACGTGGATCACGCAGGGCCCTTTAACATCCCCAGGGGCCATTAGACACTTCTGCCTGAGGGCTTGTCTACACCTGCATGACCCCTTAGAGCCTGGAAGTATCAGCTTTGTGTGGCTGAAATCATTACATTATATACATATATTTTTTTGGTTGTGAGTCTAGCTTTTTAGGTTTTTGTTTATTTGCTTGCTTATTGTGTGTGTGTGTGTGTGTGTGTGTGTGTGTGTGTGTGTGTGTGTGAAATGGTTTCTCAGTAGCTATGGAGCCTGTCCTGGAACTAGCTCTGTAGACCAGGCTGGCCTCGAACTCACAGAGATCTGCCTGCCTCTGCCTCCTGAGTGCTGAAATTAAAGGTGTGCACTATCACCGCCCAGCCCTTTTAGAATTGTGTGTGTGTATATGCAGGTCAGAGGACAACTTCTCCTGGAAGGTTGCTCTCCTTTTACCACATGGGCTGCAGGATTTGAACTCAGTTCACCAGGCATATATCCGAGTATCTTTACCTGCTCAGCCCTCTCACCAGCAGTGCCCCTCCCTGAGACAGTGTTAAGATTTTCATTTATGTGCATGTCTGTCTGTCTGTCTGTCTGTCTTTGTGTCTGCAGGTGCCTGAAGAAGCCAGGAGGTATTGGATATCCTGGAGGTGGAGTTACAGACAGCTGTGAGCCGCCCAACATGGGTGAACGTGTATCCTTGGAAGACTGAGAAGCACTCCTAACCACGGAGCCAATCTTTCTGGCCCCTGCCCTCCATTATATGTTTTTTAATAAAAAGCTTGTTTGCGGCCACTGTGTGTGAGGCAGCGAATTGTTTGTTGCACAGTTCTAGCTGACTGATACAGTCTCCGCATAAGGACATAAGTGGGTGAGGGTGAAGTCACTCTGGGGACAATGTGCAGCCACCCTGCTTCCCACGCATCACCTGTGTGTCCTGTTAGAACGTGGACCACCTGCTGTTCCTCCACATCCCACACTACCATGGAGCCATCTTGGGTGCCCACCACCAGCAGCTTCTCTTCCAGGCTCCATGCTATGGCAGTGACCCCTGCAGACACACAAAGGGACAGAGAGGACCTGGTGATCCCTGAAGACACACAAAGGGGTTGGTGAGGACCTGGTGACCCCTGCAAACACACAAAGGGATGGTGAGGACCTGGTGACCCCTGCAAACACCCAAAGGGGACAGAGAGGACTTGGTGACCCCTGCAGACACACAAAGAGACAGTGAGGACCTGGTGACCCCTACAGACACCCAAAGGGGACAGAGAGGACTTGGTGACCCCTGCAGACACACAAAGAGACAGTGAGGACCTGGTGACCCCTGCAG